>NW_015544175.1:1045900-1065816 GCF_001515605.1 Sinocyclocheilus anshuiensis
ATAGGGGGTAAAATGGGGGGGGGGGGGGATGCTTGGGTCTCCTGCTTCTCAGATTTTATGTTGTGAAAATGTCTCCACCGATCTCACATGTGAGATCTTAGCAATGTCTCACACTGTGGTTAGTTTTGACAAGATTCCTGAGATTTTAATGTGTGAACTTAAAGATTTCTGTTCAAATGATCTTGGTCATGTGTCCACATGAATTTTATAGCTCTGTACTTTGTCAAAAGTTGTCAAATTGTGACTTATTTCTCCTAATGATTTTTTGGGAGAACTTCTGAGGCAAAGTTGATACTTAAATGAAACATTATTGAGATCTCCATTATGTAAGTCTTCTGATTTATGAAGGATCAACCTCTGAGCAATAAACATTTCCTCTGGGTAGGGTTGTTTATGTGTTCTGTCCGCTGGGACAATCTATCTGCCCCACCTGTGCTGGCTTTTGTTTCGCTGTCATTTTCTTTAAAAAACTAAAGGATTGCAGTTCAGCCTGGGGGCAATAGTGAGATTTGTGAATAAGAAAGCTGATAATAATTTTGCTTTATTGCTTTCAGCTAAGCAAACAACTTTTTTGCAGACAAAAAAAAGAAGCTTTAATGTATTATCAGAACCATTTGTGGGTTACAGTCCCGATTTCTAATAGTCATCATTTTGGTATAATGATTAAACCTCAAGTAATGTTTTTAGAAAAGAGCAGCTTCAGGGATTAAACATGCTTGAAATGACTCCTGTGAAGGTCTTTTTCCCACTTGACACCCACACACACATATACAGTGCAGTGGTGTATGTATTATTAGACCCTCGGGCACTGTGTCAGAGTGAATAAGTGGATACACACATTCTTTATTATTGAACCAAATAAGCCACTAGAGATGGACTGTGTGAAAGTGTGTTTGGTTACAAGGTTAGAAAAACACACTGCATTCACAGAGCACTTCAGGTTCATGCAAAAGCAGCCCTGGCCTTTTACAGTTTATGGTATGGATCGTGTGAGGAAATACCGCTGAACGACAGATAAATAATTTTCTGTTGACCTTGTGCTGAGGCATCAGAGATATCAGCAGGATGTTGTAAAGTGCCACACATGGTACATTAAAATTCACACTCTGGTCTGAAAATGGACCTGAAATAAGACTTGATTGTGGAGTAATTGGCCCAAAAGTGGCTAATCTTTTTTTTATTTTTTGGTAGACAAAGTGTCTTTCCAAGTGTCGATATGAGCTCAGCAATTTTTTGAAGTGATTCTTGAGAGTATGATTACGATTGAGATTTAGCTGGGTGAAATGATTGAACCTGAAGGTCATTTCGATGATCCTCACCATGAGCTCCCCTATTTTTAAATCTGTTTACAAGACCTTCCCCACATGACCTCACCATTTACTGTTACCACTGTTAGACCCTCCCTGTTTCTGATTGCGCTACACTGAAAAAACATGAAATGGCCTCTAAGTAGCACTTCTATATACAGCGTACTTCTAAATCTTGCCTTTTGACCCATGGCTCCGCTTCTTACTTTTTACTGAGATATTCAAATATGTCTCCTGTTGTGGAAACACATACAGTAAAGCTTAAGGAAAGTGTATTTGAATATCTCTCACTGAATGTCATCCAGAATGGAATTCAGTCTTCTTGACTGAATTTGCTGACTCAAGATTTTGTTGTTTATGCGAGTTTGTTAAATGAAGTATAAGCTCTTTTTTATCATGCATTTTCTTTCTTTCTTTTTGTAGCCTACGTTTTATTGTGCTCTCAATATTTTTTTGTTATGTTGAGATTACACAACTGTTCACAACTTTAGGGTTGGTAAGATTTATATATTTTTTTAATATTGATAAAAGATATCTGCTGTGCAATGCTGGATTTATTTAATTAGTAAAAACAGTAATGATGTGAAATATTTTAATAAAAAAAAAAAACTGTTTTCTATTTTAATATATTTTAAAATGTAATCTATTCCTGCTGGCCAAATTGAATTTTCAGCAGCCATTACTTTTTAAATGAATGATATTTTTGTCTAAATAAATTAAAAATAAAACATTAAAACACTAAAATCAATGTTTTTAAAAATACTATATGTGAATTTATACATAACAGCATTATAATTTACAGCATGAAAATGGATAATTATTTTGAGATTTGATTAAAATTACAATTAACAGTGTTATTAAATTACAAGTGTTTAACTTTAAGTGAGCATATGACATGCAACATTAACTTGTCAACCTTTATTATGTAACCCCTCAATGTAAAATAAAAGTGTTTTTGTAGGCCACTGAGTCTTCATGCTATGCGAATGTCATAATTTTAAACATATTTTAACAAATAAAAAATTATTGAGTGCACTTTTAGGCATTTCAGCATTCCAGAATGTGTGTGTGTATGTGAATACGAATCAAGAAGGTCAGTTTGCATTTGTCCTGAGCACAAGTGAATTTTAATGTTTAAATTCTGAATGTGTCTGTGTCTCCAACTCTGTCTTTTGCTTCTGAAGTAATTTCTCAAGGGGAGCCTAAGCCTCCCTGCACCTACAGAGCACAAGGGCAAATACGAATAAATATGATAAAATATGGATGAATGCTAATAAAGCACTGGCCAAGTGTGGCCCTCACTAAAAGGATTATCTGGAAGGGCAGACATTATTACAGGGGCAGCTGCCGGTCTGCTGTGAGAGCAAAGCACGCAAACTTCTGCATCCAGATTGCTCATCTCGGTTTTATTTATTATATAATAACTAAAAGGGATGAGGGTTCAGGTTTGATTTTGTGATCGTGAAGCAGAGCTCTCTTTTGCACTGATTTGTTGTACTGAAGGCTAAGGAAGTTCAGTTGTAATCCGGCTCTCAGGATGTGATATGACTGGCACATATCAACTGGGTCCCATTACACTCATTAAACTACATAGGAATGGTTCAGTATGAGTATTCAAACCCCCTGGTGAAATGACTTCCATTAGTCACTGTTTCCAACCCTTTGTTAGACTACTACACAGTGTGTCCCTGGAGTTATCTATTCAGAGACTAGCAACCATTGATTCATTGATTCTATTTTGCTGTGCACTTCATACACGTACAGTTATGCACAATTTAAACAACCAACTACTTTAAACATGCAATACAGTGTAATACTCTATCAAATGCTGCAACACTTGCCTGAATACCTACAAATTTAGCTGTGATTAGAATTTTTCCATTAAGATGATGCACATTCTAATATCAAGTGTTTCTCCAATGAGGAAATCTGGACACATTAAAGTATAATCAAAACCATATGTGTGAGCTTTGGAAAAGTGTACATGATTCATTAAATTAAGACCCAATATCCTTATTTAGGATTGTTTTCATGAATGTGTGTATCAAAAAAGCCACAAAGGGTGCCAACCAGTAAAATATGCATTCATGAGAACTAGCTTGGAACATGGTTCACTTTGAACTATTTTTGGATGGAAAAGACGTATGTATGTGCTCTCTCTGAATTTGAATGAATTGAAATGCTTAGATTTCCTCTGATGACTGAAATGGCTTAAAGGATGCTTGAATTAGGATAGTTATTAAAAGACAAGACTTTTTTGTCTTGTGTGGTGAAAAATCATCTATTCTCCTCCAGGCCAATTTTTCTAACAATAACTCTACTGTTTGGCACAGTTGGCTAATGTGCATCTCATTTTTTATTATAATTAAATTTTTGTTGGTCAGTTGAACTCATTGCTTTTTTTTAACCCAAAATCAACTTCTAATTTCATGCTGCACATTTTGTGGCTAAGAGAAATGGAAATGGTTATTTGTGGTTATAAAGGACTTAATTCTGAGAGACCTTCATATGCAGAATAGAAATAGTCTAGAGTTTACAATACTCTACAGGAAATCCTTCATGTATTTTGTAGAGAATGTTTTGTAGAATGAGTGCAGCAGATACTAGAGGTTGTTGCTACATTTATACATTTGTGTATAGTAAAATGACAAACTTGAATTTAATGAAGGCTTCTTGTACTAAATTACTGTACCCAATTTCTAAAGAGTAAATAAGGTGAATTCTTCTATGAGTATATGTAATTATTAGACCACCTTTTTTTAAATACAGTATGGTTACAAACACTAGGAAGTGTTGAATCAACAGTTGGGAAACTGGGATTTTCTCCACTCTGCTTTTTAGTTATTAAAGTAATTCTGTACTGGTGATGCTTAATTTAGTACAAAGTTATGGGACACCGTTTGTCCTCTTCAGCTGATTTTAGTGTCCTGTAAATTTTATCCCTGTGAAATGACCTTTGTTGCAGACTTGCGGTTGTCAAAGTTACTGAAAAATAAAGCACAGAAGCTAAAAAATATGATATTGAGAGATATGAATGACTTGGTGCAGTAGTGACTTAATTCAACAAGGTACATGTAAATTCAACAAGGTACATGTAACTTTGCAGTGGGGAAACTCATTTACATTACATGTTTGGATTGATCATTTTGAAATCCACAGTTGCCTGTAGTGGTGATGTGTGTGTGATGTCCTGGCCACTTTGGGTCATCTTTACTTTGAAGATGCATTGCATCACCACTCGGCTGAATAACAAGCATGCCTACTCAGTGGTTGGGTCAGGAGTGGCTGCAAAGACCTTTGCAAAATAAAGCACTTGGTCTGATCTTTAAGTGTGACAAAGATGCCTGAGAAACTCTAATGCAACGACTCTCTCAATACCCTGATTTAGGGTCAATGAAAACATCCCTGACACTTCAAAAGGTATACTTGCTTTTATGTGTGAAACTGGAATTCTAGTTTGTATTTCAAGCTGTTGGAATTTGTTACCTAAGTCCAAATGCTTTATTCAGATAAAGCTGTGTTACACTACCTAACACATATGTCTATAAGGACTATTTGAACCAGAAATACAAAGATTAATCAATCATAGACTGAATAGTTATTAAATTTCACCAATTTTTTGCTAGCCATTGTGAACATCCATTCAGGTCATTGTCCAGGCCGTCTTGATGTATCTATTGAAGCTTGATGTTGAAAGTTTCTTGGCAGTGTTATTTAGTATCATTGATATACTATTTTGTTAGAATAAATCAAATAGTTAGAATGCAATATAGTTAGAATAGTTAGGATTTATTGTTTCAATTGCAAATCTTGAAAGATTTGCGAATACAGATCTTTAAATTCCCAGTCTTTATATAATACATTTTATAATTGATGATGACAGTAAGATACCAGTGCTGTAGTCCTCTCATCAGAAAGTGGTGGAAACCATAGAACATTAATTTGTCATTTTGTTTCAGTCTGATATTAGACTACTTGGTACCTTAAAAGAAACAGTATATGTCCCTCAGAGATGATAGCTGAGAATTGTATGATGCACACTGGTCTAATGTTCTTGATATGTGTGTTTGTGTCTCCCAGTGTAATGTTTTGGCCGATGTGTGAGTCGCTGTGGGAATGAGACTGCGTGGTAGGGATTTGGAGGATTCCACTGTCTCCTGGATACCAAGCGTCCTGGGTGTGCAGAGCGTCAGGCTCCGCCTCCGCCTTGATCACTGTGACGACAGGGGGAGGGGTCTTTGGCAGCTGGTTGACCTGGGAGAGGAAGCGCAGAGTGGGCGTCGGATACGAGATAGGACACCTCCTACTTGTTCTCAAAGTAAGACATTAATTCATGTTAACTGCAGTTCAACAGCTGAGTTCACAAACACATAATCCATGCTTGTTCCTAAATTTCCAAGGTGTTGTTTGAAATTCTAAGAGCTTTATGTGGATGGTTAGGAGTTATATTAGCGTTCTTGATGCTGTTTCCTCACTTCTTGTTCATGAATGGAAAAAGGTCAGATCTATTGTGTATAAAATGCTATATATGCATACACACACCTGTTTGTATAATACTCAGGGTTTTACCATCATTAAGAGGGATTTAGATGGTTCGCCAGCTGGTTAAAAGGATCTAAAAAGATATGAGAGAAGAATAATTGGGCACAAGAGGGAAAAATACAGTATTAGAGAGGATAAGATCGACAGAAAGAATGAAAGAGTGAGAAGATCTTCTGTTCATTACATTGGACCCTGGGATTCTGCACTGCTTGACTTCAAAAAGATTAATGGAGGTTAATTTGTGCCATGCTTAATTATTGCAGTCCCTATTCTTACGCTGTATGTGAAGAAAGGCAGATGTTCCTTCCTGTTTTTTGTTTTTGCTTTTTTTTTATAGGTATATAGGACTGTACTTGTCTTACACAAATTTTACACTAATTCTTGGTGATATTTTTCATATTTTGATCAAATGGTGTTCAGTATCAGGTTTCCCTTGTCTGTTGCTATGGCAACGTGCCATTAATGAAGTAAATAACTTCTTGCCATTGTTTCCGAGGGGTAACACACCAATTTAGTTTTTTCTTTCTTCACAAAACCCCTCCTCTATGCTAGGTGTTGGCTGGAGTTGCTTGCTTTTTTTCTTTTGTTATTTTGGTTTGAGTAGATTTGTGTGTGTGTGTGTGTGTGTGTGGGTGCACATTGTATTACACATTTTGTGCATGTGTGCAATCAGTGGGAATGTTTTAGGTATAATTTCCAGCCAGTGGCTGCAGGCAATTCCGGGCATGTGACTTTGAAACCAGAAAATTGATGATCATTCTCTATTTAGTACACCTAGACCTTTTGTTCCAGTCAGAGCAGCATTTTCTCGATATGTCAAATAGGTAGTTTAACACAATGTGAACATTATAAAATGTTAGTTAATCTATTCGCTTTGAATCCAGTTATTACAATCTGAATGCACTGAATTATTTAGATTACTATACTGGTCTTGTCAGAAAGTAGTAACAATAGTGATCGATACAGTAAATAATGATAGAAAATAGTTTATTTCAAATTATGCTCTGTAACACTGGTGGAGATTTCTTTTAATTGCGTTTATCTGACTCCACATGCCGTTGCCGTTGTTTTTTAAATTTTTTTAATTTAAATTTTTTAATTTTGAATTAAAAAATAAAAATCCAAAACCTTTTAAACTAAGGTAATGTAACATGCTTTAGGCTTTTGTCCATCTTCCTCTCCTTCTCTTTCATTTACATAGACATATAGATGAACACACACACACACACACACACACACAGTAGTTGTCCCTCATCTGCAGTGTTAACGGGTTTGAGATGATTGAGTTGCCACTAAAGATGAATCCATGACTTTAATTAACTTTTGATTAATTGGCTTCTGTATTCCAGGCATAATTAGAAATTAAATATAGCAATCAGCTGGATGGGTGAATGGCGCCCAGCTCTGCGTCAGGCTGTCTAAATGTATCTCACACAGTGCAGTGTCCAGCGAGACACTCGTGAATATCCTCTCTCTGGGTTTTATATTTCATACTCTATGCTTTTATATTCTAAACAATTTTTATGCTATATTAGGTCACCACTTGGTTCTAGTGTTAAATTTAGGTCCTGAAGCAAAACTTGTAGAACTGATTTGTGACCCTGGACCACAAAACCAGTCTCAAGTCGCTGGGGTATATTTGTAGCAATAGCCAAAAATACATTGTATGGGTCAAAATTATTGATTTTTCTTTTATACCAAAAATCATTAGGATATTAAGTAAAGATCATGTTCCATGAAGATATTTTGTAAATTTCCTACTGTAAATATATTAAAACGTAATTTTTGATTAGTAATATGCATTGCTAAGAACTTCATTTGGACAATTTAAAAGGTGATTTTCTCAGTATTTTGATTTTTTTGCACCCTCAGATTCCAGATATTCAAATAGTTGTATCTCGGCCAAATATTGTCCTATCCTCACAAACCACACATCAATGGAACGCTTACTTATTCAGCTTTCAGATGATGTATAAATCTCAATTTTAGAAAAATTGACCCTTATAACTGGTTTTGTGGTCCAGGGTCACATTTGTGTAGAGGCTTTGGTTTTGTGAATACTTTGTGTCAGGCTAGCTGGGTTTCTAGCACAGTTTCCATGAGTTTGCTCTTTGTTTGTGGTTTGCGTCCTCTTAGTGGTCAGTAAGGCTGCTCCCTAGAAACCACGGATGTGATTTCTGTGGTAGCAGCTAGTGCTCTGCCAACAAGATTTTTCACAAGTCCCAAAGATAATAACCTTTCTGTCTTTCTTTCTTTCTTTCTTTGCTCGCTTTTATTTTTGCATTGGCAAGTGCTGTTGTCATAGCAACCCACGTAGATTATTGATCTTGCTGATGACCCATTTGATTTTGTGTACGTCTATTGTAGTTTGAACTTTGCTGGTGCTGCTGTTTCTGTGTTCACGTGATCATCCATTTGTTGTGTTCAAAGCATGTGGCTCTTTGTTGTAAAGGGATTGTGGGTAAATAGAAATATATGTAAATATTGAAAACAAGTTATTTTGGTACTGTGTTTGTTGCATTAATTTGTTTATTTAGGACATTCAATGCAGTGTTTTTAAAGATGCACATCTTAACTACATTTTACACATTTTATAATATTGTAATTTTATGATTTATGCATTTGGCAGTATTGTATTTTAGTTTCATTATATATATATATATATTTTTATTTTTTTATTTTTTATTCCACTGCAAATTTGGCATGATAATGTTGAATTTGAACTGTTTTGTTTCAGTTCTGTTTGTTTGTTTGTGTGTATGAATATGCATTTGTGTGTGGTTAGACTGGAAAGACAATTGGCTTGATCTTCAGTTGATCTGGAAGCAGTTTATCACATGCAAGTATCCAAGTGGGAGGTCAAGGACAGGTCCGTTTGATAGATGCTGTGTAAAGATGTGTGAGTGTGTGTGCTTTGTGATGTAAACAAGAAAGTGTACTTTTCTTGTGCTTGTAGTCTTCCTGTAGCAGCAAAGTGCTGATATAGAAGGGGCCAAAATGTAATTTATTGCCTCACTGCCCAATGGCTTAACCTTTTCATATAAAGACTTTTCCTGAATCTTATTTCACTGTCCAGCTTACATAGTGGTTAATCTTTCGCAGATACATGAAAATGCTGTCTGTACACTCACCAACAAGTGATAATGTGAGTGTGTGTTGTTGGCATGAGCCTCTTTCGGTTCAGGACAAGAATGGGGGGGCTTTACCCAAATGCACCTTGTGAAATCATCTGCTTGGGTTTGTCTGGTTGAATGCCTGTATATGCGCTCTATGGTTTGTGAAGCTACCTTCTCAATGTCCAAATGACAAGTGACTAGCACCACCACTGATGAGTTAAAGGGATAGTCTGTTGAACACAAAAGAAGATATTTTCAAGAATGTTGGTTACCAAACAGTTAACGGTAGCCATTGACTTCCATAGTATTTTTTTCCCCATACTTTGGAAGTCAATAGCTACCGTCAGTTGTTACATACACTACTTGATGGTGAGTAAATGATGACAGAATTTTCATTTTTGGGTGAACTATCCCTTTAATGTTATAGCAAAGTGAAAACTGATGAAACTAACGTGCCTATATATATATATATATTTTTTTTTTTAAATACAATTCTTTATTTATTACATTTATAGTATATTAATTATTATAGGCCTATATGTCCAAAAAGGAAATCGAACAAAATGTGTAATAAAAAAAACTGTTTACATCTATAGATGAGTTCAGTATTTGCTCCGGTTTGCATTTCTATTTATTGTGGCCTATATATGAGTTTTTGGACATGTGATCTTTCATTTGGTTGTTTTCTTGGATTTTATTGTGCTGTTTGTGGTATTAAAATCACAGTGTTTCTGTTATTTATATCTATATGACATAGGCGTGTCAGTGCACATGAAACACTTAATTTTGTAGTATTCTACTTATCAAAATTATAAAGTAGTGGTGGGCCTTCTGTGATTCGCAATAAAGCAACTGAATTTTAATAAAAGAGGGGCAGCATATCATATTCAACTAGATAATACCCCAATTATTCAGAGATATTGTTAAAATTATTCAGAGCTAATCTTAAAATTACACACATCAGTTAAAATATTGTTCTCCAAGCTTCCATAAAAGTAGTTTCAGCCTTTGTGATTATATTGCAAGTTAGAGTGTTTAAATATGGAGTTTGAGGTCCTTTGTATAAAATTGACCTTACCTAAATGAGAATAGTGCTTTCAAGAGCTGGAGACAGGAATTTATTTATTTATTTGCCCTTAAAAAGTAAACAAATATTTTACATGATTGATTCTTAACTGTCAAGTGTCATTAAATTATATAACGCCACCCTTTTTGAACTATTAAAATGGTTTGTTGTAAAAAGTATACATATTGCCTTGTTAAATAGGATATAAATGTCATCAACATAAATAAAGGTATAATAAAGGTAATTATATAAATATAAATAAAGGTATAATTCATACTTTTTACTTCTATTATTGCTTTACAATATTAAACAGTACAAATATGTGTTATTTTTTTATTATAATTCTAATATAAATTATAGCCTAATGTTTTTTACCTTAAGGTAACTAACAGTTAACAGCTTTATTTGTACATTATTTATTTATTCATTTATTTGGTGTAGTTGCATTGCAGGGTTACAGTGTTCATCATGTCTGCAGAATGGTTTACATTATTTAAACACCGAGAAAGATCTCGAAATCGGTTTCATGCCCACATTATGTGAGCAAACGCATGCATATTTAATGTGTCTCACTACATCTAGGCTGGCGATTTGTTCTAGTTCAGCCTGTAGATTTAAACCTGCAGGGAGAATTGGCAAATTTCGTTTAATGCAATGAAAATATTATTTTTAATATTTAATAAAGTTTTTTTCGTTTCTTTTTTTTTTTAATACAATTCTTTATTTATTAAATTTATAGTATATTAATTATTACATATAGGCCTATGTCCAAAAAGGAAATCGAACAAAATGTGTAATAATAAAAAAAAAAAAACAGTTTACATAATGAATAGTATTTTTCAAATCAACTAGCCTAACAAAATTCAGGCCATTAGATTTTGGCAGTGGGTTTAGCGTTTTGGGAGTCTTGGCTGCTCTAAACGCTGCTGAAGTGTAAATGATTCCGCAGGCTCTGCATCATGATCAGCATATGACTATGGCAAAGGGAGGATGTTAGGCGCCTAGTTGCCATGACGACAGAAAGGGGACGACGTAGCGACTGCGGAGCGCGCGGTGGTATCGAGGGCTGGCGGGGGTTTCAGAAGCGGCCGGTCTGTGAAGCTGCAGGAGCACGGAAGCGGGCTTGATACGCTATTGTTGACATTGCTGACAACGAATCCGCTCCAACGCCGAGTGGTCGGTGAGTGTTCGTACATTGAAAATGTGTTTACGTGCCACTGATTTCGCGGTGAGATTAGGAGATAAGGAAGGAAGACCTCGCGCAATGCAGCACTGCTAGTAAACATGATCACGCGCATGAGGAATGGTGCTCTATTTTTGACGCTGTGTTTTTAATGGTCCGCTCTCTCTCTCAGACTGCTTTCTGAACGTTTTACCGGGCACCGGTTTTCTGTCATTGGAATTAGAATAAAATCATGTAGCTGTAGGAAAAACCATTGTGCGTAAGAAATAGATTAATGTAATTACGCATGGCCTGGTTGATGCATGGGAGAGAGAGCAGGCGAGCGGAAATGATCTGATGTTTAGAAAGTGCATATGAAAATAATTTGGAATTAGGGTCATCCTTATCTGTCTTGTAAACAAATAATAATAACTCAAATAGACGATTCCTTTATGTTTTGGCATAATATACCGACATCACATGGCATGATGTTTTGTGCAGATAACTTTTTGCATTCGTACTATTTGTCATTTAGTCTCATGAATGCTTATCTTAAAAAAATATACCGACATCACATGGCATGATGTTTTGTGCAGATAACTTTTTGCTTTCGTACTATTTGTCATTTAGTCTCATGAATGCTTATCTTAAAAAGCAGCAAAGTAGATTCATTTCATTTTGTAATCTCACAGCTGAGCTTCAAACTGTCTATTGTCTGTGCAGACTAAAGTGAATGCACTTCACAGATTGCATGGCATATTTACTATCCACCCTTTAAAAAAACTGAATATGAAAGTAGTGTGTTCTGTGTCAGTCACAGAATCAATACAAATAATTAGAAGGTAGCATAATAATTAAAATGATCAATAATTATCCCAATTGTATTATTATTATTGTTGTTATTACTTTAATTGTAGTCATGAGATTGTGATTTAATGCATAATATGTATTACTAATTTCTTTGTCCAAGAAATCGTAATTAAATAATAAAATCCTAAAATTCCACCTTAAAAGGTTCAACAGATTTCCAGGGAATACTTACTTAAAGAGTAAGGATGAGGAGAGAGGAGGAGAGCAGGGGAAGCCTTCTGTCAGAGCCAATCTTGAGGCCAGGCACCACAGCTGGAGGGGGAGGGGATGAGAGTGAATGAGGACTGGGGGAGGGGGACTGACTGACTGAGAGAGAGAGAGAGAGAGAGAGAGAGAGTTGGAAGAGCGGAGGATAGTGAAGATGCTTTTATGTGGCTCAGTGTCTGTTTCTTCCACAGTCTGCACAGTGTAGGCCACCTCACAGCTTCACCATCAAGCTTTTGTTCTTTAAATAATTCATACCAGCCCAGTTTCATATGTGTTGGGGTATGTTTTTCTGCTATTTACACAATAAATATGATTGCAATGTGTAATTATGCTCTGTATGTTATATTTTTGAGCATTTTTTCATTTTTAATTGGACAGTGTTGCTATACAGTAGTACTAAGTGTTTGTTTCACTGTGATGATTCCAGGAACAGCTGCTAGTTTGCAGGTTGCACTAGAGGTTGCAGTGTTTGGGCTGTGGTCAAGTTTTTGAGTTGAACTTCTTGTGTTTTCAGTTTTGCAATCTCAAAATGAATATGTTAAAGCATTGACTGTTGTTTTAATTTAAACTGTTTTGGTTTTGGTTGGTTTGATGTTAGTTTTCTGTGAATTAAGTGAGAGGGAAATTCCAGGGTTCCCACGGTCATAGAAAACCTGGAAATATCAGGGAATCTTAAAACTGTGATTTCTAAGCCTATATTAATAATTTATTATCTTTTCATATACACTATTTTTATTAAACAATTTCTTTTATGCTCAGTTCTAAAATCTTATCAGCTAAAATTGCTACATTGTTTATTTTTATATATTTTTTCCTTTCAGATTACTAAAATTATCCAGTAATCACGAATGACTGATGAATGAAAAATCATGGAAATACATTGGTCAAAAGGTGTGGGAACCCAAAATTTCATACTGACTACATTTCTGTGTATGCGTGTTTTGGTTGGTGGTGTGTTGAGTTTTATGATGAATTTATGGTTGGGTATTAAATAGTTGTGGTTTTGTCTTGGTTGCTTTTTATAGCTTATAATTATCCAATTATTCAAATAATAGACACGTGTACTCCTTATACAATTCAAAGTATTTGTAAAGTAAAATCCCCGTCACATGATGCAGAATCACAGTACACGTGACCATTTTTACTTTAAATCAAGAAAAACATGCAACCTATTGTATTAAAAATGAATAAATATAAATGTGTGTAAATATATGTAAATAGTTTAACATTCTGACAATGTAAATACAGTTTAACATTCTGACGACATTGTGTTTTTCTCTCTCAGGTCTGATGAGTATTCCTGCTGCTGCTGAAGAGGCACCCGGAATATCAGAGTCACTACCCAGAATCCCTCCCACCCATTAAAGTGCCTAAGAAGAGAGGGAGGAAGCCTGGCTTTAAGGTCAATAAATATCAGAGTGTTTGTGTGACTGTTTAAAAATGCGCATGCATGTGTAGGCCACAGAGATAAGGCCTTTTTACTGTTCAGACGTGTTTGCCAAATGCATAAATGTCATCAAGTGGTGCATTTGAGTACATAATGGTGCGTGTGTAACACTTATGATGGTTTAGCTAGAGGAACAGAGTAATGCTTTGTAGGTAGGCCCATCTGATGTTGACTGTATGAGAGAAGGAGGTGATAGGGTGGTTGTTCTTTGACTGATGTATCTGCAGTCTGCTGCTGAGTTATTTTTAGCCGTGTGCCTGAGCACAAGCCTCATAATGTCGCTGCTGCTGATTTAAAGAGCAACACGCTACCACAATGTGTGTGCATGTTAGCAGATTTGCAGTAGACACCGTGGAAATACACTCTTGTTTAACCTAAACCTGATGGTTATTGCTTTTTATAGCATTGTTAGGGACAGTTTATCTTCCATAACTTATATTTTACGCCATTTTACAATTACTTATTAGGGTTATTTCCTGTCTTACACATATTTTGCACATATTGTGTAAAAAGGGGTTAAATCTGGTGGTGGTTCTGGTGCCCTAGGCAAGATATGGTCCAGTCTTATGTATCTTGCTTTTGATGTGAGTTGTCCCGACTTCAAAAACATAAATAAACCAAGCAAATTTGCTACATGATGCAAATGAGAAATGGTGGTATTGGCTGCATTTTATTTTGATATTACACTTTAATGGAGTATGACTCACTAAATCGAGAACAAATAGAGACGTACATCTGGATTGTTCCTGCTCTGATTAACTTATCATGCAATTTTTTAAAAGGAAAAAGTTAATATTTAGATACATAAGTATTTTTTTTAACTCATTAAAGTATTTTGTGTGTTATTTTTGTTTTTGTTAATTATTTATATGGTTAGGACAATACACATGTTTTTAAAAAAGTGTAAATAAAAATATTTTACTGCCTGTATAGAAGTATAATAATAATTATAATAATATGATAATATTAATTATACACTGGGATGTTTTTTATTATAATATAAAAATGTAATATTATAATATACGTGTTATATGTATATATATGTTTTATAAATATCAAAATATGATTATATAACATATTATTATTATTATTAATAGTAAACTTAATGTTTATTTATTTATTTTTTAATAGCTGAAGTCTCGCTTGATGACACCCCTGGCCATCTCTCCTCCCAGCAGCACCCCGGAGCCAGACATGAGCTCAATCCCTCAGGACGCTGCTACTATCCCCCACTCAGCCACCCCACAGGTCCTCACAGGTAACGAACACACAAAAACTTCTGCAGTGTTGCCATGCCAATCCCAGAAACTAGTAACCAGCTCTTTCTATTAAGGGAATAATAAAATGTGAGCATTAAAGGAATCACTGTCCTCAGAGGAGTCACATTATGACTCAGTGCCATCTCATTCTCTTTTTAGTGGCCAGTAGGGACTGTAACTCTACCCATATATCTGTTATGATAACTGTTATTTTATCAAGATGATACGATGGGACGTGTGTCTCAGGGGTGAGAGAAGACCACCATCACTGTCTTAATTACATCCAGCCCGGATATTTTTCCTTATTTAGGACAACAATATCTATTACAATTAAACTATGAGGATGTATTGCCTCTTTTGTTTAATTTGTATTCATTCTCGGACCTAATCTAATCTTATAGAAAGTTCTTTACAATAAGCCGCTCCCTTTGAATTTATTGATGAAATGTATTTCCATAGTATACTCTACGGTTAAGCATTCAAATATTGTTGTGCCAGATGTGATAAGACTTTAATCCATTGATCTGTCAATCTAAACTCAGTCTGTGTGAATGTAGCCAGTAATGATTTCATACAGCACAGGCACACTCAATCTTTGATGTCATGACCCAGTGGTCAACACGGGCTGCCCATCCAATTGGCAATAACATCCATCACTAGAAGGAGAGGGGACAGAGAGAAACGAGTAGTTACATCTCTTATTTTAAAAGTTAATAGGTGTGAGAGTCTCAAGGGACATTATTGAGGGACCTGACTGCTCCTGCCTTAAGAGGCATTATCATTCAGTGTATCTCTTTATTACAGTAGAGAGATCAATTCTGTTCTGCAACATTGTTTTTTTTAGTGGAATAAAAAAATCTTAGTATTTAAAAAATATGAGCTTCGAATCAATTCACTTGCTAACTACAGCATGTGTGATTTAAATTCTGGCTTTCAATATTAGTGGAGACTGCATCTCAATGCACCTGTCTGGTTCTCCACTACCACGCTGTTCTAGGTCTACTTTAAACATGAGAAGATGTGACGGTACGGCTAAACTCAATCCTGAGTTCGAGTTCTCAAAGCTTAATCCCTTTGCTGTTGGGAGCAGTTGCCAAACAAGAGGCTTTTGTCTGCCCACCAGGTTTCTAGACTTTAATTCTTTGTGCAGCGGAAAAGTCACGCTCTCTTTTGGCCCCTTTCATATATTTCAAAAACCATGTTCATTTTGTCACGTAGAAAACATATCCTTGTTGTGTCGCGGCTGACACAGAATAGCATATGCTGCTTGCGTTCAGTGGTTATTCTCCAAAATGGCGCTACGGTGATGCGGAGAGACACAGAGGAGACGAATTGTTGAATAAAGTCGTTATTTATGTTTTATTCGCGTACAAAAAGTATTCTCATCGCTTCATAACGTTACGGTTGAACCACTGATTGCAGATGGACTATTCTGACGATGTTTTTCATACCTTTCTGGACCTTGACTGTAATTTACTTGGCAGTCAATCGGACAGTCACAAGCCTCCCAGTTTTCATCCAAAATATCTTAAATTGTGTTCCGAAGACAAACTAAGCTTTTAGGGGTTTGGAACGACATGGGGGTAAGTGATTAATGACAACATTTTCATTTTGGGGTGGAGTATCCCTTTAATAGCTTTTGTGCTTGAAAACGTGTTGAATTATATTGCCTTTCCTGAGTGTGCTAAATTTAAACGGCCTGTAAGCCTACATGTCTGGCATGTCAATAATCTTGCTATCAGTTATCTATTTTAAGGCTTTGTGTGGTGCATGTCAGTCCTCCCACACTCAATATTCATTGACTTCATCCTGTTACACATTCTCAAACACACGCACAAGCTACTTCTTGCGATTATTTTAACCCATGAGCGGCACGGGGAGTGTGTGTGTCTGACTCCTGGTCATGGCGTTTCTAGATGACAGACGACGGAGGAAATCCCTGAGCATGGCAGTCTGTCAGATTAAAGCATCCGCTTGCAGCAGACGAGCGAGGGAAGTCAGTGGGGACAGATTGTGTGGGAGGAGGGGGGGGTGCGAGTGATTGGTGGATTCCTACACAGGCTGCTTTCTCTCTATTTCTGGCTCTCTTTTTATTTCTGTTTTATCCTGTGGTAACGCATACAAAACCTATTGTTTTTGTTAAGATGAATCGCTCATGCTTTTATTTTTCCTTGTTTGTAAGTCACTTGAGATAAATGAATACATGGAAATAGAAATGTTTCCTATTGAGGGGGGTTGGTTTTATTTAGGGTAATCAAAAATGTATTGCCTCCGGTTGGCTCATAAAACCGCAGATGATTTTTAGGTGTGATTTACAGTATGTGAAATAATTTAAAGACATTACAGGATATATTTGTATTATTCTTTGTATTTGTAAGTGTGTGAATTGGTATATGAGGTTAAAAACATGTCTATGTAGAGACAGTATCTTTTGCCTCCCACCCTTTCTTTTATTGCTTGTCTCTTGGGTCCCATGATAAGGATGTGATATTTGTTTGAGTATTTCTTATATATATATATATATATATATGTATGTAATGCAGTTATCCTTTCCTGACCTCTGGAAACGATCTATAAATGTGGTCTCTAATATTTGAAGATTCCTTGACAAATATTTGAGTCAAAGGATTTAAAAGTAAAATCTCAGACGTGCACTGTGTGCCAATATTTCGGTGTATGTGTGTTGTACAATTACATGTAGGCATTGTCTTTTTAGATCATGGATTAATTTTGGATTATTGTGGTGACATGTTGTTTTTGCTATTTATTTACTGTGCTTTTTAAGTTACTTATTATTACAGTTAAACAAACACTTAAGGATACTCGTTTTCAAACTCTCAAGAGCAAGAGCAACTAATTACCCTCGACAGCATTGCAATTAACTGTGGTGTTGAACTTTGCTTTTTTTTTTGTTTCTCTAAGCTAATCAGACAATGGCTTGAATGTGAACTGATATAAATATATGGCACTACAGCAGTTTTATATTGTGCTTATTCCATTATAAATGCAAATATTGCTAATTCTATAGTTTAGTGTTAAAATCTCTTTCTTTTTTTCTTTCTTTCTTTCTTTCTTTCTTTCTTTCTTTCTTTTTCTCCATCTCTTTCTTTTTCTCCACCTCTAAAATCGCTCTCTCCATGTTATCCCAGTGTGTATCTACGTGAATAAGCATGTGAACACAGGTCCTAACCTGGACAGGCAGAAGGTGCTGCAGCTGCCCAATCACCTAGGTCCTGCCAGGCCCTCTGTGGTGCTGCAGCAGGCGGTACAGGGCTGCATTGACAGCGCGTTTCAGCAGAAAGCCGTCTTCACCCTGCTTACCGAGGGCTACGGGGGAGAAAAGATCTCAGGTTAATTTGCATGCGAAACACAAATGTGTGCCTCCATTCTAATTATCATTCTGCATTCTGCTGTTCATCCTTTATAAAGCTTGGGGTCAGTAAGATTTTTTTTTTTAAAGAAATTAATGCTTTTGTTCTGCAATGATGCATTAAATTGATCGAAAGTGACAGGAAAGACATTATAATGTTATATAATGTTACAAAAGATTTCTATTTCAAATAAATGCTGTTCATTTGAACTTTCTATTCATCAAAAAATCCTGAAAAAAAGTTTCCACAAAAATATTAAGCAGCACAACTGTTTTATACAACATTTCATCAACGTTTTCATAATTGATAATAATAAGACATGTTTCTTGAGCATCAAATCAGCATATTAGAATGATTTCTAAATGATCATGTGACACTGAGGTCTGGAGTATTGGAAAATTCAGCTTTGCCATCATAGGAATAAATTACATTTTAAAATATATTAAAATAAATTGTTTGCTTTTTTAATTGTTTTTACTATATTTTTTATCAAATAAATTCAACCTTGGTTAGCAAAAACAATTTGTACAAGTTTAATTAGTAGAAATGTGATGTGAAATGTGACAGGTATATTGTCCAGAGCAGATTAATCTGTCAATATTTGGCCATTTTGTGGTTATCATCAGCTAATAACTACGCCCACTTGAAAGATTATCAGATAATATTACCATCATCTTTAGTAATTGATAATCCACAATTTCTGTTTTCATGCTTTAGAGAAAATATTTATTTATAAATGTATTTGTATTTTAAATTAAGTTAAAATGTAATGAACTCAGTATTGCAAATTAATTTAAAACACTGTTGTATGTATTATTTAAATTGTTACATATATTAAAATATATTAACATTTGCATTGGCCACCGTGATGTAATACATATAACGTTTAATACGTATAAGACAGACACTGTAAAATAAAGTCTTACACTATGTGTATTAACACAGTTTCCAACAGTTCAATTTACTTGAAATTCAACACTCTTTGTTTCTCTTCCTCAGCAACCTTTGACGGTAAGCAGCATTTGTTGAGTTTGCCAGTGGTCAACAGCGTGGGCTACGTCCTCCGCTTCCTCAAGAAGTTGTGCCGAAGCCTGTTGTGTGAGAACCTCTTCAGTGACCAGCCCATCGCCCCTTCATCGTCGCCCTCCTCCTCTTCCTCATTCCACACTGAAAAGCACTCAGACGGACAGCTCAAGTCAAGTGCGTGCTCATCAAGCTTTTATGTGTCCTGTGTTCTTCTACCCTTTCATACCCTTTTTCTTCTACACTTTAATAGAGCTGTATTTACATCTATCCCTATACAATCTGCAGTGTAGAAATTAGGTTTTAATGAGACTGTTTTTGTCTCATTTTGGTTTTGGATGTTTTGTAATTTGGCTTATTTGATTGGATCTGTCCTTTTTTCTGTTGCTGTTCAGTTTGCCCTTCGGAAAATGCAGAGGAGGCCTTTAGTGCAAGCTGAGCTATTTAAGTGGCAGTGAAAGGTTGAGTGCCTCTGTGAGTGGCCTGTGGTTTGAGTGTTTGAATTCTGTTGGCTCCATCTCTCTCTCTCTCTCTCTCTCTCTCTCT
>NW_015544175.1:1073095-1074925 GCF_001515605.1 Sinocyclocheilus anshuiensis
TTTTCTTTCTTTCTTTCTTTCTTTCTTTTTCTCCATCTCTTTCTTTTTCTCCACCTCTAAAATCGCTCTCTCCATGTTATCCCAGTGTGTATCTACGTGAATAAGCATGTGAACACAGGTCCTAACCTGGACAGGCAGAAGGTGCTGCAGCTGCCCAATCACCTAGGTCCTGCCAGGCCCTCTGTGGTGCTGCAGCAGGCGGTACAGGGCTGCATTGACAGCGCGTTTCAGCAGAAAGCCGTCTTCACCCTGCTTACCGAGGGCTACGGGGGAGAAAAGATCTCAGGTTAATTTGCATGCGAAACACAAATGTGTGCCTCCATTCTAATTATCATTCTGCATTCTGCTGTTCATCCTTTATAAAGCTTGGGGTCAGTAAGATTTTTTTTTTTAAAGAAATTAATGCTTTTGTTCTGCAATGATGCATTAAATTGATCGAAAGTGACAGGAAAGACATTATAATGTTATATAATGTTACAAAAGATTTCTATTTCAAATAAATGCTGTTCATTTGAACTTTCTATTCATCAAAAAATCCTGAAAAAAAGTTTCCACAAAAATATTAAGCAGCACAACTGTTTTATACAACATTTCATCAACGTTTTCATAATTGATAATAATAAGACATGTTTCTTGAGCATCAAATCAGCATATTAGAATGATTTCTAAATGATCATGTGACACTGAGGTCTGGAGTATTGGAAAATTCAGCTTTGCCATCATAGGAATAAATTACATTTTAAAATATATTAAAATAAATTGTTTGCTTTTTTAATTGTTTTTACTATATTTTTTATCAAATAAATTCAACCTTGGTTAGCAAAAACAATTTGTACAAGTTTAATTAGTAGAAATGTGATGTGAAATGTGACAGGTATATTGTCCAGAGCAGATTAATCTGTCAATATTTGGCCATTTTGTGGTTATCATCAGCTAATAACTACGCCCACTTGAAAGATTATCAGATAATATTACCATCATCTTTAGTAATTGATAATCCACAATTTCTGTTTTCATGCTTTAGAGAAAATATTTATTTATAAATGTATTTGTATTTTAAATTAAGTTAAAATGTAATGAACTCAGTATTGCAAATTAATTTAAAACACTGTTGTATGTATTATTTAAATTGTTACATATATTAAAATATATTAACATTTGCATTGGCCACCGTGATGTAATACATATAACGTTTAATACGTATAAGACAGACACTGTAAAATAAAGTCTTACACTATGTGTATTAACACAGTTTCCAACAGTTCAATTTACTTGAAATTCAACACTCTTTGTTTCTCTTCCTCAGCAACCTTTGACGGTAAGCAGCATTTGTTGAGTTTGCCAGTGGTCAACAGCGTGGGCTACGTCCTCCGCTTCCTCAAGAAGTTGTGCCGAAGCCTGTTGTGTGAGAACCTCTTCAGTGACCAGCCCATCGCCCCTTCATCGTCGCCCTCCTCCTCTTCCTCATTCCACACTGAAAAGCACTCAGACGGACAGCTCAAGTCAAGTGCGTGCTCATCAAGCTTTTATGTGTCCTGTGTTCTTCTACCCTTTCATACCCTTTTTCTTCTACACTTTAATAGAGCTGTATTTACATCTATCCCTATACAATCTGCAGTGTAGAAATTAGGTTTTAATGAGACTGTTTTTGTCTCATTTTGGTTTTGGATGTTTTGTAATTTGGCTTATTTGATTGGATCTGTCCTTTTTTCTGTTGCTGTTCAGTTTGCCCTTCGGAAAATGCAGAGGAGGCCTTTAGTGCAAGCTGAGCTATTTAAGTGGCAGTGAAAGGTTGAGTGCCTCTGTGAGTGGCCTGTGGTTTGAGTGTTT
>NW_015544175.1:1075100-1076328 GCF_001515605.1 Sinocyclocheilus anshuiensis
CTCAGTATTGTATATCTCTGTTTCCTGCAGCAGAAACTGCTGTCTATCCCATAATTGATCATACATACTACATAAGACATGCTACGACTACATAAAAAAATACTATATAGATATATATGTGTGTGTGTATATATATATATATATATATATATATATATATACATATATGCATATACATACATATATATACATATATACATATGTATACAGTATATGACCTGTGCTGGCAAAATGAGTCACAACTCATTTTTCAAAAATGAGTTATTTGTAAGTTCACATTCTCCATTAAAAGACCTTCAGAATGATGTATGATTTGTTGGAATCGGATGAAAAATTACTGAGCTACACTCGTTTTAAGTCCATAGAGTCAGCAAAGTCAATTTTGAGAAAATCGAGTTAAAGTTTTCTGAAGGTTCCAAAGCAAAATCACCTGCAACGTTGCATCTTTTCCTCCACTTCTTTTCTTAATAATAATTACTATATTAATAATCACAATATAGCTATTTTTTATCTTTGTTATTATAAATAAGAAGCGATGCAAAAAAAAAGAAACAAACAAATAATGCATTAACTTTTTCATTTTGCATCTAAACAAAAGCGTTCAATTAAGAAAAACAAATAATCAAATGTGAAAATCCCTTTAGTCTGTTCATTACAAATGCAAAAGCAGTTCAATAAAGAGCAGCGAGTAATTCCCTCTTTTCTTTTATTGTTAGATTACCATTATGAGGTGGCCTATATTAAGACCTACTGTAATGCACGGATGTAATATAATGTTTAGGGCTGCAACAACTAATCGATAAAATCGATTATGAAAATCATCGACAACGATTCTCATTATCGATTAATCGATTCGGGCATACTTGTCCGCCGGTCGCGTGAAATTAAAGCACTGAATTACTTATTTCTATGGACAAAATGCATCTAAAATCTAAAATGAAACAGAATGAGATGCTGCAGGAGAGTTACGTGATCCAAGCTGCCCAAAACATGAGAATTCTTTATTTTAAGCTTTAAGCTAATGCATTAGCGTAATGGCTTGCCCTGTCAGGCACTTTAACAGATACGTGTGCGTCCTCAGCGCAAAAACACTTTCAGTTAACGGTCATATCCTTATGTATAAATGTCACATATTCACGCGAGCATTTCCATTTTTGCATAAAGGTCCGTCCTGACAGTCTGTGTTAAATTTTAATCTTTACTGAATGAGCGGCGGGCACGCGCATCA
>NW_015544175.1:1077941-1093891 GCF_001515605.1 Sinocyclocheilus anshuiensis
GTCCAACGGAGTTTACATACTTGTCCAACTTCATCCTGTCGCGTCAAATTAAAGCACTGAATTACTTATTTCTATGGACAAAATGCATCTAAAATAGTGGAGGAAACAGAATGAGATGCTGCGGGAGAGTTACGTGATCCAAGCTGCCCAAAACATGAGATTTCTTTATTTTAAGCTTTAAGCTAATGCATTAGCGTAATGGCTTGCCCTGGCACTTTGACAGATGATGCGTGTGCATCCTCAGTGCAAAAAACTTTCTGTTTACGGTCATATCCTTATGTATAAATGTCACAAATTCACGCGAGCATTTCCATTTTTGCATAAAGGTCCGTCCTGACAGTCTGTGTTAAATTTTAATCTTTACTGAATGAGCGCCAGCGCGTCAGACAGACGGAAAACAGACAATTAATAATCAGCGCAAAAACATTAATTGTGCAGAAATATCTGTTGTTGAAAGTTAAATAAAGGTTTAAAGGTCAACATGCATTGCGCATATTTTATGAGAGTAGGAACTGTAAGGGGATAACAGCGTGTAATTGTCTGAATATAAATATCAGACGCTTCAAAACCGCCTTTAACAGGATAAAGAAATGACACTAAACCCTGTTCGGAATCCATGAGTTTTATCACTGAGGTGATAAGTATATTTATTTTTACAGACGTCCATATGAGAAACAATTACGGTCCGAATCGGGCTCTGACGTGACTGTGGTCAAAGTGAACGTGTGTTCCTGCAGAACATTACTCTCACCTATTGGTTAACACTGAGTTTGTGATTTTATTCGTCTTTATCATCTTTATTATTATTTTAATTTTTAATGCAGAGATTTAAACTATATTCACTATATACAATGCTTAACACATTTATTAAAACAAATTTATGTAAGGTTTTTAACAAATTATGGTTTGTGCCACTGCTGCTCTAAACTAACAGTACTGGTGATTACCAAAATCATTTTTTAGCTTTCTGTATGGGTTAGTCCTCCAATATGCATAAGCTCTTTAGTAACAGTAGTAGGCTGTTTCTAATGCTATAATATAATTATTGCTGTTATCTATGAAAGAAAGGCAGAGAGCTTTATAGTGTTTGTTTTTTTCAGATACCCAGTTACAGTCAAAAAGTACTTAAACAATGCCATTTGTTATGTGAATAAATAAAAGTATTTAGTTATAAATAAATGACAATACATTTTTTTTTATTTAAACAATTTTTTGACAGATTCCTAAAATTCCTAAAATGTGTTTTCTCTTTATTATGGCAGGGGATCTAATAAATTGTTAAGCACTGTATGTTTTCATAGCATTCAGTTGGAACGTTTGTTTTAAGGACATTGGGCAGAATGTAGAATAGTATGTTTTTGTCAATAAAATAAAAAAAGAAAATTGTTTGGTTTTTAATCGATTAATCGAGAGAGAAAAAAACAAAACAAAAAAAAATCAACCAACTAATCGATCATCAAAATAATCGTTAGTTGCAGCCCTAATAATGTTACACATCAGATGTTTTTCCCCAACCGTTCCCCAAACGTTCACTTAAGACATAACAGATTATGTTTGCGCGTTATTTATTCTGTGTATATGTGAATTCTGTGTATATATTTATCGGGATCGGATATATATATATATATATATATATATATATTGTAATTCTTTCATTTAAAAAAAAATATTCAGCGAGTTTATTTGGTGAAGAATTTGTCAGACTGATTTAAACTCATAACTGTGCATTTATCTGATTCAATAAAAGCTTTACTTTTTTATGAATCAGACTGCACTAGTCATTCTGTATGTTTGCTTTTGATTGAAGAAAGACATAGAAAGATGTGTTTTCTTAGCATTCACTGTGTATGTATGTATATAACTTGGCTTGGACTAATCCATGCAGACCAATCTGCCCTCAAGAAAGCAATAATTAGCCTGAGCCACATGAAGCCTTTACATGCATTATTTTCCCTAAATTGCATTTCTTTTTGTGCAGCAGATTCAAGGGTGGACGATTACCATGGTGATTCAATGGACCCTAAGCGCTATTCTGTTGACCCCAGCGACTCGGCCTACGGTGCGATGCCCTCACCGTACACGGCGAATAAACCTGCGTACGGTTTTCGTTCTGGTACCACCTACTCTGGAGGTGTGTGCAGGCAGGCAGCCAGTCCCAGCACATTCCAGGAAGGAAACAGAAGTGGTAAGAAAGAGGAAATGTCCACTTATTCACAGAAGCAGCAGTAGTCTTTCTGCACTACTTTAACCATGTTTTTAGACAAGAAGATACTCACTGTATGTGAGAAGACACCAAGAGAGAATCAAAACACTGAAAACTAAATGGTATATACAGTACAAGTGGTTCACAACCAAGGAGCCGGGGTCCAATAGGGGGCCTCATCAAACTTTCAATCAAATGGAAAGTGATCAAAAAGTTTGCAAACCACAGTCAGGTATATACTGATAGTCAAATGTCTTTTCAGTATTTTTACCCTCAGTTTGAATGAATTTGTCCAAAATTTGATGGCTATTTGTGTGCAACCAAGAATAAAATCCTTGCCATCTGTTAACCTGATTTCTCTCTATCTAGCCTACAGTCCATCCCCAGAAGGAGGGGAGGCAAAGCCCCCACCCAGTAAGGATCCCTCCAGGTGGAGTGTGGATGAGGTGGTGTGGTTTATCAAGGATGCAGACCCTCAAGCGCTGGGCCCTCACGTGGATCTCTTCAGAAAACATGTGAGTTTGATTGACACATTTATTTACTTATGGCAAACAAACACCATGTTTTGAACATGTCGTCAGATAAGAAATCCCTGTTTGGGTAACATTAGTTCAGTTTTAAGTTAGAAAACCCTGGATATGATCAACTCTGTTTCACAAATCAAGCTTTCAGAAGCAATTCAAGTTTACATAATTGTTGAAATAACTACCTGAGCTGAATGTTACATGAAAAAAAACTTCAAATCTTGCAAATAGCTTATTTAGACCAGAACACAAGCAAAGTATAATTTAACACTATCTAATGAAATTTCAACCAGGGCTGCACACTTAGCCGAATTGAAATTGGAATTGTAATAAGGCCTTGTGCCTTATTAAAGTGCAAAGGGCTGTGATTTAATTAAATGTGGGAATGCGTCCATCTCAGTAGGTGGTCTGAGTAAGCACTGCAGGTTCACTTTAGCTTCACATTAACGTAATTTGCTCCATGTTTGCTACAAGTGAAGAAATAGAGGAAGAGATGATTATTATTATCCAGGTGGAATGTGCAGTTCAGGTCAGATTATGTGAGTAAAGTGGAGTGAAATCATTATATAATAATTATGTTGGCTTGACAAAGTAACTTGTCCTAGAGCTTGCAAGCCATGACCACCAAACTCAGATCAGATGCAACATGCTATCATCGTGCTAAAATGTGCTAGCAGCTTGTTAAAACGCTATCAATGTGCAAAACATGCTAGCAGTGTTACAAAATGCTAAAAAGATGCTAACATTATGATAAAACATGCTGAAGTTTTATTAACTTTCTGACTTTGTGAATATAACTTTCAAACTTTATAGCTTTTAAAAGTTTTTTAAACTTTTTGACTAGACTTTGTCGAGTTAGCATTAGAATTTGTCCTCAAACTTTATTCATCTAGTTAATATTTGTTAATATAGTTATATAGTTATATCTAGTTAATATTACTGCTTCACTGCAAAGTTCTTCAGTGTTTGTTTTTAAGCTCTGCACCACTCACATAACTCTATTATTGCAGTATTTGTTCAAATAATTGTACTTTTTGGGCCAGATTTTTAATGATATCTTCACTAGCTGTTCTGAAAAAAAAAAACCACATTTCATGTGTACAGTAAGCATTCTGTTGTGGACATTGTGATTACTTCTTCAGGAGATAGATGGGGATGCTCTTCTTCTCCTGAAGAGTGACATGATCATGAAGTACCTGGGACTCAAACTGGGCCCGGCTCTCAAGCTCTGCTACCACATCGACAAGCTAAAACAGAATAAGTTCTGACCTCTCTCTGCACCCTACAAACACACACAGATAGATTCACTCACAGTATTTACTGTAACTCTCATTTGTTGTTGTACAGGACATTTTTGTCCCCTCTTCTCTGGCCATTTAAGGACAAGTACCAGACCATTTTTTAACTCGTGCGTTTTGTCTGCCTGTATATTGGGACATTTCACTGACCAGAACATTTCCTTGTTCTAATTTTAAGTGTTACAAGTGTTTTATTGATTACTTGATACCTGAACACTGCTCTAATCAAATGGCAAGTCATCTCTGCTGCTTTCTGGGATTTGAGTTATTTGTTCTCAAGCGAGAGTTATGCAGATGAGTTATAAGTGTACATCATGCTTCTTCAAATGGACGGAGTAACAAATGTATTAGGCCACAGACAAACTCGCTCCCATTTTTACAGAGCCATGGACTTGGTCTAAATCCCTATGAACTTCAGCCACCTGCTGGTGAAGTGGAGTCACTGCAACTCTGTGACATTTACTCCCATTCTAACAAGGAACAATTTAGCTTTTTTTGTTGTTTTTTTTTCTCCAGAGAGCTTCTTCAAAGGCTGCTAATCTGGGAGATCAGTAACAAACAGAATTCAGTGCTGTGCTTTTAACTGAACAGATACAGTATGCACACAGTTTTGGCAGGGTACAACTATGAACAGTTACACTTCACAACCAGCAAATAACAGGCACCAATGCAACTCTACTCATCAATGGACCATTCACATCGTCTTTGGAAAGCCTCCTTGGCAATCTAAGTCAGAACTAAACAGGACACACTACAAGGCAATTACTGCTACAGTAAAAATGGTGCATTACAAACATAGTAATGTGTACCAGGTGCTGTTTCTCAACCAGCGAGTCAAGTTTAACTAAACAATTATACTGGTACAGTACTTTACATTTCATACTGTGGACCAAATACACAGAGCTCTCATTAGTCCCAAAATGTCTTGCTCTGATACTACACAAATGTCAGCTTGTGATTTTCTTACAAAATATGTACCGCTTTACAATAATGTTCATGAACTAACAATGAACAGTACATTTACAGCATTTATTAATCTAGGTTAACGATAATTTCTACATATACTACTGTTCAAAATTTTGGGGTCAGTACGTTTTTTTTTAACCAAGGATGCGCTTAATTGATCGAAACTGACAGTAAAGACATGGTTTCTACAAAAAATAATAAGTAGCACAATTAGTGATGATAACAAGAAATGTTTCTAAAGCACATCACAGGAATAAATTACATTTTAAAATGTATTACTTTTTTTTAATTTCAAGTTGCATAAATTAGTATTGTATCATGAACAAATATAAATTAACAATGCACAAAAGTATAGTTATAAATGATCATTAACATGGATTAATAAATGCTGTAAAAATGTTGTTCATTGTTAGTTCATACCTAATGCATCAAAAAATGTGACCAAATTTAACTTTATTGTAGTGTTGCAACAAAATATGTACGTTTCAACCCATTTCAACCCCAAGTTCTGTAATATTTGGCCTGTGGGTTAGAATTTTCTTTCATAAACGTACAGTGGATTTGTGAACAGAAGCTGAGGTGCTTCTCTGATCTTATGTTTCTGTCAAACACCATGGAAATGTGTGAAAGAGTCATTTAAGTCTCCTGAGGCATTTCAGGAAATTATTATTATTATTTTTGTATTATTGGTATTTTTCAATTTTGCAAAAATGGCATTCAGAATCACTGTATTGCTTTTCAGACAGGTGAACTTGAAGGGATTGTTTATGTAAAAATGAATATTTTATCATTATTTATTCAACCTCATGTCGTTCCAAACCTGTATGACTTCAAGTGAAATTCAGGTCTGTTCCACAGGAGAAATAAAGTCATACAGGTTTGAAACGACGTGAGGGTGAGTAAATGATGACAGAATTGCCATTTTTAGGTGAACTCTCCCTTTAAGTCTGCTCTGATGATGTCAAACATATCCCAAAGTGGATTACACCGAAGTGTACAACTTTTCTGTATCCGCAATCATGTGTAAATACGATAGTTTATGTTGTAATTGTTAAAGAGCGAGTACAGTAACAAGTACAGTTTAGATCGATCATCTGATGAACACATCCAGCTTTAACACGTAAACAGCTACCAGCCTTGCTGTGCTAGACTTCATTGTTGTACAGTCTGCCACTTAAAGCGACTGCTATGCTAACCTGAGCATCTGTACAGAAACATTGTTTATAATTTAGCACTTTTTAACTTTTTATTGTAGCATCAGTTGTCCTGGGTAATAGCTCTCTCAATGAAAACTGCACACGTGGAGAATCATAAAAAATGTAGGCACCAGAAATTAATCAAGGGAATTAATCAGTGAGCTCTTAAATCTGGTGCCACATTAAGAAGTTAGGGTTCTTCATAAGTAAATCTACTGATTTGAAAAGTGGAGTATTCATTTCTGCATAAACAGTCTCTTCTGATTGGTTGGAAAAAGTTTGAAGGAATAAACAATAGGTTTTGGGCTTAAATCATGTGATGTTTTTAACACCGAGACCCAAGATTATAGAAATTAATTACTCATGTGTGATGTTCAAACTCTTGTATTAGCTTTAAAAGCATTTTTAAACATTTCCAATCATGTACTCAAACAGTGGGAATATCGTGTTAGTTTTAAAAGCCCTTTAACTGAGTAATAGCAGCACTGAGCTTTTAAATATGTTTGCAAGCACTCCTTTCTATGGCTGCTGCACTTAACTAAATCCTACTTCATGTAGGAAGCCTTGACACTTTCATAACAATCTTTAATAATGTTTTGGACCGTTTATGACCTCATGCAGATATTCTGCAGCTAATATTGACTAGCCCTGATGTTTCTGGCTAGATATTACCAACGTTTGTGTCAGGAATATGAGTGGGCTTTTAGGGATAATCTTTTCTTCAGTTCAGCTCTGGATCATTTCATGTGTGTGCATATGTCAGGTTTGCGTTCGCCTCCGCACCATGTCGTTTCTTGTCATTTTTGATATAATGGAAAATGTAAGTGTACATTTATGAATGCTGCTCTTGATGATAGTCCCATGTAAGATTTGTCAGCTCACAAAAGAGTTTTAATAGAAAAGGGGGGACTATAACACGGACCATTCATGTTGGTGCTATAATATGACTGTGGATTTAACAAAGAATGATTTTATGGTTGGTTTGATTTATTTCTTCAGATAGGCTTCAGTGTTGTGAACTCTTGTGACTGACAACAGGCGCTGCATTGCGTGTCTGTTTGTGAGGTTAATATAGAGCATTATGAAAGAATAAAGCATTATGAACACCCTGAACTCTTACTGTATTTGTAGTTCTATATCTCACTAAATATATCTCTGTTTGTATTTCCTGTGTTTCTGCAGACAGACACAACTCGGCACATACAAATGTTGCACTATGTTCAAGGTTCATTCTTAAACCTTTTGAATAAAGTCTTTTCTGCATTTGAGAGAATGTAGAATGTTCAAACAACTCCCAAACTTCATACATCTAGTCTTGTTTTAAAGAGCAACATGGCTATTGTGCCAATTTTCAAAATTCAAGGTAAATTCACAAAAAAATAATTATTTAATTATTAAATATTAACTTTAAAAATGTAATTAAGTGGAAAATTAAAATAATAAATTGACCAAACTGGCATAAATAGATGTTTAAAACGGTATTAAACATCAATTTATGTTTTAATAATTCTTTTAAATAGATGTTTTAAAAATGGATATTTAAAATGAAATTGACAAATAAACATTTAAAACATGTAAAAAAAAAAATAAAATAAATGTATCAATCAAATTGGCATAAATTGATATTTAAAGTGGTTTGATTTGAATATTTAATATATATATATATATATTTTTTTTTTAATGAATGAATGAATGAACTCCTAGTCCTCCATATGAAGACACTTAAATTAGACCTTAAAAAATTGGGAATATTAATATGACCTGTTATGTTGTGTTGTGCTGACTGTCTTCTACATATAGGTGGCACTGTTGTGTCTTAAATGTGTTGTGTGTAAAACAGCCCCAACACAACATGGGCTAATATATCATACTTCACTCTCTCGCCTCCATGTATAAATTGAGGAGTTAGACAAAACAGCCCTGGTGTATTTAAAAACTATACTTGTTAATAAAAAAAACTACCACCCCAATGGTTAATAAGTGTGGTGAACTGCAATTATTTTGCACTGAATTTAAATTGTCAAACCTGATGACAAGCAAATAGCTTTCAGCCAAATACATTTATTTATTTATTCCTTCCTTCTTTCATTGACAGGACAGTATATAGGAAAGTAGATGGGAAAGTTGATATTCACCACTTGTTTTCATGGCAGGGAATTTTTAACCTGAGCTCCAGTTATATAAAGGATTCACATCATGAGTGTGTTCTATTGTTATGTTTTCACTTTATTTTTTTAATTGTCTGTTTATTTTGAGGCTGGTTTTTTTTATGGCATTAAAGAGCACCCACGCACAAGAAAAAGATTACGAAAAAATCTGACCGGTCAGGCTTGCTCTATTCTTTTTGAAACTGGAGTGTTCTCCGAATACAGATGCAACTGAAATGAATGTGTATCGTGCTGAAGGGGAAGCACACAAAAGCTTCTCAAGTGTGAGACAGCCCACTGAAGAGAACATGCAACAGTAGAACACCACACAACCACAAAAAAACACGTGCCTCTGGCCAAGTGTTTCTGAGCGGAAAGACAAATAAAGAGTCTGAAGATTCTGAAGAAGCTCTCAAATGAATAAAAACAATATGCAACCCGAAGGCATGGAGTAAAATCATTTTTTATAGAATATTGCAGAAAGAGTATATTGTAGAATATTCCCACCAGTGGAAATGTAAACATTCCCTCACATACAATGAAATTATGTAATGTCAAAATCTGGAATTGTTGGAGATCTCATGTATATTAGTTATATGCCTGTGTTTGTGTGCTTAATAAGAAATAGTAATAGAAGGGCTGTGAGTGTTAAAGTTCTATCTATCTATCTATCTATCTATCTATCTATCTCTATCTATCTATCTATCTATCTATCTATTTTTATCAATCTATCATTCTGTCTGTCTACAAACTTTGCTTTTCTAGTTTAAAGTTGGTTGAAATTTGAACATTAATTTATTTTAATTCTACTTAATAACATTTAAATTCAGCCTCCAGCTCTGTTTCTTGTTTGATGTCTCAGTTAATTTTTTAAAAAGTCATTTATAAGGTGATCTCAATTCATTTCTGAATGGCAATCAACATGTTCTAAACAGTCTAAACCTTAGACTGTGACCACAATGCATCATCTTTCATTTAATTATTATTATTTTTAAATGCTTTTTGCTTTTATTATTGCTTTTTTTAACCTTTATTTATATTTATGCTTTTATTTATATGAAAGTGAATACTTTCTTTTCTTCTTAATTTTTTGCAGTTTAAATTTTTTTTTTTCTTCAAATTATATTGTCAGCATAAGAATTGTTAAAGTTGAACAGAAAAATTGGCGTGAATGTCAAAATTTGTTAACAAATTAACATTTCAACATTCATTATTTTTTTCAAAATCCTGAAGATTTTCTTTCCAGGTTTAAATACATTTTTTTAAATCTATATCGTCAATGTAGTCTCCCCACTGTATATCATAACACATGAAAGAAAAGGCTTTAGGAAAACATTTCCACAGTAGTGCAGGCTTCTTTAGATGAGTGCTGTAGTCTTCTCATTCAACTCAAATGAGCTCATCTCGATGATTGCAGAGTGTCAGAAGACCGATTCTCATGTATATACAGCTTAAAGATAGTTAAGCTGTGCTTTGGCACAAATATGTCACATAAAGATATTAAAACATCTCCATCTGCCTCGAATACCATAACGCGCTCTCATCTGCCTCCATCTCCCCCTACAACATCCGTTTGGAGTTCATGTGGAATGCGTTTGGAGATGTTTTAAATGGGGGGACAGCAGCAGATGAGAAAAGAGGAAGTGGCTTATTGGATTTGACAGACGGAGAGCGGGATATGTCGGGCCCTCCCTGTGGGTTTTCTTCTAAATCCTGTTGGAGTAATCATTTTATTCTGAAATAGTTTGTAAGGCATCCCTTTTGCCTCAGGAAATAAAGATGAATAGATCACTTGTATTTGCTGCTGCTTCATCATGTCTCTTTATTTCTCTCTGATTTACTTTCTCTCTTGTGACAATTGCAAATGGACATGCAATTCTGGACAGAGGGAGAAGAGCTGGGATGTAAAAAAAAAGGATGGGTTTGCCTAATTGCTTAGATATCAGTATGTATGTATGAGCACACGTTTCCTTTCACCAGAGCCTGGCTTTTTGTTTTGCTGATTACATGCATCATGGAACAAATGACAGAAACATAACTATATCAAGACGTGATTACAGAGAAGATGACAGGCGAAGCGAGTGAGAAGGGCGCAGGGGAATTTCTGTGTCAGTTCCTTCAGATCTGGCATGAAACTGTGCTGTCTGCTGGGCTGAAATGAAGATGTTTCCAGGGTTTGACTGGCAGACTGATGGCCACACAGTTTGCATTTTGAACATTAACATTACATTACAGCTGCTCCAGGCCTGATAGATACATCAACTCTTTCTGCACTCCCACACATGCACATGTCTCGTCTGGTTGAGCAGGAGAGCAATTTCTCTCACCGTTGGTACATATGACCAGAAAGGCAAAGTTGTTGGGTTTGCAGTTTTAGAAGTATCACATGGATGTTTGATACTGCTAAAGATATACTTATGGTAGCTTGATAAGGTACACTGTCAGGAAAGAAATGTGCAAAAATGGTACATTTAGCCTAGGGAAGTATCATCAAAGGTACACTACATGCATCATGGAACAAATGACAGAAACATAACTATATCAAGACGTGATTACAGAGAAGATGACAGGCGAAGCGAGTGAGAAGGGCGCAGGGGAATTTCTGTGTCAGTTCCTTCAGATCTGGCATGAAACTGTGCTGTCTGCTGGGCTGAAATGAAGATGTTTCCAGGGTTTGACTGGCAGACTGATGGCCGCACAGTTTGCATTTTGAACATTAACATTACATTACAGCTGCTCCAGGCCTGATAGATACATCAGCTCTTTCTGCACTCCCACACATGCACATGTCTCGTCTGGTTGAGCAGGAGAGCAATTTCTCTCACCGTTGGTACATATGACCAGAAAGGCAAAGTTGTTGGGTTTGCAGTTTTAGAAGTATCACATGGATGTTTGATACTGCTAAAGATATACTTATGGTAGCTTGATAAGGTACACTGTCAGGAAAGAAATGTGCAAAAATGGTACATTTAGCCTAGGGAAGTATCATCAAAGGTACACCTTTGTACCAAATCTACCACTAAAGGGTGCATATTAATACCTAATACACAACTTTAAATGGATGGTTCACCCAAATATTCTTTATATTTTTATATTCTTTATAAGACTTTATTTCTTCTTGAATTTGAAGTTTAATAGGTTTTATAGTTAACCATTTTTAGTAAACACAGTTTCGCTAACTGAAAGTTAAACTCCTTTCCTCCTGCGTTTGTAATTTATCAGAACACAGATTAGATGAAGGATCAGACTTGCCAAATACTAAGATAACAGCATAAGCACTTTACAGCACACCTCAAAAATAATTTTCTAAATCTGTGTTTTTTGTTTTGTTAACCAGTAAAATATCTAAACATCCTTAAAAAAAAGATACATTTACTTTGTAGGAAGTTGTAGAAATATATTTAATCTTTAATATATTTTAATTTTATAATTTATGACCTTTATTACATTTTGATTTAGGCTTGAAATTTGCCAACTTTTTTTTTTCATCAAAGATTTATTTAATTTAATTTGAATTCTTAATATATTATGCAACTTTGCTTCTCAAGTAAATGTATCTTTTTCTAAGAATGTTTATATATGTTTTTAATGATTATGGTGCTTATAAAGGTTTCTGTAATTAATTTATAGTTAAAATTCCTGGCAATTTCATAATTAATGATAAAATGATTATACAAATTGTTAAAAAGGATGTTTCACATGCTTCAGAGCAGACTATGAACGAGCGCTGGGGCCTCTGGTGATCAAAAACTTAATACAGATATTTAAAAAGTTGAAAGTCTTCCAGTGAATGTACTAATGCAATGTGAAATTAGATATTTGATCACGTTTTTACATGATTATAATGCGTCTTTGGTGTTTAGAAATGATTGTAAATGCAATAGAGGTCTTTTGTTTTGTCACCAAGATTATTATACAGATAGTAAATGCATGTTATAGTTTGGATAAGAATGTCTCAAATGTATTTGTGTATCAGAAGATATTGGCTACATTACTATACGTTATGAAAATCATAGCACAGTGTTTCACTTCAGTCTCACTAGCTGCAGTGGGACTAAACAATGTCTATCAGTGCAACAGACATTAAAATATGATGTTGCCATCATTTCATCAAATAGATATGACATTTTAATACCATCTCTATAGAGGGGAAAGATTCAGCTGTGGGTTGTCATTATGTATATAATCTGACTGTAAGCCACAGAGCAGCAGTTCAATAATGAAGTCTGCTCAGTGGTGGACGAAGTACACAAATCAAGTACTTGAGTAAAAGTACAGATACGTATAATAAAATATTACTCCAGTAAAAGTAAAAGTACTCCTTTTTCAATTTTACTTGAGTGAAAGTACAAAAGTACTCGATTTTTTATGGAAGTAAAACTACTCCGTTACTGTCCACCACTGAGTCTGCTGAGGAATGTCCTACTACTGAGCGATAGAGCTGAAATCCTCCTGGAGACCAAGCAACGATCACACCGACAGCTTAGGTGAGATTCCCAATCTCCAGCTTAATTGAAATGCCAAAAAAGAGCTGTTCTACATGTATGAGAATGACCGGTACAATTTTTCAGCCTCCAGTTTTTGAGAGCGATACTCAGTTGTGCTGGCTGAGGCAGGCCTCACTTTATTCCCAACAGCTGATCCCTGGGCTGGGAGTTTGGGATCTATGGATGAAATATCCCCTCTGAATTTCCAAGTCAAAGAATTAATATTCTTGTTCTGTGGTCTGGGAGTTACTTAAAGGAAATTTACATTTGAGCTTAAAACACTGTGTTGGCTGTCAGCTTTTCAGCTTCAGATTTACATATGAAAAAGAGGACACAATCAGAAAGGATGTTGTGCACTGCTGGGAAATTGTGTTAGATGTGTGGTGCAGGGTAGTTTTCAGAAAGGCTGGCAATTTTTTAGATAAATTGTGAAATAAATCTGCATGTTACTTGGAGTTTGGCACAAGGATGTTATGTCAATCTAGACTGGTTGTTCCTTGAGCCAATGTTTGATTGTTCCATTCATTTTTTTTTTTCACGGAATTATAAAATTTAAAGTCCTGATCTTGGATGCTTATTCCAGATGTGTTCAAACCCACAATAAAATCCTAGTTTCATTTCAGTCATTTCATATAGACATCTCAAGGTTACATTGTTTTCTAAGTAATGTCAATCTGTCCAAAATAATTTAAACTTCTTTCCCACTGCATTTATTCTTTATCAGCGGCACAAAGTTTAGATAAAATATCAGACTTGCCAAATTACAACCTAAGAATCTTACAGTGTACCCTGCAAAAATAACTTTTAATCAGTATCATTGTCTTGTTTTCCAGTAAAATATCGAAACATCATTAAATTAAAAATATTTTACTTTGTGAGAAAGATCTTGGAACACATTGAATCTTTAATTCAAGATTTATTTTCTTATGCAATTTTGCTTCTCAAGTAAATTTATTTTTTCTAAGCATGTTAATATATTTTTTACTGGAAAACAAGGCAAAAATAATTATTGATCATTAACTTACGAAGGATTCTTCATAATTAACTTATGGTTGTAAATCCTGGCATTTTTTTTTTTATTATTGATAAAATGATTATACAAATATTTTAAAATGATGTTCCACAGGGTTCAGTTTTGTTTGATTTACTTAACCCTTGTTTAGAAATTATGGTGCAAACACACACACATACACATTGTATGCCAAGGCCTCCTCAACAAAAGGTCATATTAAATCATAACTGGCCAAAACATTCAGCATTATAATAGTTTGATATAAAACACAAGTTAAATTTCAAGCCTTTGACTTGGTCTGACTTATGCAAGTACTTTTCCAGCTACACTTTATCTTATTCAGAATTACAAGAAATATGATCCCATTGTCCAAATGAAATCCATTCCATTTTATGCATAATAAAACTTAAAAAAAAAAAAGAGTACAGTTTAACCAATAACGGCCCTATTTTTCAGTTTAGGGAGTAAATGGTTTTCTAAAGTTCTAGCACTTTAATGTCAAGAGACTTGTAACTTTATTCCATTTGTCTGTATGAAATAGAAATATATTGTTCATATGGAGGTAATGACAGTAAAACATTTTATGAGGTGTAAAATAGGTTGGCATGGGAAAAAGAAAGTTATACTGCTGCTAGAGAACAAAATAATTGAACATTAATTTCCATTAGTATAATTTAGAATTTATGTTTGTACATTTACAGAAACACTCTCCTGAGTTAATAACCATAAGCTGAGATGGAAATTTAAATATATCGCAATACATAGCCAAAAGAATGTGGAGACCTGAATACCATACTCATATTTGCTTGTTGAATATTAAATGTCTAAACCATGGGCATGAAGAGAAAAGTTGGTCCTCTGTTTGCTGCTATAATAGCTTCCAGTTTCACATGGCTTGGCATTTACTTCTTTTCAGACACAACATGAGCATCTCTGAAGTCAGGCATTGATGTTCGTTGATGGGGTCTGGCTCACAGCCACCGCTCAAATTCATCCCAAAGGTGTTCAGTGAGGTTTAGATGTGGTCTTCCACACCAAACCCAGTAAACTATTTCTTTATGACCCCCGCTTTGTGCACAGAAAAATAGAAAAGGTCCCCATTCTATTATAAATGTTCGGCTGCATGGCTGTATGTTGGATTTTTTTGGACCTGTTAGAGCTGAAATAGCCAAACCCGTTAATTAGAAGGGGTTGTCCACATACTTTTGGGCCTGTTGTGTATCTCAGATCTTCTAAAGCCTGGTTTCTTTTGAGTAATATGATGCTGATTGTATGTGAGTGTGTGTGTGCGCACTTGCCCATGTGCCACTTCAAAAGGATGCACACACACACCCAATTGCTTGCAAGTGTGTGTGCACACCTGAGAGGATCTGAGTAATCCCATGCTACCAAATAGGCATTTGATGAGAAAATGTCTGGAGGAAGGAAGAATGCAGGTATATTTGGCTGCTCGTGAAGTGTGTGCCTTTGTGTGCTTGAGAGAGAAGCCATAGGGCCAATAGGTCTTGTTTAAATGTCTTTTAGCACACTGGACGGTGGCAAAGTGAGGTTAGAATTCAGCCTTTCTGCAGATTTGTGCTGCTGGACAAAAAAAGTGCCTTGACAGCTTAAAAGGCCCTCGATGCGCAAGCTGTGAAAAATGTGCATACAGTGGCTAGTATTGTGCTGGCTAGTATTAGCACTCAACATAACAACACATTTCCCATTGCAGTAAGTCTAACCCTAAAGCTATAATCAGCTATGAAGGACAGTGGTATCATTTTTAAGACTGAAGCATTTAGAACACACTAGTTAGACTGTTTCCTAGAGCTATAACCAGTTTGGTCTGTAAGATTTTGTAATGTTTTTGAAAAAAGTCTCTCTTGCTCACCAAGGCTACATTTATTTAATTAAAAATACAGTAAAAACAATAATAATGTGAAATATTACTATGATTTAAAACTACTGTTTTCTATTTTATCATCGTTTAAAATTTAATTAATTCATGTGATAGCAAAGCTGAATTTTCAGCAGCCACTACCTTCAGACATCATTCTAATATGCTGATTTGGTGCCCAAATTTCTTATTATTATCAATGTTGAAAACAGTTGTGCTGCTTAATGTTTTTGTGGAAATA
>NW_015544175.1:1094129-1098806 GCF_001515605.1 Sinocyclocheilus anshuiensis
TAGTAGTAGTAGTAGTAATAATGTTGTAAGTAAGGAATAATTGACTCCGGTCCGTTGAATTATTAGAATATAATGCACACCCGAGGTGGTGATGTGCGGAGTGGCCGTTACACCTCGGGTGTACATTATTTTCGAATAATTTAACGGACCGGAGTCAATTATTCAGCTTATACTACGGTTAACACACCTCAAATATTGTTATGTATCTCATCCCACGCCTCCGTTTCTAATTCCAAAACATAATTTTAGACCTAGTAATGGAGGCTTGAGCCATTGATAGCGGACTAAGTTTTAAGAGAGAGAGCGAGAGAGAGAGAGATAAATAGATCAAGTGTGTGTGAATTACTTGAGTCTGTGCATCTCTCAACAGTGTTCAGCAGCACTGTCTCTACTAATTGCGAAACTGCAAGTTCTTCATCATCAAGAGCAGCGTTTTGGTTCTTTTGCTGTTTTAAGGACCTTTGAAATAACTGAAATCATTTGGCGAAGTGATATGGACATGTAATGTGGTCAAGACCTGCCTGGACCTATTTTATCCGTGTGTGTTTCCCTGAAAATAATTGCACACCTTAGAATGTTCATCAGCCAATCAGATTCAAGCATTCAACAGCCCCATATTATAATAATATTTAAAGCACTTTGCAGACTGCACTTTAATAAGATAAAAAAATCTTTTCTATTTGATGGTTGGACTTTCCTGTTGTTTTATAATGAAAACGTTTCTCTTCATTTGTATTCTTTATATCCTGATGAAGACTTGGTGTGCCAAAACACATTGATTTCATTTAAATATAATTCCTCCAGCAACAAGTGTTGATCGATTTACCTTCTTCAGAAGTTTCTTACAATTTCCATTCACCTTGTTTGTTAGTAAGGTTGCACCTGACTAGTTATCGGTCCTGTTTCACAGTCTATATTGCCCTTTGCTCACTGCAGATAACTCTGCCGGGCCTCTCTCTCACCTCAAGCCCTGTCTGTTTGAGTTATATCAGCCCACCCAACCCATTACCAATCAAGATTCAGCTTGAAACAACTACACTTCATCTCAGCAAGCATCAAACATTCTCTATCAACTGCCTAAAATCCATCCTGCTCAGCCACCTCTTGTAGACACTCATTCATCAACATCCTGCCTGACAGCCACATCTTATGAACACCAGTTAGCTCTCATCGCACTCCCCAAATGGCCTATCTAACAGCGTCTCAGCTGTTAGACCCTCCAAACATGGCAACTGCATTCTCTTGTCACATCTCTCCACACACCCACACGTACACACAGTCTGTGTAATGGGCTTGAGGAAACACACTGGGAACACTATCAGTGTGTTTGGAGACAAAGAGAGATGACAGCTCTGATAGAAAGAGAGAGAGAGGGACATGATGATGATGCAGAGTGAGGGAAAAGAATACGGAGAGCCAGAAACAGCATGGAAAATTCAAATTAAGAGAGGTGGCGTGGTGTAGTGGAGAGATGGATAGCAACAAAGTGGTTGGGAGGAACGATATGAAAATGATAAATACAATTTCACAAAAGGGAGAGGGAGAAATAGCATGAGTCCAGAGCTAAGCAGCATGCCAACAGTGAGGTGTTTTTCAGATTATTATTTTATATATTATGATTATTATTATTATTTTTATAAAAAAAATCCTTCTACTTCCTGAAGAGCATAGATAATCCAAAAGTAGGCAGAAGGCATGGGACACGCAGAGCTCACTCTCACACTGTGAAATGGTTGATTGGGCGTAATTGGAAGGAATTCAGGGTTAACAAAAAAACTAGCTTCAAATTGTGCTAAACTCCTCACTGCGTCCTTCCCGGAACATTTTACCTGGGAAAAAGGGACATGCCACAGAGTGCTTTCGCACTGTGAGCTGAGCTAATCAGACTCATGAAGCTTCGCAAGCTGTGAGTGTATAAAGGACCAAATAAATCTCACTCTCCGTGAAAAGCAGGGAATATTCTACTTCAACCTGAGTGCTCTCACACAATCAGGCCTCAGTCAGAAATGTTTGCTCCATTCACATCATGTGAGTCCAAAACAACCATCAACCTTGTTTTTTTCAGATAAAGCTTTGCTTTTGGGCCAGAGTCCTAATTAGAAATAGGCACTTCAGCCTAAGCATGCATTAGATAAATAATAATTTACATATAATTTTTATGAGTAATTAAATACTCTAATTCTTTGTATCAGGAGCATTAATTAAGATGCTCTGCATAGCAGAAAAACGACGTTTAATAAGAGAGGTTGGGACGAAAGTGCATCTGCAACCAAATACAGATCCAAGGAGAGGGAGAGTACGTCCTCTGTGAGGGGCGATTGATTTCAGGTCTTTATTGGAGCAGGAGCGGATACTAAATCACGCACTATCTCTCTATAATCTAGCACTTATCTCTCACCACAGCAGCCTGGGCTTAATTATTTAATTACTGAAAGGAAAAACCCACCCTGACAGGCAGATTCGAAAGCAAGATGAAATAACCTTTACAAAGCAGTGTGACATATTTTAACACATACATATATATAGCCTATCTTACCGATTAATACTTTTTAAGCATTTTTGAATGTGTGTGTGTGTTGGAACTATCAGAAAAATCATTCTAGGTTCCTTGAAGTAAGGTGCAACATTAATTGGTGGTAGAATATAATGACTCTACAATAGAAAAACATTGTTTTACTGACCCGAAAACAGTGTATGTTTCATTTATGATACAAGTCATCTACATCATTTACATGTTTACTTCTTTTCTGACAATAAATAAATAAATCTACTGCATGCCTTCTGCCTACTTTTGGATTATCTATGCTCTTCAGGAAGTAGAAGGATTTAAAAAAAATCAAAATAATCATAATAATCATAATATATAAAATAATAATAATAATAATAAATATTAACTAATTTAATTACATAATAGATACTATCATTTAGGTGATGGCAGGTTAATGTGCATGGACAACTATAAGTTGTAAAGAATGACAGTCGGGGAGTATTCAGAAAACCTGTTTGAAAATAGTCATTATTTTTGCAATTCAGTTTGGTCATACAAGTGATGTCATTGCACATTTCACCTTTACAGCTTCCTGGACTAAAATATTGTGTTCAGATGTAGGATGTTATTACCTAAAATTATGATGCAATATGTTGGAATACTATTGGTTTTGAGGTAATGTTTAGGTTTTCCTACAGTTCTTGCTCTTTATCGAGACCTCACATTCATGTTTCTGCAGTCGCTTCATGTGTATGCTAAACATTTAATATGAACGCCCATGTTCAACGGGATAAAAGGATCCGTCAGGAGGACCAACCTTCAGAGTGCCTTTTAAAAGTGCTTTTCATATTGCTCTACTGCCATGCCAATCGCCTTATCTAACCGCAGCAGTAACTAGAGAAAGCAAAATCTACAACTTAATCTTCAGGCATCTTATCACCTTGGAACATCAGGCCTCTTTTCTTAGCCCATATCCGAATTCCAAATAAATAAATAATGCAAACCCTGAACATGCCTGTTTGTCTGTCAATGTCATTTGCACTTCAAAGTGTGAAGAATGAAACTGGAGAGCAGGCGTCTCGTTGTCAAACATGTTTGGGTGAATCGTTTGTTTGCCCCGCGGTTGTCTCTCTTTGGTTTGCGTCTGGCTGTGGTTAAACCTGTAGCATTGATGCCGGCTTATCTCTACCACTCAGAGACTCCACACACTCTCTCTCTCTCCAGAGATTGCCCTAAAGGAGGATGTGGAAGGCACACATGAAACTGACAGGATGTACATCTCAAAGAAGGAGAGAGGGATGAAAAAAGAATAAAAGTAACTTAGAAATATTGGAAAACAAACTTGTTGGAGTCCAAGGAAGGGCACTGAGATCTCATCTGTGATAGTAGAGTGTTTTAATAAGTCTGAGGTATATAAACACAAAAAACATGTGCAGATTTTTTGAAAGGATAGTAAAAATGTAATTATCTGTAATTATCTGTATATGTAATTAAATGTAACTCACTTTCATGTGATTCAAAATTCATATAAATACAATGTTCTGTCATGAAACTAGATGGCGTTGGTTCTAACTCAATCTAATTAATTACAGCATCATTCACATGGCACAGCTGATTGGTTTCTTTTTGCATCAGCTGCCAATGAGCTTGCTGCTCAACATTCAAATACTTGGCTAGTGCTTGCTGTAGCAGTTGTAGCATGCTTCAGAAACCCTTCAACATCCCCAGCTCCACCTGTATAGATCTGCTACGGGATAATTTCATGTATGTGTGACCCTGGACCTAAACCAGTCATAAGGGTCAATTTATTGAAATTAAGATGTATACATCATCTGAAAGCTTAATAAACAAGCGTTCCGTTGATGTATGGTTTGTTAGGATAGGACAATATTTGGGCGAGATATAACTATTTGAAAATCTGGAATCTGAGGGTGCAAAAAAATCGCTTTTAAAGTTGTCCAAATGAAGTCCTTAGCAATGCATATTACTAATGATAATAAAGTTTTGATATATTTATGGTAGGAAATTTACAAATATTTTCATGGAACATGATCTTTACTTAAAGGGGTCATATGATGCGATTTCAAGTTTTCCTTTCTCTTTGGAGTGTTACAAGCTGATTGTGCATAGATAAGATCCCTGAAGTTGCAAAGACTAAAGTCTCAAAACCAAAGAGATATTCTTTATCA
>NW_015544175.1:1099644-1105470 GCF_001515605.1 Sinocyclocheilus anshuiensis
GAAAACGAAGCGTTTGAGAGAGGCGGGGCATAGAGGACCTACAATAATGTACAGTATTTGAAAAATAATGTGTTTTTTGAACATTAAAGCATGTCAACATATTCTGTTACACCAAATACACAAAATAATGATCTTTAAAAAAGCATCATATGACCCCTTTAATATCCTAATGATTTTTGGCATAAAAGAAAAATCTATAATTTTGACCCATACAATGTATTGTTGGCTATTGCTACAAATATACCTGTGCGACTTATGACTGGTTTTGTGGTCCAGGATCACATATGTTATATGTGCAGCAGCAGTATTTCCTACATGCTCATAGTAGCATGTCTGTGGATGTATTGGCTATAGCAAGTCTGCCGCAGCTCTGGTAACCATTCATTGTAATTGCATGGAAAAAATCTTCTAACTGCATGGAAACTTGACCCTATGGGAAAATTGAACTATTTTACCATGTGGCGATTTCATAGGAATTCGTATGATGTCAGTTGTATGAAAAGGGAAGATAACCCTAACCCTAGATAACCCTAAACATAACCATCACTGTGTAAGCAGATCAAAAAGGTAAAACAGAAAGGTACAAATTCATATGAATTAGCCAACAATTCACCAAAACATGAAATTGCCAAGAGAGTATGTTGGAAAACAGAGACTGGTAAATGTCTCCTTTCGTTTTGCACTGAAAAAAAGAAAGGCTATGGGTTTCGAATGACATGAGAGTGAATAAATAATGCTAAAATGCAAAAATGAAAATTCTGTCATCATTTACTCACCCTCAAGTTGTTCTAAACCTGTATTAATTTATTTCTTTTGCTGAATAAACACAAAAGAAGATATTTTGAAGTATGTGGGTAACTAAACAGTTGACATCTTCAATGACATCCATAATATGAAAAAAATAAATAAAATAGCAACTGGTCCCCAGTGAGTAAATTATGACAGAATTTTCATTTTTGGGTAATCTATCCCTTTAATGTTTCTTTATTTGGAAATCTCTGTACGTTTTGGTTTCTGGATATTCTCAACATTTCCTTGATTATCCTCATATTGTAGTTGTTTGACATCAATAATGTGCATCCTCTCACCTTACATCACATCATCCCTGGCTCCGTTTTTGCATCATCTATTGTCATATTCTCATTTCCCTCTCCTCTCCATCTTCCCTTGGCTTGTGCCATGTTGTTGCCTCAATCCCAGTTGGTGCTGGCATTCCCTATTGAGACACATCCAACTCAACTGGCAATCTCTTTCACTCCTCTACCAGCTCCACTCTTTCCTCTACTTGGTCTGTCTCTTCTTGTCTCCCGCTACATTAGTGTGAAATGTGCGAGGAAATAAGCAACACCAAATTTACAAGATTTGTAACAATACGGGTCAGAACAACTACAATACTGTTATAATCATAAATTAATTAATGTCTTAGTGTTGCATATTAGTGGACAGCTGCACAGCCTCACTACATTTGGAGTGCTATAATCCCAGGTCAGTTCACAATGTGTTTCCCTGGCCTCAGACCCTTTTCTGGTGTTATTTAGGGTATAATGTGAGATGTGAGCAGTGATGGGTGAAGAAGGAAGATGGCTTAGAGGAAGAGAGAAAGAGATGAATAGGATAGTTTGCTGTCTATTATTCTGGCCTTTATGTCCTAAAAACTGAATCTCATTATTTCAAGGCTGTGCCTAATGAGCACTAATCCTCCATGCAGTGAGACACACACATAGAATCACTGACAGATTCTCCCTCTCTTGTTGACAGTGAGGGGAGGCATGGATTAGTAAGAGATTAATAAATTTCTTCCTGTATTTGAGAAGATAATAAAGAAAAAAAATGTGCATGTTGTTGGCATATACACTCTTAAAAATAAAGTGTTTCGCAGCGATGACATAGAAGAACCTTTTTTGGTTCCCCAAAGAACTTTTCAGTGAACAGTTCTTTAATTAACCTTTTTTTCTCTTAATGTTAAGAATATTTTAATAATCTAAAGAAACTTTTTCCACTATAAAGAACATTTGGTGCAGTATAACGTTTCCATGGATGTAAAATATGCTTCATGGAGCAGTAGATGCCAATAAATAATCTTTTTTTTTAAAGAGTGTACAACATGTTTTATTATACTTTTTTTTTTTTATCAAACCTTACGGGTTAGGACCCATAGGTTAATTCCTTTAAATGTCAATTTAAACAGAGCCTGAGGAGGAAAAGTCTGTAAATAAATTTAGTTTTTTACTATAAAGAACATTTGGTGCAGTATAACGTTTCCATGGATGTAAAATATGCTTCATGGAGCAGTAGATGCCAATAAATAATCTTTTTTTTAAAGAGTGTACAACATGTTTTATTATACTTTTTTTTTTTTATCAAACCTTACGGGTTAGGAGCCATAGGTTAATTCCTTTAAATGTCAATTTAAACAGCCTGAGGAGGAAAAGTCTGTAAATAAATTTAGTTTTTTACTAAAAGAACAGTTCTATCGACCTTCAACTCAATAGAGGAATCAAACTTGAGTTACTGTAATTGAACTAAAGAAGAAATAAAAGTATTTTTCACCAAAATGCCACTGGGTCGGTGTTGTTTTAATTAAATGAATCAAGAAATCCATAGTGTCTCTTTTCAGAAGAAAAAAAAAAACAAAGAAAATGAAGGGAAAGTGTAATATGAGAGAAAAAGAAAGAGATGGCTCATCTGATCAATATCTCCCTGCCTCGAATTCAATCAGCGGGGATAAAAAGCAATTCTTCATATCACCCAAAATAATACATCTCCATTACTCCGCACGAACTCCCATCATATCTGACCCTTCGTTCTATCCACACCTCACATACTCGCTTTTTTCCCCCATCTTTTTAATCTGTGCAGAGATACGGGAGAGGAGGGGTAGAGCTGATGGTTGATTGAGTCATGATAAATCAATCATCCCAAAATAACCCACATGCTTTTGGCACCTGTCATTTCATTTTCCTGACCCCAGAGCTGTTTGAGGGGGATATCTCTTTGATAACATTGCTTCAGAGTTACAAGAATGTAGGAAAAAACGTGCATCCAAACATGTGCATGGGGATCCAGTACATGTCTGTCTTATTGTTTCCCAAATGGAAGTTGCAGCAGTTGTCCATCACTCAAATGCATAATCAAGAAACCAACTGCAATAACAGCTTGACAAATACAGTATTCCCTGCAGAGCATGTCTCTGTCAAGAAACTCCCATGATTCGCATACTCTCAAATACTGAATCATGTTACAGAGGCTTGCAGAAAATAACTGCTGGCTATGAAAGCCCTGGGAGGAAGGGTTTCCTTATTTCTGCCTGTTTATAATTCATTCCATCCCAAGACACATTTGTAGCATTATCTGTTTTTCTTGCCTTTAGAGCCATTTTATATGCATTAAAATTAGAGTAACTTTGCATGCTTGTTGGTGTTAGAGGGCGACAGGACAGGTAGATTAAAAGCTGGCTATACTTGCATAATGGCTCAGCTTTGCCAAGTGAATAATAATCAGGAAGTAATGTTCCTTAATTAGGGATCAAAGACTAAAATTAAAAACATACATTTAAAGAGTGCTAATGTAACTCATTTAACTACATTGTGTGATGCTTGGATCAGCTGCTTTTACAACAGTGTAGCTTGCCCACTAACAAGCTACTTTTTCAAACGCCTCTTTTTTAAGAGTTTCTAATGTTATGTTGTATTGTGCATGCAGCTTCACTTACTGAGCTGAGGTGACCAACAAACCTCTGCGCTCTCTCTAGCACCTGTCTGATTCTTTCTAGTGAATCAGTTCTTCCTAAACAGTTTGCTTTTTCATATGTAGTGCTAGCAAGTCAGATTCATTCTAGTGAATCAGTTCATTTTAAGTGGTCCTCTCACTCTCAAACCTGTGAAAAAAAAAAGATTCGTTCTCTTTGAATCAGTTTGTCTAAAACAGCTCTCTCGCTATTTATGTAGCATTGGAAAACATTGTGGTGAAATTTTGAATTTTTTTTTACCAGATTTTACACAGATTTTTACAACATTTTTCACATTGTATTTGAATCTCATGTAGCTAAATATTTGTTCGTGTTCTAGTTATTCTATTCTGGTTAGTATTTAATGTAGGTACATTTTTCAGTTTCCATTTGATGTTAATTGTGATTGTGTTAATTGGGATTGTTCATTTATCCAAAACATTTGCTGTTTTTTTGTAAAAGACAGTTACAGCTTTATATATATATATATATATATATATATATATACTATATAATAATAATAATAATTATATATTGTATATATTTAAAAACATACATAATTACATAATGTGTATAGCTAACATCTTTAATCAAACTTTTGACTGTAGTTTAACCACAGAAGTAGCAGCTTCCCCAACACTGCCATGTAGTAGGTGCTTTACAAGTGATTTACACAAAGTTATATTTACATATAGGGATTAAAAACAATCTCAACACCAATCAACCAACATGATATGATATCAGTAATACTCCCTTTCAATTTCAAAGTGATTAATCTTGAATTGGTACGAAAGGCGCTAGCTAAGCATAGCCTCTAGATATCACATTAATCACTCACTGACAGATGAGGCTCTGGGATGTTGCAGAACAGCATTTTTTTTCTCACTGGTTCTTTTTCATTTGTCATGTTTATCTCTGGATACTTTTGCAAATATTACAAAAAATCAGACCACCTTAAAAGCTTGTATCTAGATGAAACATTGTGATTTCATACTTTAGTGAAACCTAAAACAAAACATAGCATTGTTTGCTTGTCAGTGTAGATTAAAATGACAACTCAGTACTATTGTATTATAGAAATGGTACGATTTCTTTTTGACAATGTATAATAACTGAACTGAAATGATTCATTTTCAGATTTATTTTACTCCTTAAAAACTGCTCTAAAACAATTACCGTGCCCATGATACAGATGATGGCTCTCCAACTCCCGCCAGCACTCCATGCTTCTGAACAGAGGGGTGTGACAAACCCTTTTAATTAGATTCCCAACCTCAATCCTCCAATGCTTAGCCGAAGACAGGGAAAGCAGACCATAATCTGACAGGCATCTGGAGGCAGATGGAGAAATCCAGTCTTCCCTTTAGAGAAGCAGTGAGATGTGGCGCATTTCCCCTCTCTTCACACCCTATTACCCCTCTATCCTGTCCCAATCTCCCTGATGAGAATGGAGAGGGATCCAGGACAGAATGAGACTTGTGGCTACACATAGTCCTGGTGGTCCACGAGCACCAAGTGCGCTGAGAAGGTTCTAATTCAACGGGCAGGAGACAGGCTGAAACATATACCTCCCGTCAAGCTCGCAGGGAAATGCCACATTTGGAATTCAATATAAACTCGCATAACACTCACATCTATACTTATTAATAAAACATATAAATATATCCAGTTGGGTCCAGCCTGTCGGGGGAAGTTTTTAAGGCACTTTGTCTGGGGGGTTGATAGGCTGTGCTTGAGGGGGTTCCTGACATCTGGTGCTTGTGTATGTGAGCAATTGCTAATGCACTCACTCCATTACCTTGCCACAGTGGACAACCAGGTAATGGGTTTCTTAAAGGTAAACTCTTTACCCCTTACCTGCAAAACTAAATCGAAAACAGTTAATGACTCTGACGTTAGTAAATCAGATTCAGCCCACTTTTCAGAAGGGCCGCCCTTAAAATAATAATAAATATTTTTGTTAGTTAGTGTGACTTATTCTGCAGTATATTTCAAATTTTATTTTTTTCTTGTTTTCTTATATAAACCTCACTAAATATTGTTAATTATTAGTTAATGCTTAAAAAACAAATGAGGTAAAAAAAAAAATAAAAAAATAA
>NW_015544175.1:1105499-1111691 GCF_001515605.1 Sinocyclocheilus anshuiensis
TATATATATATTATTTTAAAACAAATCTTATGCAATTTTCTCCAGTAAATTTTTAAGTTCAGACATTTTACTGAAAATAAAGGGGGAAAAAATCAGTGTGACGTCAAAATCACTTTCTCTCTTTGTTTAAATACCAGACCATTTCTCACTTTTTTTTCAAGCATCTTTGGTCCCTGAATCTCTTGGATTTTTCTGTAACTGAAAGGCTTTCAAGAGAGTATCAAAGTACTAGGACCATTATATCTTTGTCCACACCTTTTCTTCTATATGCCAGCAAAGAATTCATTAATCCTTATCCAGTCTGGCTAGACATTCTGGCTTTTTATATTCTTTTTCTGAATGTCTTTATTATAAAGAAATGAGAATCACTGATAGCTCCTATAAAGTCATATTTCCTCCATTTATGCAAAAAAAAAAAGGAAGAAGAAGAAGAAAAAAAATAGCTCTACACTGATAGCAGAATTAAAATCTAAATTAAAAAGCAAGTAGCAATTACCATCCCTTTATATTTATTTAGCATAAAAACAGTTTTTTTTTTTACTTGCACAAACGAGGATTGTGCATGTTTTGAAGTTAGACTACTAAGTTTTTCCAGCCTGTAAAGCTTAGCAGCAAACTAAAATGAATTACCCTTTAAACTCATGGTGAACAATTTAAATGAAATCCCTGAGAGTAGAACACTGCGATAACAGTGCAGAATCTTTCTGCAGTAATGAGCATAATGGAGGAATTTAGAGTGTAAAACAGCATTGGCTGCCATTGTAACAATCAACCACAAAGAGAAATTCAAAACTCAAACAATATTCTACAAGCTATAAAAAGATTTAGTAACATTTGGCATGTTAAACAGAGTAAGGACGAGTACTGGTGTAGCAAGAAAAAAATAGATACAGATACAGATTTAACTTTAACCTGTCTAGCAGATAGGAATCCTTGCTATGTAATACCTAACGTCTAGTAATGGAACGTATTATTTTGGATAGAATCACATGATGTTATTTTGCAGTTAAATCTCCAGGCTTAACCTTCAAGACTTATTAATAAAGTATAAATAATTAATTTTTTAAACTTTATAAAGTGCTTTGATCCACAAACATTTCGTTTCTCAAAGGTCAATCAAGTATGAGATAAAGTATAGTGCAGTTTCCAGGACTGGATGTTGTACTATGACACTGGAAAGCCTGCACTAAGCTGAATGCAGCCAAATGGGAACAAACAAAAACATTTTATCTTTGAAGTGGAAAATGATCTTTTATAACAGCAGGTGTGAGGTTTATGATTTACTGAGACAGGGTGCTATTCTCTTATAATCATTGGCAAGCGCTTCTTTAAACCTTGTTAGATATTGAGCGTGTAGTATTTTTAACAGCTATGCGAGGTGCGCTTCAGATCAAAGGGAAAATATTGAAATAATATTCTTACTGATAGCACATCTGAGTGTCAGTCAAAATGTTGACCTTTTATGCTGTTGTAAAAGCTAAACATGCAAAGGTTCAAAATTAAATCACAAATGCTAATACAATTTGTATACAGATACATTAGTATTGCATAACCCAGCAACATTTTTAACAATAGAAACATGCAGGTGGAAGGTTTTCCACTATAACTATAAACAGATCTCTGCTTGATATCAGGGGAAAAAAAACAATTAATATTAACATATTGACAGCAAAAGGTCAGTTGCATTGTTTTGTTTGCAGCATAACACTTACTTTGATATTGCTATCAATTTGCCAAGAGTCAATTCATCTTCTTTTGTTGCACTGCAAATGTAAGATTTCAGGCTTGACATCAAAGTATGAGTCATTTGACAAACAGTATTCCTCAATATAATCAGCCCTCATATATTCAACCCATGGACTGGATTTCCTGAAGCACTATACACCTTTAATATTTTATTTTATTTTATTTTATTTTATTTAATTGGTCCTTGAAAGGAGGTGCTTACTCTTCAGAAGTTGATCACCAACCATGTTCATATGGTTATTATTAATATGAAATGAGCTGTTTTATTTTCTATTTAGATTTTATTAAGTTACTAAAAATGTTATATGAAGTGTTACTAAAATTTGGGACTTGGCTGGTGTGATTTTGTTAATTTCTAACATGAAATAAACATGGAAATTCAATTTTATAATTTTTGTTACTCCAAATTTAATGAATAAAATAAATAAGGGTTGCAAATTTAGCCTAAATTAGAAAGTGCTCTCTCTCTATATAATAAATAGCAGTATCTGGGAAACAGTGACCTCTGCTGACGACAAGAGAAACCGCAGGCAGTGACATTATGAGAAAAATGTAAATTCTGTGTGATTCTTGTTGATATAAGAGGTGCTCAAGGAAAAAAAAAATGACAGTGTTGTTATTCATAATTTTTTTTTGTAGTTCCACTTGGATAGATAGATGAATTAACAGATAGAGGAGCAATTCCAGCACAAAACAACAGATGTATCAAACATGAAGTGCAACAAATGCCACTTTGCGTGCAAGACAAAACAAAGTCCAATGACACTGCCTGTGTGCAAAATACAAATGCATTTGCATTACAATTTAGTGCAGAATGTAAATGCATTAGCTGGTAATGCCATTGTGCCCTGGAATGAGAACAACTGTCAACGCAGTGCCATGTTATCACTCCTCATGGGGTTTCTGTCAAGCGTAATGTGTGGAAGAGGATCTGTGGGGAGAGGAGGAGACAGTGGCGTATTGTCTGATAGCAGCAGGCAGGAAGGATCACCAGTGGTGCTTCTTACAGCATAATGGTAGAATCAGCTGGTGGCTAAAGGTGTTCCAAGATTATTATAGCACTCATTATAGAGAGAATGTGCAGACTTGTTCATTATGGACTCCACCATCCTCTTCTCTGTCTCCGCCTCCAGTGGATTCTTGGTAATGCTAACGGAGTACAACCTTGCTGATCAATTAGTTCAGGCATTCTTAGATACTTGAAATTGCCTCATCTGATATTGCAATAAAAACAAACTGGACACAGACTGCTAAACATGGTGAAATACACGAGCTGTCGCCTCTGGCTTGCTTAGTTGGGGACACTTCATTTCCAGCGATACCGTTGACTTGATTGCAAAGATACTATTTAAACTGAGCTGGATGTTGACATCACTGAATTCAATGATGAACTGTCTTTAACTGAAAAATTTGTGTTTACTATTGTCATTTTGCATTATTGACACACTATTTTCCTAATTAATGCTGTTCAGTTGCTTTGACACAATCTGTATTGTTAAAAGTGCTATATAAATAAAGGTGACTTGACTTGACTTGACTATTTCAGAGGGTACAGCTTTTTTTTTTCTGTTGAGTGTGGAGGTCAGAAATACATCACTGTGGATAAAAAAAGGGAAAACATTTACTGATAAAATGTATATGCTGAATGTACTGTAAGTTGGTTTTGAGCAGCTGTCAAATGAATAAATGTAAAGGTAAATAGCACACTGTCTACTATCTCCTTTGGAGAAAGACATCTGTCTAGTGTAAAATGAGAATGATAAGGTGATGACTCAATTACCTGTCAATGAGTTAAACAGATGAGGTCAAAGACAAGTCAATCAATGAGCCAACACTGAGATCAGTGACAAGGTCATCACTGAGGCGACCACTGAGATAACTCGTGAAGTCATTACTGTGAGTCTCACGGGGCTAAATACATGAGCCTGTTCTTAAGTTACTAACTGAATCTGATTATATGTTAATCAACAGAACTTTCTGATTACATAAATGTAGTTGTACATAAATTTAATATGCATAAATGTTAAATAGACTAGTTATTTAAAAGCTGATTTTTGTGACACCTAACCTTTTTTATTTATGGAACCGTAAAATGTCAGAATGCTTTCTATATAAATAGGTCTGACACTAATATGAATATTGGAACATATTAAAATACACCTAGTGAGAGTGATACAGTTATATCACTTGCATTTCGTTGCATCAATTTAAGTAACCAAAAGTTTGTACTAAAATGTTTTTTATGAAAAGTTTCTGTTTAAAGAAATAGTTCACCTAGTGAAAACTGTGTTTGTAAGAAACAAATCCATCATTAAGGCATTTTAAATATAAACCATTAAATTTGGTCAAAATAATAATCAGTCAGTAATCTATAATGGTTCCTCCACTGAAAAACTCTATCTATCCCCTGTTGTCCTCTCACACTAAAATCCACTGTTTTGGACCTTTTTTGCTTGTGCATATTGTTCTTTTGATTCAGACAAGACGACTTTTTCACTGGAGAAAGCAATTATGGATAGAGGACTTATTTTAGCTGGAAGCAATGGTTTGAAGTTAAAAATGACTTAATGAACTTGTTGGGTGGATTACTTGTGGATTATTGTGATGCTTTTATCAGCTGTTTGGACTCTCATTCTAACGGCACCCATTCACTGCAGAATATCTTTTGGTGAGCAAGTGATGCAATGCTAAATTTCTCCAAATCTGTTCCGATCATCTAAATCTTGCATGGTCTGACACTGAGTAAATTTTCAGCTAATTTTCATTTTTGGGTGAACCATTCCTTTAATGAAGCTTGCTAATGAAGTTAACAGTTGATGCTAACATTTTGAAGACAACCTATAAGTTATACACCCTTGCTATGATCATAGTGACTGACAGTAGCAATATATCTTTACAATACTGAGTGCTTTGAGACTTGCTTGAGAAAGAAAACCAATATACTACTGTAAAGCAGAGTCCTCCACCAGGAGTCCTCAGTGGCCCCATTATTCTTCTCTGCCCTTTGATGGCCCTTGCTCTCCAGGCTGGATTGATAGACAAGACTCTCAGCTTCTCTATTTCTAGGGGTCACGTAGCTGTGGTCAACCCTCAGCTTATAAAGCCATATTGCAATGGGCCAAACATGCTCTGTATTTCAAAACTGACATATCAGATGGATAGATATAAAAATGGACAGTCTAATAAAAAATACAAATAATAAATTAGCGAGCACAAGACAAATACAACACATTTCCATATTATAAATCGTGTACAGCCTCTGGGTGATGTTAGGCATGTGCTTCTATTTTCAATTATCTTCCGGATGTGTACAATCTTTTTATTGGTTTCGTTCATTTACTGTGGAACACGGATGGATTTTCTATCTCTGTGTTATGAATTAAAAGGATGTGTTGTTTGTCAGGTTGTACATACTGACCTTGGTGTATCACAGTGTTTCTGCAGTTTTAAAGGATATTCTGCTAATGTGTGTGGGGGGACGATTCCAGTAATCCTTGAGACAGGATATGCAGTTCAAAAACATGCTTTTTCAAGTGTCACATTGATTGCTACATTATATTCTGTGCAAGACATCTTACTTTGTTCCAGCATCTGTTATTTTGCTTTCTTTTATTATAGTGGAAATAATAATTTTTTTTGTTTGTGTGCGTGTGTGTTGTGCCTCATTTTGCTCTTTTAGATAATCATGCTTGAATGCTATTTTGTGGTTTTTAGAGACATTGACCACAATAACCATAGACCACAATAACCACAGGCAAAAAATGCAAGACAGTTTTACCCTTTGAAACCATGGGGTGGAATTGCACAGTTGATTTATTGAAGCTAAATATTACTGTTAAAGTGCAGATCACAGAATAAAAATTAAACAGCTTTCTTACTTTTGAGTAGGTCAGTGGTTGAATGATGTGACAGGAACCACCTCAACAGCTGTTAGGCAGATTGTTTCCTTTTCAAATGACTCTATTTTTGTTGCATTAAAACAAAATATTAATTTCAGGAATTTTTGCTCAGTTTCACTGAATAGTAAACAGCTATAGATAACTGTTAGAATTGCGTCCTTATTTATGGAATATTAAGGAAATTTGCATGCTGGTGGTTAATGTGGTCTATATAACCTAAATTTAGGACATCTTCCTTCGTATATTTTATCATAAAATGTACTTCAACTGCTCTCCCCAAGTTCACAGATCAAACAGATGGCAAACCCAAAGTTGAACCCAAACCTGAAAGCAGAAAATGAAAGTTGTGACAAATATTAGATATTTCTATTTGAATCTGGTCAGTTCATAAGCATTCAAATAGTGAGGACCATGTCCTCACAGTGGTTTTTGACATGTTTTACTATTTGTGATGACATTTTCAAAAAGCTGGCGCTACAACTATAGCCAACCTGAACACACACACACACACACACACACACACACACACACACACACACACACACAC
>NW_015544175.1:1113505-1127227 GCF_001515605.1 Sinocyclocheilus anshuiensis
TACATACAGAGAAGGTCCAAAAGCAGTCTTATTCCTAAAGCTTTCTACATTCACCAAAGCTTTCTACATTCACAAATTAACCAGCACCCACTTCCTCTCCACTATGGTCAAACATTTTGAATGCTGTTAGGCTCTTTGTTCAGTTCTTGGTGCGAGTCATGTCCATGGTGAGTGAAACACAGAGAAAGTGCTCTCACGGTGGTTGAATATTAGTCCATTTTTATAGAATAGAGCAGGCATCTCACAGTGAATGAAGTCTTTCAGAGGCCCATTTAAAATTTCTAGCTGTCATTTAGGAACTATGGCCTCCTTCTTTAAAGCATTGAACTCTTACTCATACTCATACTCTCATTTTCATTTTTTTTTTTACACACAATGTTCATTCCTTAAACAGGTAATGCTAAATTATTTCTCAGTAATATCAAGGATCTTTGGAGGAGCTTTGTAGAGATGGATCAATGGAACAAGAACAACAGCTTTGTAGCCTTTTAGCTACTTCCTAGCACGAATATGTGAATGCTTGGGAGTGTAAATGCACAGATATATTAAACCAGCTTAGATAGACTGTGATGTGTCGCATCAAAATATTGAATCTAGAGCACAGTAGCCACCACCTTTCAAGTGTCTTTGGTCAGCCAGGCGCACAAACTCAATTTAGAGGTAATGATTACTTTATTGACAAGCCAGTGGCTTGCTCACTGTGGTATTGGAAACCAAGCCTCTCTGCAGCTCTAGCTATGAAAGAAGAAGTTAAAGACAGACGGAGATGAGCAGAAAGTGAAAAATTAATCATAGCTCTCAGAAGACAAGCACTATGGTGAATACAGCCAAAGCATTTGTCAGGCATTTGTTTACAAAAAGCAATTGCTTGCATGTGCATGTGTGTCAGAACACACATTAAATATATAATAGCTACATCATTATTCATCACAGTGATTCATTATAAATGAGTGTAGAGTTATATTTGAAAATGTACAAATATAATTTTGGCTTTTCGCAAATATTTGGAGGGATTTGCAATAAAACAAACTGTACATTTGATGGAAATATTAGTATGATGCCCAGTGAAGAACTTTCATAAAACTTGTTTTTTAGTAGTGTATTATTCTTTAAATTATAACAATTACAATGTCTTTAAAATATGAAGTATGAGTTTTATTTGTTATGCACCACTCACCCTAAAAACACATTTAAAGTCTGTCAAGTTGAAATTAGATGATCTATAATTTTTTTAAGAGCGTGCAGATGTAATTATTTAAGATTTATCATCAACAATTCTCTAATGTTTATGTCTGTCTACATTATTCATCCTCTCATGAAAATTAAATTGCTGACTACTGTTATGACATTCCACACATAAGACTCTTTTTTAATTCCTTCTGCTTATTCTCACTCCTTCTCTTTCATTTTGTCTTTGTTTCTTTTATAGACCAAGAGATCTGCCGAATTAAGTATCCCAATGAAGATAATTACTAATTCTTCATTCTTAAGCTTTTGAGATCTCATGTTTTTTAGCTTTGTTGCATTTGCTTGATGCCTTAGCAGCTGTAACTCCCAGATCGGTCTGGAGACAAAAGAGAAAACTATTCACACCAAGGTCTTAGAAGAACTATATCTTAGCCTTAACAGAGAGTTTGAGAACATTAAAGGGGTCATGAACTGAGAAACCAAAATTCCCTTGATCTTTTGACATACAAGAGGTCACTGTACTATAAAAAACATCCTGTAAGTTTCAGAACTCAAAACTTCCTTGTTAGTCTAAAAACAGCTTATACTGAAGCCAGTCTGCCAAAATAACAGGTTGTGGAATGTGCCACTTTATGACTTAATAGTGTGGCTAAACTCCGCCTCCGCAGAAGAAATTCTAAATTAAGATGTTTTTGATGTAAAAATCTTGATAACATTATAAGTGGACCTCACTTCCACAGTACAGAGAGAACAGTACAAAATAATAAAAAAGGCAGTTCATGACCCCTTTAATTATAGAGTGCTGTGCATTTTTTAGACTTGTGTAAAATGTTGAATGTATAATGTATCTGGTTCCATAGTTTTTCGTTCAAAGGGATAATTCAACCAATTCAACAATTGTTTGGACCCCAAACTTTTTTTTTTAAATATCTGCACAGAAGAACATATAGAAATGGAATGACACAAGGGTGAGTAAATGATGACAGAATTAGTAGTTAGGGTACAACAGGGCTAAAGGCCACCTTAAGAAAAAATGTGCCATTCACTGTGCCTAAAATGTATAATTGCAGAAAAAATATATACGTTGTATTGAACATTAATGGAGCAACAGATTTTGTGTGAAAATAAATCATTCAAGTTGTCTTATAAATGTATGAGGTGGCAAGAGGGGCCTTTTACCCCACACACGGGGTAAAAGGCTCACCAGCATGGGGTCAAAGGCACACGGTAGTGATACAAATACTTCAGATAAAATAATGTCTTTTAAAATAATGTCTAAGTTAATACTCGTTCAAAACAATCACTTTAGCAAAGTTTGTACTATGTTCTGCTTATTTAGAAAAATAAAAGAATAAATTTTTTTCAATAAATATACTGTCATTAAAATATGTTAATATAAAAAATATATTTTAAAATACAGAAACAAAATCGTTTTAATAAGTAAAGATCCAGAAAGTATTGAAGGAGATCCAATAATAATTGAATATATATTTACAGTAGTAACAACAAATTATATTTTATTTATGATATGATTAATACCATGTTTTTAAATATGATGGTTTCATTATAAACATGGTGATTATCTCTAATATGGACACCCAACATAATATATGATATTTACCATCTGAATCTAACCATGCCATGTCAACAAATGGAAAAGTCAGCCATCTATTATTTATCATGTTAATTACTGTGCACCTTTAGCCCCAACAGCAGGGGCGCTTTTTACCCCAAATACCATACTTTTACATATTCTTTCTTTATTTAAAAACTGTTCCTTAAATTTTCTTAAACAAAACTGAAAATCATAAAGAAGCAGGGGCGGTTCTAGGGGGTGGCCAGGACCCTGAGCTCAACAAGCTTGGCCCCCCCTTTGGCCCCCCTAAATTTGGAATCGTATCACACCAAACAATTTTGGGTAAAATGCGCAGTTTGTACTGTAAACTATATATAAAAAAATAAAAACATCACCAGCTGCTAAATTCAAATCTGCGTTTGCTGGCTGGCACAGAGCCAGAAACACACGCGTTTTTAAAGCGCTGCGCATTATAACCAATCCCATACGATTCAGTTGAGCTTATGAATGCAATGACCAATCAGAGGCGTTCAGATGAGTCACCGCTGAAACAAATTCTCTGGCTAATTCTCTCATCAGAAACAACAAAGTGAAGATGTACGAATGTAAGATATTATTTTCACAGTGTAAACAGCTTTAGAGATTATTATGGGAGTTTTTGAGAGTGCTTGAACTCGCTGGACTGAACATTTTCTTTGATAATGCAAATGTTCTTTTTGTACAATGAAAGGGTTACAGTATAATTAGTAACTTACAATGTTTTTATTAAATTCACATTAAATACAAAGTTAGTCGTATTAAAAATATTTGATGACACCCATATCTGGTAGGCTACTTAAGTAAAAAGACGGATTTTTATGCAAATTGATAGATTACACTATTAGGATACTTTGCCCATCGCGAATTATAGATAAACTTATAACATAATCTATAAAGGTGCAAAATGCATTTACTTACACATATTTGGGAATCGAGATATTTCATGATATATTTTGGGAATATTTCAAATAAAAATAAAAAATTAATAAAACCCCTGCTGAAAAAAACAATAGACACCATTACAAAATGTATAATGTTTTAATGGTTATAATGGGACTTGTATTGGTTTTACTGGAAACTGTAATGGACCCTGTTGGTCTCTACTGGTAATTGGTGTCTTGGTGGCTTGTTAAAACCAAAAAATCCTAATGGAATATGTCCCAAAACACACTACAGAAAACCATTTTTTAATGGTTAAAAGTTGATAGTTTGTAATGTTTGTAATGGTTATTTGTAGTGGAAACCATTAACATTTTCTGTGATGGTTTTATTGTTTTTGTTTTTTTTTTCAGTAGGGACATAAGCCTATAGCAGTTATACAGTGGTATTGTGGCTGCTGTGTCACATGACAAGCCCCACCCCCTTCACTCGTGCCCCCTCAAAAATTATGCCCCTGACACTACAATACAAAATTATTTGTCAAATAAATGAAACATGATGAAACATTCATTTTTGTTGAAATTGTTATAGATTACTTCTAGAGATTGCAGTGATACATGACAATGTATCCCCCCCCAGTTACTTTGGTCTAGAACCGCCCCTGTAAATAAGACCTTTGTCCCAAAATATATGCATTACATTTCAGTGATTCCCGTTTGCTACTTAAATCTACAACATTTTTAAAAACATAAAATATTAGATCAAGTAAGCACAGAATCAACTTTGCACTGCTGCCAGTGATCGTGTCAAGGATCAGACAAAAATACACATGCATCTTGAAAAGCGGATGTTTTGGAAAGTGCTACGCCACATTTTTGTGCCATCTAGTGGTTTAGATGAAAATAATATCAAAGGCGTCTTTTACCCCGGGGCGCCTTTAGCCCCGTTGTACCCTACCAAAAGAAAATGATTTCCTTGCTGGAAAAAAATAAAAAAATAAAACCAGCCTAATGTGGTTTGCTGGTCAGGTTTAGCAAGCCTATCAATCTAGTCTTCACTAAAACCATCAAAACACAACAGCTTGCCCTGAGTGACAAGACCTTAGGCTGGTTTAAGTCGTTTTTAGCATTGTTGATCAGTATTTTAGAAGGTTATTGGAAAATAAATGTCGACAAACATAAACTGAGGTGAATGATTTTACATAGCTGTCAAACAATGTCTTTAACGCCTTTTGAAGGGCAAAGGACTTTTTCCCACTCAGCAGCCACATTATCTCAGCATGCCAAAGCAAAGCAACATGCTAATGCTAATCAGGAAAAGCTGTGGGATCGATCCTGCCACAATGAATCTCAAATGAAAGAAAGATGAAAAATGACAAAGGCTTAGAGGGAGGAGAGGGGAAGGTAAATGATGTTGTGTTCCCTCTTGAATATTTGATAACATCTGTTTGTTGCTTTTAAGTATGCTGTAGCTATTGTTCTTCTAGTCTAATCAGTATTGTAGGCATCACAGGAAGGGAAGGTAATTGTGATTGATAGAGTCTGAGTGGGTTTGTGTCACTAGGCTGCTCAGAGCTACATGGGCCCGTCACATCTGATTTGCATAACTGTGTTTTAATCAAGTTTATAATTGTCAGCTGCTTTTGCCCCTGAACTGCAAAATAAATGCAGTCTCTTGGAGAGCAATGCAGGGGATTTTTTGGGGAGGGGAGGGAAGGGAAATGGAGGGTAAAGTGTGTCATTGTGTGTTTGTAAATTTGTCTACATTTACTACGCATTGTTTTGCACCACAGGTACCGCAGGCAGCACACCTGTCTAAATGGAATAATAATGATACGCATGATTGTGTGATAAATGCAGCCACAGCTCCCACAAGGGCAGTAACAGAGAGGAATAGATGACTGACGGCAGCCATGGTGGAGTTCTGTCTGCATTTGAACTGTCTTAGTTAAGGATTAGAGCACCACCCAAGGGCTGTCGCTACCTGATTAAGCTGGCAGAAAACAAAATAATCTTAAAATAGCTTGGTGAGAATATGGAATGAGATTTAGCATTAGTGTGTGTCTGTTTTTCCAATTCTGGGTTGAGTTGAATAATAAACTGTTCTGTCTTAATGTGTGTGTGAGTTCAGTTAAAGAGATATAAAGTAACTCATACAAAATTTCCATGCATTAACATGATCTCATTTCATCGTCAGGCTTCTATAGGGCTCCGAAAACAAATTAAATTTTTGTATATACACTACCGTTCACAATTTTGGGGGCAGTAATATTTTTCAAAAAAGTCTCGTAAGCTCACAAAGGCTGCATTCTTTTTTTTTTTTATCAAAATACAATAAAAACAGTGATATTGTGAAATGTAATAACAATTTATAATAATTGTTTTCTATTTGAATATATATTAAAATGTCATTTATTTCTGTGGTGGCAAAGAGCAGCTAATACTCCAGTCTTCAGTGTCACATGATCCTTCAGAAATCATTCTGATATGCTGATTTGGAGCTTGAGAAACATTATTATCTGTGTTTTGTTTTGTTGAAACTGTGATACATTTTCAGAAATCTTCAATGACTGGAATGTTCATAAGAACAACATATATTTGAAATAGAAATGTTTTGTAACACTATAAATGTTAAAACTCTCTTGCCTTTTTTTGGTGGAAAAGAAAGTAATATAGTTTTAGAAGAACAGGGTGAGTGAATAATGAAAGAATTTTCATTTTTGAGTGAACTATCACTTCTCTTGGAACTGTCTAGAGAATTTGCTGTATATTTGGCTTCAGGAAATGGTCAGATCCCAGAAACATTAGCAGTGTCTGTGTAGATGCAGATGATAAATTCAGGGTCCATTTCCTGAAGAATTCTCTGAGCATGCTCTCTGTGATAGAATAAGTACCCCACAGCTTAAGCCCTGACCTTGTGATAACACAGACAATATATCTCTTTCCTCCTGAGTCTCTCTCCATTCCTCTAAGTCTCCCATCGTTTGTCATTAGCTCTATGCCTTTTTATATCATTCTCTGTCTCTTTCTCACTCTGTTTTTCTGTCTTTCATGCTGTGTGAGTGCTGTTTCTCCTCTCTTTCCCATGTGAACTCAAAGCCAAGGCCTTGGTCAGACCTCTGCACACAGCTATCTCTCTCTGACTGAACACATCACATGCTCGACAACCTCTCTAAGCTACTTTTTCATTCCACAGCCCAGCTACATTTTAACTCATGTATGATATTAGCTATAACAACCTTAGGACATGCTATTGTTATAATCATTGTGGGACATTGTTTTGCAGTGAACCCTACAATGTTTTGCCAGTGGGGTCAAAACTCTTTTAAGTGGAACAGACTGCAGTGAACTTCTGAACAGAATGTTTGAGATGAATTTTAATCAGTATCATCCCATTGAAGGGCATAGAACAATATAGACTCTTCCCTGTCCCAATTTTTCAGTCCTTAAAAATGGTTTCTTTTCAGATTGGAGAGTTCGAGTAGCAGCCATGGCAAGACTGTATATGTCAGGTTTGTAGAGACCTTAGTCACGACTGGTAGTGTTGACTGGGTATTTTACATCATCATTTGCGTCACTCTGACACTGAAATAGTTCTGCACAAACCCAAGCATGCACTTTGTTGTCTTAATTAGTGTCTTAATTTTGTTATAATAAATTTCTGTCAAGAATGTCTGGAAGTTGTTTGAAATTTTTAGAGAAAGTTTTTAGCACATTGCACAATGTTTATGATTAAGTTATTTGACTTAATTCAGATGACAAATACTTGATGTTTTCAGTTTGTGACATTAATCAAAGTTGAAACGTGTTTTCTATTTTGTCTACGTTTCAGAGAACAAAGGCAGTGAGAATATTCTCAAAGAGCACTCAAAGCATTGCACAATTGTTTAATGTCTCCAGGCACCAGATATAGAGAAGCAGTCAATGGAACAAAAACAGGCAGTCCAATGACATTTCAAAGCATGACGAGGCACAGAATGTGCCAAAAGCACAAATAGCAGATGTCACGTCACTGACTTTTTAATGTGGCCAAGAAATATGCAACAAAGCCATACACATGCAAGCACAATCTGGCAACACAGGATATGAGACATCCCTCCTTATGCAGACCTGACACACAGGATGAGGAGGCCCATCTCTTTTCATTTAGATTTTGTTTTTAGCTTCATAAATTGCATTAGTCACTGCATCTCTCAGTACAGTGCGCTGCTCTTATTAATGACTCAAGCCAAGAGCAGGGATGCTGACTTCTGATTCGCTGTCTCCTCGAGGCACGACGCCCAAAGAGCAGGCAAAGCAAATTAATTGGATGAGCAGAAATGCAGACAGTGGAAAATTGGAGCTCTCGATCTTGTAATGCATTCATCATTTCTTTTTCTTGTTTTTGTGCTCACTGTTTCTTACAAAGTACATTCACTGCAGTCTGCTCACAATCGCATTTCAATTTGTTGTCATTTGAACGTTGTTGCTTTTACATTCAAGGTTGCCTTTAAACTATTGATGACAAAAGCACTCCACAGATATAAAACAGATAGCACTCGTTTCAAGTATTCAATAATGTGTAAAATACATAAACACAGATGCTTTGTGTAAATGCTTCTGCAAGGCTCTCAAAACTAAATGATGCGCAAAATGTATCAAACATCATGAAAATGTCAACTTTTTGTAAATATTTTTACAAAATATTTTTCTTCAGTAAAGTCAATGACATCCATAGTTTTAGTCAAACGGCTAGAAAATATGTCTTTTTTTGGATGATGATGTGTATCAAGATGCACATATGAATTATTCTTTAGAAATATTTCATTATTTTAATCGGTAAATATTTATATAATTTAAATTATTTTCACAGTGAGAATGTTAGTTTTAATCCTCAAACTTTATTTTAGTAAGTTGCGTTGTTTATATCTCTTTTGTCAGCAAACTGACGAACATATCAAAGATTATCCTGAAAATGTCTAATTATATTAAAATTATATTTACTAGGTAATATATAATTATATAATAATAATAATAATAATAATAATAATATTAATGATGAAAATGCACATATTATTTTAGAATAATGGTTTTAATTATTAAATTATTTTAAATAAAATATAAAATTATCTAAATATAGTCCATTCATATTCTTAGCTTAGTTATATAGCTAGAAAATGATAATGTGCATGAAGAAGCACATTCTTTTATTAATTCTTAAAGAATCATTCCTTCAAAACATGTGTGTGACTGTATGCACCTGTGTGAAAGACTATATCAGAAAGAGCTCTATAAGTCTTCTACTACTCCTCGTAAGATCCTCAGGTTCCTGTAGCTGTGTATGATTGTGTACTATAACAACAGCCCGCCTGAGGCCTAATTGGGGCAAATCAAGTTTGCCTTTAATGATGTGCAGTAGCTCACCTCTGGCATTTAAGTTGTTCTCCTTTAAGCTCTGCCACAGACCTACACTCTTAAAAATAAAGGTGCTTCAAAAGGTTCTTCAAGCGATGCCATAGAAGAACCATTTTTGGTTCCACAAAGAACCATTCAGTCAAAGGTTCTTTAAAGAACCATCTCATTCTTACCTTTTTATAATCTGAAGAACCTTCTTTCGCCACAAAGAAACTTTTGTGAAACAGAAAGGTTCTTCAGGTGTTAAAGGTTCTTTATGGAACCATTTAGACAAAAAGGTTCTTCTATGGCATCGTGAAGCACCTTTATTTTTAAGAGTGTAGGTCATCTGTATCTAGCACAAGAACATACAATATTTAAAACACATTCATGCTTGCCTGAGTATAATGACACACAGATAAATGTGACTATAGAGGTACTCATAGGCCGCAGAAAAGATTTTGAATAGGTCGAGCTGAAAATCACAATGAGAAGTATGAATAATGTATGATTCAGCAGGTATACGTTATCATCTTGTCAATGAATAGCTTGTAGCCACTGCAGGTTTCTTTTTTGGTGGAAAAATACAGATTTGCACTTGTTTTATTCGAAGTGCAAACACACACATTGAATTTCAGGAATGCTTTTCTTTCAAAAAAATCCCTAATTGGAAAACTGTGTTCATTATCACAATAAAAAATGAACGGGGAACTTTGGTAAGTTGATCCTGTTTACCACTACACTGTAAAACAACAACAACAAAAACAAACAAACAAAAAACCTGGCAGCTATGGCTTCCAGAATAATTCTGTTAAGGTGCTACAAAAACATATTTACAAAACCTGTACTTTACAAAAAAATTCCCATTTTAAGCCTGTTAATCCAACAATCCTTTTCTGCTGAATTATCAAGGCCACACTGCTACTAAAACATATACTGACCATAATAATAGCACCATAATAACAGGCTGTAAAGATAAAGCTACATGATGAATCAAAACACCATCATGGTAACACATGACACACAAATAATGCAGTAAACATGAATAAAACAACTTGAGTTGTAATATAAAACCCAAATATATAACTGATATAACAAAACAAAAAAATAAGAAACACTCATGACACTAAAATAGTGCTATAAACATGAATTAAACAACATGAGTTGTAGCATAAAACCCTACATAACCAATAAAAAAAAAAAAAAAAAATGAAGAAACACACATGACATTAAAACAATGCAATAAACATGAATTAAACAACATGAGTTGTAACATAAAACCCTAATATACATAACCGATAACAAAAACTATTAAGAAACACATTTAAATAAAATACCATCAAATGTGAGCTGTCACACAAGGAATTATGGGAATGTCAGTTTACATTTTCAGGGTAAATTATATAACAATAATTTTCACTTCCACAAACTGTACATTTAATAGTATTTTACTTAAAAATCCATGAAATGTAAGGTTAGAACTATTAGTTTTTCAGATTTTTGCACTGCTGAGTGTATCTGTCATTTGCATCATCCTGTATGACACACACTTAAAGTGACAAGTACTCCAGACATAGTAACTTGTCATGTCAACCTATGAGTTAGCAGAAGACTAATGATGCTCTTCCAGTAGCATTGCGTTGCTCATGGTCTTTTTATCTTGCTTAAGATGTGTCCATCATGAACTATTATAATAGGTCTTTCAGAAAATGAGACCAGCAGCAACAGTCTCCGTTGAAGTACTGCATATATTACGAGGCTACTTCAATGTAATCATATAACGTCTAGAATTGAATCTCCGCTTAGACAGATACTGTAGCCTAACAAGCTAAGCTTGGTCTGACTGATGGAGAACACAGCAATGCAAATACTGAAATGCAAATTCATAACCCAATACAAATAAAGCGAAACTGCTAAATGAAATCATTAAAGGGGAAGCGATCTGATCATTATCATGGGTAAATAAAGGGGACGTGAATGGTTGTGCATCTGAATAGCGAACATGAGATAGATTGTGCATCTATTTGAGTTGTTGTCAGGATAATTACAAACTTCCTTTGCCCACTGAGGCTTAGCACAAGTTCTCCTGATGTGCATTTCTCTCTCCCCTTGTCTCTCTAGGACAGAGTGAGCGCTCTCATCTCTCATTCTGTTTTCATTCTGCCCGCCCTCTTTTTCATTAGCAGCATCAATTTATTATCAGATAAACAAAAACAGTCCTTACATTACCATCCAGGATCTGCTGGGATGATCATTCAATTGAAAGTTTAAATATTAATGGAATCAATGGCAATTCATCGAAGAATGACAATAAAATCAAAAGCATTTTGAGGAGAGAAGCAAAAGTATTGTATTTGCACGTCCTTTGTTCTTTCAGCAAATCACACAGCAGAGCGGAAAACGCCACTCGATGCTGTTTCTTGATTGATCAACACACACGCGCACACTCACACACATGGTAAGTCCAATTGCACACTTTGACAATGTTGGCAAGCTAACAACTTACATTTTGTGTTGCTTGAAAAGGTTCATCATCATATTAATGGTTGAACAGATAAAATATGCCATATTGTCATATTGTTCTGGGGCCCAAATTCCCACTGCTAAGTATTCAAACAGAGAGAAAATAATCTCATAGAAAAAAAAAAATCTCAGTTTTTCATTACGTGTTTTTTTTCCCCGATTCTTTTCAAATTCCCTCTCCTCTCCTCTCCTCTCCTCTCCTGACACACAGTAATATATACAAAGCAAGTGCTGAATTTAAATCAAGTGTTTCTTCTGTGAAATATGATGATCTGTAAATTAGGGGTGCTAAATGACTTGTTTAAACCATATGTGCATTAACAGAAAGAAGCACAATGACTTCACCTTAACCCCACGTGCACACACACACACACACACACACACACACACACACACACGGCCCATCTGTACAACAGATAGGGTATTGAAAGATAGAAAATATAATGAATATCTGCCAGAATATTTCATTTAGATATTTTCGGCATGCCTTAAAAATGAAGGAGATCCCATCTCTTCTACTCCTGACTTTACAGTTTTTCTGAATTGCTAAAACACTAAACCCCAATCTCTGAACCAAATTCTCACTAGCTTAAACCAACACAACGATTCAAAATTGTTCACACTTGTTTCTAATGATGTGATCAAACCAACTGTACAAAATATGAGCCAGTTCAGAGTGCACAAGTGGCACATGTGACTGAATGATGATACGAACAATAGATGGAAACCATCGGAGAAGGAGAGGAGGAAGAGTACATGTAAGAAGTGGAGATGAGGAAAAAAACACTCTCACAGGTTTAGAGAGTGTTATCAAGGCTGGATATGTCAGACCAGAGGGTTTTTTCTCTTTGTCTAGCAAAAAAGACAACATTACTTGTGATGTGGACAAAGTCCTCAGGCCGGACGCACAAAGACATGATGCTGAGACAAAATTAATCTCTCATTGACCCTGATTTTACAATTGCACAACTTACAGTATTTGAGTGTGCTGTAACTTGCTATTCATTTAGTTTTATTTGACCGTTTTGGCCTTTGCAGTTGGACTGCAGTATTTTTGCAGTATCCAAGTGCTGAATATATGCAAACATTCAGTGCTATTCAATATTCAGCACAATACTATTCTTGCAGTACATACAGTAGGCCTATACAATATTTTCACCTTACTCAGTTGCAATCACTTTACTTTTTTACAGAATTACAAAATTATTTACTCAGTACAATATACTTTTTTTCTGTAATGTTCTGGATGCTGTGTTCTACATTTTTCTTTGTAGTGTCTAATGAATGCTCTGTAGTGTTTTCTTTATTGACTCATGTGTGTGTGATCTGAGAGCACCGTTTGATTTTGAGTGCAAGTGAAATGGTTTTGCAGTGATTGTTTGATTTTGATGGAAGAGTCAGAGATTTCGTGAATTTAGTTTGAGTAGTTGGATTTGTGTTTATGTTTTGAGAAAATTAGTGATGGTTTCAAGAAATGTGTTTTAGCAATTCAGAAAAACTGTAATGCAGATTTTTTGCATTACTGTAATACGGTATGCTATCTTAAATTTTGATGGAATTGGTATGCTTTTGCATGTGAGAGATTCATGTGGGCTAAATTGTAAGAATTCTAACCAGAATAGATAGTTCCCTCACTACTCTAAGGTAATAATATGCAACTTTTAGGGGTAGATAAGGGACAGCTTTGTACATTTAAGGGTACTGCCCCAGTGACAAGCTGTTGTACCCTTAACGGTACAAGTTTTGCATATTTTTATGACAGTGTACTGTGTATATGCTGTTAACGGTCCTGGTAATTTAGATCTCAGGTGGAAAAATATTATTTCTTGGAATTTCAGCAGTAACCTTTTCATATGAAATTATTACAAATTGTGAAGATTTCATGCATAAATGGTACAGTGTCCTGATAATGGGCCATTTCCATGGCAAGTGCTGATTTTCATCACCAGTCACAGTGCACAGAAAGCAAGCATGTGTGTGTGTGTGTGTAATATGGAGCCTTATACTATGGACCTTATAGGGCTAAATAAGCTACAGATTTGTTATTTTAAAAGTACTGCCCCAATGATAAAATTTCATGCCACTAAAAGTACAATTTTTGCTAATGTTTTCTAAGAGTGTATAGCCACAGTATTGCTTTATATA
>NW_015544175.1:1127615-1166954 GCF_001515605.1 Sinocyclocheilus anshuiensis
TACACTGTATATAAGAAATTAATATTAAACACCCATTTATATTTCAAATATGTTTTATAAGTCAATATTCTCGAGTAAACAAAGACTCTAAAAGAAACGTGCTTCTGTTTGAAGTCTGTATTTAAAAGAAAAGAAGAAGAAGAAGAAAGATGCCAGGAAGAGCAAACTATTTTTTTTTGTAGAAAATGTCACAATAGAGGATTCAGATAAATTTCAGAATTATTATTCTGATAAAATCCATTAACATGTAGTGCTGATGAATGGTGACATGCTGAAACCTCAAATCAAATTATCATTTGATTTTAACATTCCTTTCACATTTCAGATGAAAGATGAATCTATCAGTTCAGAGTTAAATATATCCAATAATGTGATTACATTCACTATATGTGATTTCTCCTGTTAAATATCTGAGTAGCATTGTTTCTATAAAATTAATCAAATACTCATACACTTCTAAAAAAATTAAATCTGACTGGAAATGTTACTAGAATATTTTTACCTTATTTTTCTAGCTGATGTAAAAGGTGGTAATGATTAAATGAAAAAAATTAAAAATAAATAAATAAAAATTTAAACAACAGTTGTCCATGCAAGTATTTTAAATATATATTTTGTATTATATTCACCTGTCCAGGGTGTTTCAGTGTCTTTGGCCCGAGACATGCTGGGATGGGCTCCATCCCTTCCCTTCCATAACCCTAAAAAGAATAAAGCATGTTTATAAGGATGGATAAATATATTATATTTTCATTTGATCATGCAAATACTAAAATACGTATGTCATGCTCACTCAGGGGAAGCTAAACAAATGTTTGAATAATACAGCTTTATGAGCAGTATAATGCAGTACTTTATGCTTCAAATAATAGAGCAGAAACATATTATCAAGCATCAACCCAATATGAATTTTTGTTGCCAGCATATCATTTAATATAAATGAATTCAAAGCAATATTCTGCTCATGTAATCTTAAAATTATCAAATATGAGTTCCCATTAAAATGAAACTGAAACAGTGAGCTAATCTAACTAAACTGTAATCTTAGATTTAGTCTGATAAATATCTCTTTCACTCGGCATGCAGTTGGAAGGCAGCTTATGGGTAGTTTCTTGACGGGCATCTTTCGCAATTACAGAAATGGCCTCAATACCCGAGGCAACATATTTTTGAAAAGGACTGATTAAATGTCAGCAATTTGAGTTAGCCTTTTAACTGCATTGCTTTGTCTGTTTTGTCCCAGTTAATCATGTTTTCCATCCCAGAATGCACCACTATCCTACTTTACTATCGATACACTCTCAGAAAACATGAGCAAAAATTGTTTTTTTGTTTACTTTTAGTGGCATAAAACCTGCACTGAGGCAGTCGTGGCCTAATGGTTAGAGGGTCAGACTTGTAATCCAAAGGTCACGGGTTCGAGTCTTGGTACCAACAGGGATTGTAGGTGGGGAGAGTGAATGTACAGCACTCCCTTCCACCCTCAATTCTACAACTGAGGTGAGACCCTTGAGCAAGGCACCGAACCCCCAACTGCTCCCCGGGCTGCGCAGAATAGGTGTGTGTTGATGGTGTGTGTGTGTGTTCACTACTCACTGCTGTGTGTGTGTGCATTTGGATGGGTTTAATACAGAGCACAAATTTCCGAGGATGGGACAACATGCTTGGCTAGACGTCATGTCACAGGAAAATATTCAAATGAAAATGGCCCTCTGCTATTGAGGGTTCAACAGGGCCATATCCAAACAAAGATGTTCTAATTACTATGACATAAATGTTATTATTTTTCATGTTCCATCTTACAATGTGCATTAGAAGTTCAGAAATATGTGATTTTTGTTCTAAGATGATGTCCAAGGAGGATACTGGAGGAAAGTAAAGGTATTTGTTGACTGAGTGCATAAAATTTGCAAAACACTTTGATTCACTCTTAACATTTGGCTTAGTGCTGGCACAGTGGATTAAGACTTAAAACTGAAGCTTGATTTCACTTCTCGCACTTCTCTTAATTAGAGCAGCTGAACAGTCACAGAACTGAAGCAGCTCCTTGCATATAAGTAAAAAAAAAAAAAAAATTAAATTTTCATAAACTGTGACACTAATTTGTGTTGCAGAGATTGTTCTAGTGATTTGGATTGTTCTGCATCACACATTAACTCAATAAAAGAGTGCTGAATGTTATCACACTTGGCATTCTAGAGTCAATATGTTTTCTCCTTAATTAGTCATGTTTTAAAATCTGATTACAGTAATTTAATTCATTGTGAGTGTGTCATCATACACACACTAGGAGACTTATTGAGGGATTATTTAAGTAGTAACAACTTTAACAAAGCAGTAACAACTGTTTTGTCATCTGTGATCACAATTATTGTAAAAAAGTTGTGGTGTGGGAATTGTACAGGTACACTCAAGTGGTTTATCTTCCACTGGCTCTTCACTCTAATAGTCTGCATTGCCTCGGTCTGCCAAGAGAACAGGTAACTTTGTGTGGTGCATAAAGTTTTATTAAAAAGTCAAAGCCTGAATTTTACATGTAGGCATGTCAAGGGTTTCTTTGTCTTCTTTACTCCACTCAGCTTCAGACGAGGCACTTACTGCAGTGTCTTTTAATATTCACAACAGTTAAACAATGAAGGTGTTAAAAAAACCAAAGGACTGACCATTTATGTGCTGAGAAGTGAGAGAGAGACAGAGATGGAATGACCAAAAGAAAGGTGTATACAGACTTGCTGAGATACACATCTAGCATTTTTTATTTCATTCTCTCATTTATTTTTTATTTTTATTTATTTTATTTTATTATTTTATTACCAGTGAATGAGCATTTTGAGTGAAAATATATAGGGAAAATAGTCTTTCATTCAAATGAAAACACAAAATGCAAAAAAATCTAGGTGCATTTTGAAATCAACTTGTACTTTATGAAATTAAACTTATATTTTAATGAATTATATGCAGTAATAAACATGTAAACACTGCAAAATGTTCTGCCACAAACTCGACTGACAGGCAAGTAATTGCACAAAATTTGTTTAAATAAAAATAAATAATAAACAACACAAATATCCATTTAAAGTGGAAGTGAAGCAGTCGGTCAAATTTACATAATTTAGTAAACTGATTTCCCCTTTAATAAAAAAATATATAATAAACACGATTAATGTAACCGTTTTAAAGAAAAAAGGATGTTTTGTTATAGCTTTCGGAGCAAGGGCGCCGCCATCTTGCAGTACCACAGCGTGACGTCACAGGGTTGGTTCGCTCCATTGGCCAGTGCAGTAATATTAGCATTTCTTTACTTTTTGAACACACACTTGTTTTTAAATTGAGGAAGACGAACTTTAAAGGACTGTTGAGCCCATAATAAGTGCAATTGCTTATGCATTTGAGCTGATATGGTGAGGGGACTGAGCAGTAGGCTACTACCGTTACGGGTGGAAGTCCTGAACCTGCTGGTTTGGGGTGAAGAGTGGGTTGGAAACAACAATACGTGTTTACGTGGATACTCTTCAAGACCGTGATTCTGACATAATTTTGTGTGCATTTGGTCAAGAAGATGCGAAAGAGAACTCAATTTGGTTCTCGCATATGCTGTCTGAGCAGCGGCTTTTTGCGTGCGTGCGTTCATGCGGACAGAAAGGGTCTATCACAGCGCGTGAGTACCGCACTGAAATCTCTTTCGCGCTGTTTCACACTTGAATGGCTTAAAACACTTTAATGTTTAAACTGACAAGGCTTAAAACCCTTTAATAAAAAAATATATAATAAACACGATTAATGTAACCGTTTTAAAGAAAAAAGGATGTTTTGTTATAGCTTTCAGAGCAAGGGCGCCGCCATCTTGCAGTACCACAGCGTGTGACGTCACAGGGTTGGTTCGCTCCATTGGCCAGTGCAGTAATATAAGCATTTCTTTACTTTTTGAACACACACTTGTTTTTAAATTGAGGAAGACGAACTTTAAAGGACTGTTGAGCCCATAATAAGTGCAATTGCTTATGCATTTGAGCTGATATGGTGAGGGGACTGAGCAGTAGGCTACTACCGTTACGGGTGGAAGTCCTGAACCTGCTGGTTTGGGGTGAAGAGTGGGTTGGAAACAACAATACGTGTTTACGTGGATACTCTTCAAGACCGTGATTCTGACATAATTTTGTGTGCATTTGGTCAAGAAGATGCGAAAGAGAACTCAATTTGGTTCTCGCATATGCTGTCTGAGCAGCGGCTTTTTGCGTGCGTGCGTTCATGCGGACAGAAAGGGTCTATCACAGCGCGTGAGTACCGCACTGAAATCTCTTTCGCGCTGTCTCACACTTGAATGGCTTAAAACACTTTAATGTTTAAACTGACAAGGCTTAAAACATGTGAGAATGATAAACGTTCTTGAGGAAGCAGCACTAGCCCGATCGTTCAGATAGCTGATTAGTTAAACACTGGAGCGTCCTGTTAACAGCAGGTAAGCATATTGTATTCACAGGTGAACATAAAATAGCTTACATACCACTACTGGTGAACGAGCCAGTGTAATGCAAATATGTCTGAAAGGTCTGACATATGCCAATAGCGCGAGGATATCGTCACGTCACGACTGGTCTCGCGAGATCTCATGCCACGAGAAAGAAATTTAGCATTACATCATTTGCTCAACAATGGATCCTCTGCAGTGAATGGTTGCCGTCAGAATGAGAGTCCAAACAGCTAATAAAAACAATGCACTAGTAATCCACATGACTCCAGTCCATCAACTAACGTCTTGTGAAGTGGAAAGCTGCTCGTTTGTAATAAACAAATCCATCATTAAGATTTTTAACTTCAAACCATTGCTTCCGGGTCCTCTATCCATATTACTTTCTTCTGTTAAACTGTTAAACTGAAGCTGTTTTGACACTAATTCTGATGGCACCCATTGACTTCATGTCATTTGTTTTATTAATTTAAATAACATTATTTATTTTCAAACAGATTTTGAGATTTTTGGATCCTGCTGTATCTCTGTATACCTGTTCATTAATCAACATCATCTGGATACATCTTATAAATCACAATGAGAAAAACATCTACAGAAACACTATTATTCCATGTCACATATGAATGAATACCAGATTTCCCTTGGCAATTTTATGTTAATATATTAAATACATTAAAAAGTGCTGAGTATATAACTTTTGCCAGCAGTCACACATGCAGCTGGAACTCTCTCTCCAACATACAAAGACCCTCATTTTCCTTCAACACACGTTTACAAGAAATTAAACTGTTAATTTGCCAGCTCCATGGGAGAAAAAAGCTGATTTCCTGAATTTGCAGGATAGGGTATGAATTAACAGCACGGCGACCAGCTTTAATAGGGAATATAGGGTTATGGCGCTGTGAAATTGTGCAAGCTTCCAGTTTATAAAAATATTCTCTGACTGGTAAAACCCTGCCAGAATTCAAAATAACATATTGGACATTAACTGCTTTTAGAGACTGCTGACATTTTGACACATTATCCACTCTGGTGATAGCAGAAAAAGCAGCATGACCAGATCAGATGTTTAAATTCATGTCTTGCCCAAAGTTGCTCATGTATACAGAGGCAAGACTTGCCTCTTTCCAGGGACAGCAGATAGCAATGCGAGTTTGATATTTATAGTGAAAACCTGGAGGTGAACCATTGGTTCAGCTTGTCTAATCTAATTTCCTGTCACACCAGAATAGCATTTAAAGAGAAACATAGGATGCAATAAATTATAAGGATGCTACTGCTATTCTAGCAGGTTAACAGTGCAGTGTTATGATAATCTGCATGTAAATAATGTAGGCCAGAAGTACTGCTAAAGCAGTTAGCAAATCCATAAACTACAAACAAGATTTAAAAAGTCTGTAAACCTATAGTGCTACCTGAAATCTGTTTGCAAAGTTTTACCGCAATCTACTTTAATGCTCCTCTTGCATAAGTTCACCTGAACATGAATACTTTAAAATATAGTTTAATATTACATGCCATGTGTGCAAGAAATAATCAATCACAGAAAACATTCAGAGTTTTATAAAAGGTAATGACAGCTGCTATTTATGCAAAGGGACTTTTATTTCGAGCCTGTGAATTTTATTTCTACAGGTCTGACAGAGCTTGCATTCCCCTGGATCCCAGACAGTGTGACAACAACATAAACAAAATGAACAGAAGTAAATATTGTATTTGGTTGGAAGGAGTGTCAAAGCAACCAAAATAAACTTCTTTAACTGGTTAGTAATAACCTTCTAAATTTTACCTATACATAAAAAATTAAAATCACAGGTTTGCTGATATTCAGTTCAACAGTATGATTGTGATTCAGATATTGCTTTTATATGTAGCAGTTCAGAAAACAAAGTTGCTATTGAGTAACTGTCAGTTAATTAGTCTGTTTTGCTCTGCCAACATTACTTTCTTCTGTCAAACTGTTAAACTGAAGCTGTTTTGACACTAATTCTGATGGCACCCATTGACTTCATGTCATTTGTTTTATTAATTTAAATAACATGATTTATTTTCAAACAGATTTTGAGATTTTTGGATCCTGCTGTATCTCTGTATACCTGTTCATTAATCAACATCATCTGGATACATCTTATAAATCACAATGAGAAAAACATCTACAGAAACACTATTATTCCATGTCACATATGAATGAATACCAGATTTCCCTTGGCAATTTTATGTTAATATATTAAATACATTAAAAAGTGCTGAGTATATAACTTTTGCCAGCAGTCACACATGCAGCTGGAACTCTCTCTCCAACATACAAAGACCCTCATTTTCCTTCAACACACGTTTACAAGAAATTAAACTGTTAATTTGCCAGCTCCATGGGAGAAAAAAGCTGATTTCCTGAATTTGCAGGATAGGGTATGAATTAACAGCACGGCGACCAGCTTTAATAGGGAATATAGGGTTATGGCGCTGTGAAATTGTGCAAGCTTCCAGTTTATAAAAATATTCTCTGACTGGTAAAACCCTGCCAGAATTCAAAATAACATATTGGACATTAACTGCTTTTAGAGACTGCTGACATTTTGACACATTATCCACTCTGGTGATAGCAGAAAAAGCAGCATGACCAGATCAGATGTTTAAATTCATGTCTTGCCCAAAGTTGCTCATGTATACAGAGGCAAGACTTGCCTCTTTCCAGGGACAGCAGATAGCAATGCGAGTTTGATATTTATAGTGAAAACCTGGAGGTGAACCATTGGTTCAGCTTGTCTAATCTAATTTCCTGTCACACCAGAATAGCATTTAAAGAGAAACATAGGATGCAATAAATTATAAGGATGCTACTGCTATTCTAGCAGGTTAACAGTGCAGTGTTATGATAATCTGCATGTAAATAATGTAGGCCAGAAGTACTGCTAAAGCAGTTAGCAAATCCATAAACTACAAACAAGATTTAAAAAGTCTGTAAACCTATAGTGCTACCTGAAATCTGTTTGCAAAGTTTTACCGCAATCTACTTTAATGCTCCTCTTGCATAAGTTCACCTGAACATGAATACTTTAAAATATAGTTTAATATTACATGCCATGTGTGCAAGAAATAATCAATCACAGAAAACATTCAGAGTTTTATAAAAGGTAATGACAGCTGCTATTTATGCAAAGGGACTTTTATTTCGAGCCTGTGAATTTTATTTCTACAGGTCTGACAGAGCTTGCATTCCCCTGGATCCCAGACAGTGTGACAACAACATAAACAAAATGAACAGAAGTAAATATTGTATTTGGTTGGAAGGAGTGTCAAAGCAACCAAAATAAACTTCTTTAACTGGTTAGTAATAACCTTCTAAATTTTACCTATACATAAAAAATTAAAATCACAGGTTTGCTGATATTCAGTTCAACAGTATGATTGTGATTCAGATATTGCTTTTATATGTAGCAGTTCAGAAAACAAAGTTGCTATTGAGTAACTGTCAGTTAATTAGTCTGTTTTGCTCTGCCAACGAAAATAGTTTTAAACAAAGTCAAAGCAGAACAAAAAAAGTCAGTCAACCAACCACAATGTAGGTTATAATGCATAGAATGTTTTCCATTCAGCTGCAGTGTACTAACACAGCACAAGAACTTGCCGTTGTTGAAGATAATACCAACATTTGATCCTGGTTTGACTACTTTTGGAACTATTTTTACTGACAGACCAAAAGTCAACAAAATACCCAGCAAAACAGTTGTGTTTGAAATGTCAGCACTGATTGCCGTTGCCTCAGTATCCACTTCACACTCATCAAACATGACAGCAGATTAGCAGTTTATTGATTATGCTTTAGCTATTTGGTTACACATGGTTTATCTGCAAATACCCTGAAGCAACATTTTAAAAGGTCACAGAGGGTCACAGGCATTTCAACGTGTTTTTACATTATGTTTAACACTGTGTATGTTCAACACCATTCACCGTGGCTACAAAGTGCATAGCTACGCATTTTGCTTTCTGAAATTCTTAAAGCTCTTTTTCTCATTTTGTCTTCAATTCTTAGACCTTTCATTTTCTCCTTCAACTCAAATAGCGCCATACCAAGTAAGCTTGCAAATGGATTATGTTTAAATGCACTGTAAAGGAAAAATTTGCAAAGAGGGTGGTTCAGCACTACAGAGAAACAAGTACACTCAGAAAAAGAGGTACAAACTGTCACTGGGGCAGTATCCTTTCAAAAATATTAATATGTACACTTTAAAGTACTAATATGTACCATTTAGGGATAAATAAGGTAGAAAGATATACCTTTTAGCTTTTGTACCTTAGGGTACTGCCCCAGTGACAGCTTTGTACCCTTTTTTCTGAGAGTGAGGCCTGGAAGTGCCTGAAAACTATAGAAAACTACAGTGTGTGTCTCCTTTATTTCATATTTTGTCTTATTAAGTGATGGTCCAGGAAGAAGGATTGTTCTGTTTTCTGGAGATATCTTGGCAGTCATGTTTGCAAACCCATTAGAGGATTTTAAAGGTGTAAGCGGAGGGCCATTAGTAGAAATGCAACAACAAATGCTTAACAACTAAAACACTCTCCCGTCTATGTGAACTGGTTGTACAATTTCAAACTTTTTTTTTTTTTGCCTTTAATTGATAAAAGATAATGAAGCCGTTGTGGACTGTACCTAAGGATGTGCTGCATGAATTGTGATCTAGCATATAATATAGTTTTGTGACTTGTGTGGCTCTTTAATATAAGACTTAAATCATTTTCACTTCTTTTGACACCATCAGGCACTATCTGACAAAGAACAGAAAGGCGTTTTATCTATATAGAGGTGAGCGATTCAAAAAAGAAATATTGATTTCTTCCAGCTCCCTCTTCCTTCTCTGTTCCTGTGTCAGCACTTTGCCAGTGGAGAAGAAAAGGGTCTTTAGTGTCCTACGGCGCTTTCATGAAATTATGATAAAGTCAAATTATAGGGGACTTTAGCTTTAAATAAATAATTGGATTCTCAATTTGCAGAAGATGATGTTCAAATTTAAATGAAAAGTTTCTTCATTCCCTTAGGGAGGGTATGGATTTGACATTTTCTTCACTGACACAGAAAGACAGAAGTATTAGCCTTACAGGGACAATTAATAAAAAAAAAATGAGGAAAAAAAATTAAGAAAAATGCTGTCATATTTTGTCAGCCGCATGTTGTTCCAAACGCACATACTGTTAAAACAAAAGAGGGAATTTTAAAAGATTTTTCACGTAAAACTTTTCCACAGAATGATGATTCATAGGCTATCAAGCTCCAGAAATGACAATAATACTATAAAATCAGTCCATATGACTCATGCAATACATTTCAAGTCTCCTGAAACTTTGTGTGACAAACAGACAGACTCTGTTCGATGTACAAACCCAACCTAAATCAACACTACTTTTAGTTTTGAAATCAACATCCTTGTTGCAGTTTATTATATATTATTTAATACAATTAAAAGCAGAAGCAAAGATTGAACTAGCTTTCGATATGACAATGCTGCACATAAAAAGCAGCACAAAGGGCTGAAAAAAGACCACAATTTAATGTGCTGATGGTAAGATGGCTGTCTGATACTGAGAGTTGAGGACAACCAACTTGACAGTCTCTCTGATTCAGCTTTAGTCATGTGGAAAATTAAACAAAACAAAGAAAGGAGCAGCAGTCAATGCAAATGCCGCTAGGGGAAATTTCAACTTTCAGAATCAAGGCAGAATCAAATAATCATTTACTGCAGATTTTCGAGCTTAATAATTCCACCGCTCACTTTCTCTTATTTGATCTGGTTTATCATTCATCCTCACTTTTATCTTTCATAAAATGTGAAAACGTAAGATTTTTAGGAAAAAAAAAAAAAGCAAGAAGTCTGGCCCCTAAACCTACACTTATTTTTTATTTATTTTTTTATTTTTTTAATAATAGCCATGTTTACGTGTGGGAATCCAGGTGAGAAATTGTATTACCCATGATTCTGCAAAGAAATCTCCACCAATCAAACAATAAAAGCAAGCATAGATATACACATCATTAAATCAATATTTTTATATTTATCAGTCATTTTTATATTAATTGTCATTTACAATGCTTCATGAGATTGTGGTTATTTCCCTACTGAAAACACACAACATACATACACAAGTGCACAATCTTGTCCAATTTTTTCATAAATTTTAGCTTTAAATCAAAGTTTGTAATGCTGTGATTCACCTCGTAGCTGGTTGGTTTAGTTCATGGCATATAACTCTTGAACTAAGACTTTTTTTTAAATCCCTATGGGTGGGTATTGTTGGACACTTAATTTCAATGAACTATTTATATCAACAGTAGGATGCTTGGATATATTTAATAGTTAATATGAGCACCAATGATATGGGAAAAAAGTCCTAAACTTGGACACATGAAGGCAGTCTTAAATTATGTAAAACTAGGACAACCATTCCAGGAGCTTAGAGCGATGACACCAGACAGGAAGTCACTATGCACACACATATACTGTAAATACATATAAAACACACACTCACTCACATACTTAAGGGGCAACGTGAATATGACATCTTCAGTGTCAATCAGTTTCCTTTTGTCTCCAGTGTTCTCTATCTCGCGATTAAGTGAAAGCCTATAAAGTATGGATGCTGAGTGGGAGCTGATGGGTTTGTGTAATGATGCTGTATATGCTCATGTGCGTGGGTTTGTGAACGATCGTACACTGTGTGTTTGCAACCGTGTCTGCAAGCGAGAGTCTGTGTTAAAGTTGTAGTAGTTTGGATGCTTATTGGTGTGCATTTTCCCTGTCAGTGTGTTTGTGTGTGTGTGTGTGTGTAATGATGCTTCTCTTTAAATGGTCTTTTATGAGGCGAAGTGAAGCCTGTGCTGCCCTGCTGCTCAGCATTCTGGGTAAATGAGAGGTTAAGGCCGGTAATGGTGGGGACACTCAGCATGGAGGCCGGAGCTCTGATGGCAATCCTCCTCTTGTTTTTAATCTCCTCTTTCTCTTAAGTCTTGTCATTCCTTGGAAAACAGTCCTTGTTGTTGACTGCTGTTGACTCACACTACAAAACAGTACAAGTGCATTTATACAGACAACAGAATCCAGCCTTGTTCGAGACAGTCATTTGAAATAATTATGTTTTGTGTGTGTGAATGTGCTTAAAGGACAAAATCTATATAACTTGCTTTATATAAAAACAATATAAGTCTATGGTATGTCCTTTAGATAGACAAGTGCGTGTGAGTAAAATGAAAGGGTATGAAATTATAAATTTAAAGCGGCTATTTAAAGGCCATTGACTTGTTTTACTGCTCAGATTCAATCACCAATACCAACCCAATATCGCCACTAATATGTGTGTGCACACATATACCTCAACAGCAGCTAAAAGACAAACTCATTTCCCCACTGAATTGGGGCTGTGCAAAGTGCTAACTCTGCAAAACACAGTGAAGTTTAGGTATAGAGCCTATAAATTAAACCTTAGGCATGGAAATCTCGTTTAAAACCAAATGTAAAGTCTGTTGTACTTGTGCATTACACATACAGTAATTATGCAATCTTTGGCCACCAGTTTTGGAGTAAAGTACTGGCCCACATGAGACACACACTCCTAGCTATCTATATTAAAACTCCAATCTCCATTAACTTCCAGTGTTTTTAATGTAATTATAATTGCTATACATTATTCCTGACACTGAAAAAGAAAACTTTTGGTACAACTTTTCTCTTAATGAACAAATTTTCCTTTTGAGCAATTCCCTTAAAAGAGGTTTTAGCTATCTTCTGGAGATGTTTTGTCAGCAATTTTTTCTCCGGAAGTTTGGGTAGGCGAGGAAAAATGCATATATTCACTACCATTCAAAAGTTTGGGGTCAGAAAGATTTATTTATTTATTTATTGAAGGAAATTAATACTTGCATTCTGAAAGGACGCTTTAAATTGATAAAAAGTGACAGTAAAGGCACTTAGGTTGTTACAAATGATTTCTATTTCAAATGGTTCTTTTGAACTTTGTTCATTAAAACGTCCTGAAATCATCATGATACAACTAAAATATTACGCAGCACAACAGTTTACAATACTGACAATAATAAAAATGTCTTTAACAGCAAATGTATTAGAATGATTTCTGAAGGATCGTGCTACACTGAGGACTGGAGTAATGTCAGCTGAAAATTCAGCTTTACATTTTAGAATATATGAAAATATAAATATGTTATTTTAAATTGTATTAATATTTAAAATACAGCCTTGGTGAGCATGAGAGACATCTTTCAAAAAATCTTACCAACCCTGAAACATTTGTACAGTGTATATGTAGGTAGTGAAGCAGCTCACTAGGACAGAGCTACTGTATAATGTCAGTTCAACAAGATATCAACACATGAATCTATGCCTTTACAGTCGCCTGAAGATACACTGAAGATATTATAAATTATTTCATGATGGTGTTTTTGACTATTTTTTTTAAAACATGTACAATCATTTATGTAAGTGTGTATAAGCATTGAGAACTGTACTTTATTTCATAACATGGTTTGTTTGTTTGTTTGTTGTCACTCTTAAAAATTACATCTGGTGGTATCTATATACACAGTGGCTGTCAGCACTCCTCATACTATTCTCTAAGAAAATTCCAGCCATTAAACAAATCCATCAACTATTGATTTTCAGCCTTTACAATTTTAAAAGCTCAATGAGTAAAGCTGTATTAAGTTGCATTCAATTACAGCATGTTATTAAGCCAGAGAGCAAAGCAATTGGCCTCTATATGTAAACACACCATTCAGTACTGCATACCTAAAGAGATTGTTTTTTTTTCTTTATCTGGCACAATTTTATTATCTATTCATATTTCCATCCATCTGTTCGCCTATATGCATCCAGATCCCATCAATCCATCAAATGCTAGCATGTGTGCTTTCTGTCAGCAGACCTTTGATTACAGAACTCTCCCTCTTTTCTCCTCTGCCTCTTACTTCTCTTTCTACAGCACACAGTGGATTTATGTCATTGAAAATGCATTGGGTGAAGCAGAATCTGTTTCTGCATGTCTGCAGTCGCCTGAAGGAACGCGTGTTGCTTAGAGAAAGCAGAGAGATGCACAGACACACACATACACACACATGCATACTGCAAGAAGGATTTGAATTTGTAATCGTACTTGTAAGAGACTCACATACAGAGAGCTGAGGAAGCTGCAGTCGTAATGCTTGCAGTAAATAGCTGGAATTGGACAACAGTATGACAGATGTTATAGAGGGCATGTCTGGTAACAGCCTACATGCTCTAATGAAAAAGGCATACAGTAGGCCTTTATTTAGGTCTTGTAAAGGTTAAACTTTTGTACTCAATGTACTGAATCACACAGCATAAAACTAGTGGTGAAGGCCATTTAATCATCCAAACAGACTTGCTTTAGTGGCATCAAAACATCAGTGTCAGTAAGGTTAAGTTAAGATAGGAACACAAGAAGTCAGTTTTGTGAATTTTGATTATAATCTAGAACAAACTTTTTTATTTTATTTTAATTTATTAATTTACTTATTGCTATTTTTTAAATGTTTTTATTTCGTCTTAATTGGGGTTTTGGCATTCATATGTTTTGCTTCCCAATGTTTTCTCCCAATGCCAGCTTATTAGCTAACTTGGCTGGCTTAATTGGTTTGATGCAAAGTACAATCAAAACAAATCAATTGCAAAGAGCAATATTATTTTCATTTAGTCACACAGAATTCTGTTATGCTCTGTCATGATGTTTTTTTTTTTTTCCCAACAGCGAGTGAATTAATCTATTTTCTGGACATGAAACTGTATTTTGCATTATTTTTATTCAAATAAATCATTTATTAAAATGACATTTTAAAACAAAACTGTATTTTTCATTATTTTTATATATATAATTGAATTACGTTTATTTAGTTTCATAGTGACAAACCCGCAGAATCAAAATATGAAGGGACTTGCTAACAGTACATTGGGCTGTATTTTTACGGATTTTTCTTAGTGCACTCGACTTTGTTCTATTATGTTCATTTTGGTGGCTTAATGCAAAAACATATCACATATGTGTTGCCACATGGAGTTGTGGAGTTTCAGTGACTATATTGGCCCAGCGGACTCTCAATGCCAAAATCAGCAGTGAATGAAGACCTTGCTACATTGCAGGATATAAAGATGAATAAAAAAATAAATTATACAAGTGCAAACGTGTTTGTCCTCTGAACGATTCTGCAAGACACTTTTAGTGTCATTTCAAAAACTTTGCACAGTGTGTTTTGGGTAAGAAGGTAAAATTGTTAGTCATTGATACAACAGTGTGATATATCCAAATTGCAAATAAAGTATGCCCATTTGTACAAATCTCCACGCCTTGCATCCTTCTTTCAAGACAAAGGTTGATGACTATGCATATTTCGGCATTTATTACATTTTTCTGTACACTTTTCTTATCCACGCAAATGAAAATTAAATGATTTTTTCAAAGAGTGTGTCATCTTTTTCACATAAAACCACCACTAATCAACATTTAAAAACAACACTTTCCCTGCGGTCAAATGGTCTCTTCCTTTCTAAGTAGGTGGTTCTTGGCTAGAATAAGCTGCAGTGTGGAGTTTGGCTAGGAGAGACATGCTGAAGACTTTGGTCGGTACCGGAAACTGCCATCAGCCCACAGTGATCTAGTCACACAAGGACACACATCTGTTTGAAGCTAGGCAGCTAGTCAAAATGCCATGCAGCTATCTATCCATCCTAAACCTAGTATTATGTTATGACTAAAAAAAGTACTTCCTCTTCCCTTATGAGAGGAAGAGAAAAGGGGGCTTGGGGCAAATGAGATGTTGAGATGTTTCCTGGCTAATTAAATCATTCTAATAAAATACCTCTGGACACAACACAAGAGAGGAGGCATTATTAAATCATAGCCCATGGTGTCAGCATGAAAACTTAAAAAGCACTGTCCTGCGGCTGGGATGAAGCTAGATTTCCAATGTAACTAATATGAAAAATTAATTATGGCTTCAGTGTTATTGGTATCTCCTATTAAAAAGTGAGCGGTGTCTTAAAAAGGGAAGCTCAAAGTACCCTTATTATAGCCCGGCCTCACAGCCAGCATGATCAATCTGTATTAAAAGCAACGCTAATCATTACAAACCAGTTGTGTGGCCTCTGCCAATGTAAAAGGTCTGGAGGGCAAAGGGACATGTTATGCTATGCTCATTATAAAACTTCAAACCAAGTCAAATTATTTTCTGATAGACAGCCTTTTTTGGCCCTTTGAGCTAAACTATTGTAATGTTAGATAACTGGGATGTGTGCATCAATACATGCCTTTATTCTTAATGATTTTCATATGCATATATATGAAGCATTACAGAAAACAGATTAACAGTTTTGTTGTGGAAATCACAACCAGAGGTGAATAAGATGAATTATGAGTATCAGTATTTTATATCCTAACACTGGAGAGACGCCCCGTCCAATATACTGGTACCATACTGGTTGTCAGCCGACATTACAGATTTATTGTATTTATATATATAATTCTAAAATGATAATATTATACTGTGTATATATATGTATGTATGTATATATATATATACGTATATATATATATATATGTATATATATATACATATATATATATATATAATGAAATGTTGTCTAAATTAAGTTAAAAATTAAGTACTAATTACTTAAAAATAAAGCTAAATAGAAATAATAAAAAATAACAAAAAGATAATTCAAAATATGAATACTATAATAGTATACAGATAATACTATACCACTCATTTAATTGTGCATGCTCATTTTCTCTCTTTTACATTTAGATTACCATTGCGGTCAAATAACCCCCACTTAAAGTTAATCTTTAAAAATATTAATAATTTAATAACACTTAAATGCAATCTCAAAAAGAATATCAATTTTCATACTGTACATTGATTAATGTTGTGATGCCTAAATTAATTTTACTACTACAATCTCATATTTTGATTCATCTCAAAGTGCTGAGCGCTTTTTAAAGACTGAAAGTGAAAGACATTTATTTTATAATATTGTGAAAAGCACATTTTTCAATATTATCATGACAACAGGAATATTCCAGTCACGAGAGACCTATTTCTCATTGTAGATCTGTTCTTGACTTCAAGGACAGCCTCATGTTTATAATAGCTCATCGATGGGGGCCTCAGCTTAGAATTATGTGCTCACAAAGTCCTTCTGCAGAGAAGCATTGCACCATTAGCAGTGATTTTCCCCACAATCTTCTACTGCTGTGACCTCCCTTCCACATGAGGACAGAAAACAATCACTATAATGACTATGTTTGACATCCACCTTTAAAATATGTCATCTTAACATACGCTGCCCTTGTAATGTCCCTGTGCTGTGGAGATTTCTTTCTTTGTTTTATAGCTGTCTTTAATTATTTTTGTTTCTTCATGTCAAAGCAAATTCAGCATGAAGTGTAAACGTATAGTGGGCAGACTGAGAGAGAGAGTGCATAAAGTCCTCAGATTCCCTTTCAACTTCAGGCTTTGGCACACAGACTCAACAAAGCAAAGGCTTGGAATGTGAAGAAAAACCAGTCATTCTGCGATGTCCCCAAGAAAAAGGAGATGGGAGGGGAGAGAAGAGGTGAGTGAGGGCAGAGCTGAGGAGGTGAGCACTTCACTCTGAGCTTAAAAAAGAGGGTGCTACACTTCCAAGAATTCAGCGCTGCTCGCTGAATGCAGCCTTAATGGCTTTTCGGTGTTGAAATACAAAAACAAGTTTTATCGTCCCTTGAAAATATGCGGCAACACTACAAAGCTGGACCTGCAATAATTAGCACAACAAAAAAACACCAGGATGCTACTAATGGAAAACCCATCGCATGATCCTTCATGTAGTCAGACAGTAATTAAAACCGCTCTGTGTGTGTTCATAATTATGTGGGGTGCTGAGATGGTACTGTATTGATCTGGGATTAAACATAATGCATGTCCTATAATGAAACACCTACATTACTGTCACCAGCGCTATGATGTCTCATTAATATACTAATATCTGTTCTTCGGAGAGTGTGAGGTTGTATGTATATGAGAAAGAGGGAGAGAGAGGGAATCAGACACTAAAAACTCCTCACAGGCCATTAATGCAGAACAATGGCAAAAGACATTTCATATTCCAGGCGAATAAATAAGATTTAAATAAGTTTCTGATTGGCTAACGGTCAGAGTTTGGCTGGTTATCAGTTATTCTATGCTTACAGATGTTCATAACTGCACCATTCTGCAGGTAAATAGCATTTTTATCCACTGATGATGCAGTGTCAGTTTTAGTTTTAGTCATTTTAGTATTTAAACTTCTTCAAGGTAGTTGCCAAGGCAGCATTTCACATTTTTAAGTTTTTTTAAGTTTTTCAAATAATTATTTAATTTTTGTTATTTTAGTTTTATTTAAATTGACAAAAAAAATTGTTTATTAGTTTCATGATTAAACACTGTTTCTGACAAAATCATATTTTATACATATAAATGTCAGAGATTTCATTTTTATTATTATAGTAAATTATGTACTAAAATGCTTGATTTTTGTACTAAAGTGCAAGGATTCTTGAAAGCATGAAATGACGTGAAATGATATAGGGATATTAAACAAACTTATACTATGCGCAACGGACACACACACACACACACACACACACACACACAAATGACTGCATCATTAGGATTAAGTCTTTTGTTTGCCCATATTTTTCCTTCATTAAGATCATAAGGAGTGTTTAATGTGAGTCCTAAAGGAGTCCCATCACATCTCAAACAAGGACTCTTCATGCAGCTTAAGGAACTGACAGACACATCAGCATGCACGCAACATCACCATAACTACGCTATTACAACAAAATGATCAATGCTAATTGGTCTCTTTGGAAGGCGTTACATTCAAAAATGAGATACGAGTCACCACAGAGCAGTAATGAAGAATTCATGCTGCGTCTTTGTGGCAAAAGGTCAGCCGCTAACGTTTGCGGCCACTCTCGCTCGCCTCCATTACCTCTGCCTGGGCTGAAGCTGGTTTCTCCTCCATCTCTCATAAATACTTAACCTGCCCCCTCCCTGGATAGCTCAGTGCAGGACAGAGGCCTTGGATGGATGATGCCCATAAAGCCAGAGGACTTGGGGTCTGAATCAAAAATCGCTCTACAGTAGACGCAGGAGACAGTGTATATTTTAGTTTTAATTCACCTGCTGTGTCATCCAAGGCAGCTGCATGCAGCACTAGCACAAAGATAGCATTGCTAGGTCATTTAGCCTTGATCCAAACCATCTTAGAGTTCATTTAATGTACTATTTCTGTGTTCAAATCAACTAGAACAAGGGCACTTATTTTGGATGCTTCTTTAAAGGGCAGAGAATACCACAGAAAGCATTCAGGAGAAGCAGTGACTCATGTGCTGCACATTAATACCCAGAATTGTTGGTAGCTAAGTGTTTTGGGGAGAACAAAAAAACACTTATAAGAGACTAGCACAAAGAGTGTGGTAGAATAACTCGTCTCTCCCCGTAGAGACAAATGGATTTGCATAAAATAACTCCCTTTGGAGATGGGAATGAAAATAGCAGACCTTGAGTGTTTTAAGACCTTGAACCTATAAGTAGGGTTGTAAAGCCTTAAAAAGTTGCAATATTTGTCGAGACTCTCTGAGGGGTTATTTGCAATACCAAATATTACAATTTATCAATTTTTCATGCTATTCATTTTATATTAAAATATTTATCAGTTCGTTTAAAAAAAAAATCAAAAATCTTAAGCAAAAATATTGTTTAAAAGTTGTAATAATTTTATATTCAAATATAAATTATGATTATAATTAAGTTTAATGTATAACATTTTATTTAACATTTATATTTAAAAATATATATTAATTTATAGTTTATTTTATAAAATATTACTATTTTATATTTGAAATATTTTGTTGATACTTGTTGAGGCTCTGTGAGGTGTTATTGACAACACCAAATATTAAAATGCATACATTTTACAAAATGTTATTACATTTTTTATTTTACATCAAGAATTCTAAAATCTTAACACTTAAAATATTTAATTAGTTTGAATAAATACAATAATTTATATTCATTAAAATTATTGATTATAATTAAACTTAATTTAAAATTAAATGTAATTTAACATTTATATTTATGATTATTTATAGTTTATATTTTAAGAAATACAAAATATTACTATTTCATATTTTACATTGTTTATATTAAACAATTCACACAATATTAACATTTTATATATTATATTGCAAAACTATTGACTGAAAACATTACATTGTACACACATTACATTGCAGTAATATCAAAGAAATTGAATATCTCTATGTTAATCAGTTTCATGCAGTAGCAGTCTTGGTCACTTGGTCACTCACAGTAGAAAATATTATTAAGCAATCACTATTTTCCAGTAAAATTGTATTTTTTTCTAGACAATTGAGAATGTAGAAGTGCTTCAAATATACATTTGTGTGTAATATATCAATTTTCACCAGACCCCTTTACCCCCTCACCACTTTTCTTATGCAGAGTAAACAAACAAACCAGAGCTATACAGTTCCTAAAAAGCAACTGAATAATGGAAATAAAGAAGTGTGTGGTTTCATTGCAGCATCATGCAAGATTTAGTTATTGTATGCTTAGAATAAAAATACCACTCTGAACTGAATAAAACCATTTAATTTAGAATAGCTGCAGCGAAACCAAATCCAAATGTTTGGATAAACATAGGGTAACACATCGAAGTCATTTGCATTCATGAGGAAATGTTGTACTTCAGGACAGAATCAGTCACATTTTTTAGATGATATTTGTGCCAGCTGCCTCACACTTTCAGCTTCCAGCTCAATCATGTTCAAAAAGGTCATGAAAAGGATGAGGTAAAGCGAAATACTATCAAATAGCTGGAAGCTACACAGTGTTGTACTCTGGGGTCCTAAGCGTACTGTGAGTGCTTTCTCAGGACATCAGTCCGTTCCTTAGTAATTATTTGTTGAAAAAAAAATGTCAAATGAAATAACATTCCACCTCTCCAACAAAACTGCATCTGGAATAACCTGAAGAAAAAAAAACAGCCTTTGGATGCTTGCATTATGACTGTGCGCTCTCTGTGAATTTGTTTATTTTGAACATCGCAATTGCGTCAAGAGTTGTTATTCATTCAATTTAATTTGATTCAGTGATACAGTGAAGGGATATTTTTCTGAATGGTGTTCAGAAAAAAAAAGCGCTCATTGACTAATTTCAGGAAGCATATAAACACTAAAAGACAATGAGAAAGAGAGAGAAAAGGAGAGAGAGAGAACATTATCTACTAAACCCCCTCCGAAGTTCTGACCTACTGCTGCTCTCTATAAATCTTTCTCTCTCCTTCTTTTCCTCTCCATCATTCTCCTTCTGTGAGCCTCTGTTTTTGCCTCTTCATCTGAGAGTAATGAATGAACACTCTTCCACACTACACCTCACTCATAATTAGTGCTAATAGGCTCTCTCTGGTCAAATGAATAACCCTCTTTCTCTGATTAAGAGTGGTAAAGTGGAAAAAATGAAGACCAGTTGGAGAAAACAAGAGTGTCAGACCAGAAATTACAGGGCTTTGTGGTAATTTTAGAATTTTTAAGGGAGGGTAATTAAGGAGCCAATATGCATGTAGAGAGCTTAAAAAGAAGCTTATTACAAAGAGAACTACTCCAGATGAATCTTCACCATAGAGTTGAATTAGATGTACAAACCTTAACATAAATAACAAAATGTATGGGAAGTATATTTTCCTCAGTTGAAAATTTGATAATACTATTTTGCTATCTTCTTCACTACAATATACACGATTTTATATAGTTGCATTTTATTATTTAGAAGTAGCATTGTTAATCCATGCAATCTGCGACCTTTTCAGAATAGACCTACAACCCATTTTGGGTTCAAATGCAGGTAAAGCAAAATTAAATGTTATAGAATTCAATGGATGACAATTTTACAATTTACTTTTTATTTATTTATTTTTGGCAGAAATCAGCCTAATATGCTGATTTGGGCTCAACTTAACTTAAAGGTGACATATCATGAAAACCTGACTTTGCCAGGTTTTAAGTGCTATAATCAGGTCCCCAGTGCATCTACCAACCAAGGAAACGTGAAAAAGATTAACCCAGTAACTTTGTTTTGGTAAGCCTTTTTCTGCAAGCATCTGAAAAAACGAGCGCGTCTGATTTCGCTCCCCTAGTGACGTGGCAAAGGGATCTCATTTAAAATATTGCCGCCTCATTAATCTGTAAGTTTACACCCATGGCGCCGTCATTTTGATTTCGCAGTACTCACATGCCCTGGCTGTGACAGCCGCTTTCTGTCCGTGTGCTTCGGATGTGTGCGCTCAGAAAACCTTATATAAGAAGTTTAACCCCTTAACTGTCACCCCCCATTTTTTAAAATAGGCATGAACGTGCACTATCCAAACTTAAATTGTTGTAATTTATGAACACTTTGGAATACAGCCCTAAGGTTGGTCTCTTTTTAAAGAAGAAAATCAGCAGATTATGGCAAAAGTGGATTTGTTTTCCCAAAATTAAAGTATCGAAAAGTTATAGAAGTTTAAATGTACTGTAAATAAAATGCACTATATTAATTTTATTTTATTTATTATAAATAGTTTACATAACAGGTTTTACTCTAAAATTGGTATAAAATTAAAGCCTTATGTCTAAATAAGTTATGTTCCAAATTTGAAGTGGATATGAAAAAAATGTAGGTTTCTTTGAGATTTTATTTAGGGCGTTATACCACAAACAGCCACCGGGTGCCATCCAAACTCCATTAAAAAATTTGTATGCATTTTTCTGTCACAAATGTCTAGATTTCTCTGCCAAAATTACTTCTATCTCAAAATAACCACCAAATATGGAACCCTGAGACTCAAACCTTTCCAATGATATGTTTTTTGTCAAGATTATAAAAAGGTTTGATTCTAAAAGACCGTAATTATGGTAACGCAACGTCCGATTTCAAAACGGTTTTCACAGGATGAATCTTGGGCTTGTAAGCTTTCAAATGATATATACTTTATGATGATTACTAAAAGGTTTGATAGAGAAAAAGGACAACAACAAAAAAAGAGTGCCAAGCGTCCCACAGGTGGGACGGTGACAGTTAAAGGTTAAACTAATATGGTTTAAAACGCATGATTTCAGCGCGATAAACATGATAATCAGAACCAAGACATGTTTTTTAGCAAGTATGATCTGTAATGGCGCATGTAGCACGGAGTACACGCTTTGTTCAGTTAAGTGTATTTTTGGGATAAGCATCACTCATAATATCGACACCACTGTTTATATTCACCATGTACTAACTGCGAATCAGAAAATATAGGAGCGGCTCTCTAGAGATGGGTAATCACTGGAAACTCACAAACAAGTATTATGGTAAGTATAGTACTTTTAATTAAATTTTTCCCCAAATGTATGCAATAGGCCTTTTTAAAGAAAATAATATAGAGAATAAACAAACACAATGTAAATTAACAGATAAACACCAAATTTCAATATGAAATTGAAATGAAAATTAAACTGGCTTTGAGTACTCAATTAAATCTTTGGTGGTATACTCTTAGTTACCCACACAATGAATTAAACTCTTATTTTCAGGTATGCAACCCACATTCACTGTACAAAAAAATAAATTTTCCTTAACGAATCCTCTTTTGGAAGTAGATCATAGTTCAGTTCAAATCTGTCCAAAACCGTTCTGATATGATGGCTGCCCACTGCTCCGGGTGTGTGTTCACGGTGTGTGTGTTCACTGCTGTGTGTGTGCACTTTGGATGGGTTAAATGCAGAGCACTAAGAAATCCTTTCCTCTTGAATAGAAAAGCGAAAGTTTCAGTTCTTGTAGTTCTTGTAAACTTTTGTCCTCTTCTTCCTTCAGATTCAAGCTGGGTGGCTCGCCATCAAAGAAACATCCGAAACATCCAATTTTCTCCAAATGTATGCAATAGGCCTTTTTAAAGAAAATAATATAGAGAATAAACAAACACAATGTAAATTAACAGATAAACACCAAATTTCAATATGAAATTTAAATGAAAATTAAACTGGCTTTGAGTACTCAATTAAATCTTTGGTGGTATACTCTTAGTTACCCACACAATGAATTAAACTCTTATTTTCAGGTATGCAACCCACATTCACTGTACAAAAAATAAATATTCCTTAAAGAATCCTCTTTTGGAATTAGATCACAGTTCAGTTCAAACCTGTCCAAAACAGTTCTGATTTCAGATAAAGTTCAGATTCTCAATCACTTAGTATTTATCTTACATTACGATAAACATTGTTTACCAGAATTTAACAATAACATTTGCATAAATTAACTAATATGTTACTTTCTCTCCCATACAGGCTCACGTGTAACGGATATTGCAGCCACGTGAACTGCAACTCACGTGTGATTAACGATCTCGACAATTTAACAAATACAGCACAAAATACATACATAAATTTCAATAAAGATTTAACACTTAAACTGTTGTCATGCACTTATTTTTACAATTAACAACATTTAAACAAAATAACTCACCATATCCGGTATTTCCGTATAAAACTCAAAAATAAAATCCTTCCGAACGAAAATAATTATTGGATGTCAGCAATTTAAATCTCCCCTCTTGAATTACAACAAGAATTGAATCTTATTTAACTTTTTTAAAGTATTTTTTCCTTAATTAGGAGCTCTAACTCAAGTTCGCGATCTTCTCTGTGGCTTCCTGATTCTGCTGACTCATCAGAGAGAGAGAGCACCTAAACAGCGTCTCATTGGTCAACTACGTCATATCCAACTGTTTTCTTATTTTTTCAATTTTCACTATTTACAATTTACTTTAGTTTAAATGAACAACTATATAGCTATGAACTTTTAATAATATCACAAACTATTTATAATAATTATATACAAAAATAATTGTAAACCTGGAACAAAAGTAAGTCCGGGTTACAAAAATAATTGAAAACCTGGAAGAAAAGTAAGTCCGGGTTACACGCAGCTCTATTGTGGAAAAAGGGGCGGGAAGCAGCAGCTTATTTGCATTTAAAGAGACATGCTCTAATACAGCGTGTTTCTGCTTCCACTCAAAATAGGCATTTTCAAAATTATATAATAAAAGATCTGTGGGGTATTTTGAGCTGAAACTTCACATACACATTCTGGGGACACCTGAGACATATATTACATATTGTAAAAAGGGGCATAATATGTCTCCTTTAATCGTTTTGAGGAAACCATGATACAGTTTTTAAAGATTATTTGATCAATAGAAAGTTTAAAAGAACAGCATCTATCTATCTATCTATCTATCTATCTATCTATCTATATATAAAGAATGGGAAAAGAGGAAAGATGGTAGGAAAGGGGGTTGAGTTTTCAATCTGAATCACCAATTCTCACATGACAAATTTCCTGCAGAACATTGGATTCAAATGGATTACTAGAATACTTGCAAATCCCTTTTGGCTTCAACAAGAACTCTCGCTCCCGAGTCCCGACTCCATGAGAAGAGGCGGCTGAGGGGTTGCGATGACTTTGGTGGTGGAGGGCATCTGTTTGAAGTGTTTAAACCATGTTTTTCATCCCTGATCGTTCATTATACCTCTCCCATATCTATTACTTCTGACTGAATCTATTTACATTTCAAAATGGTAAGATTGACTTTTGAATGCTTCTTCAACAGTGGCAACATCACCTTCACGGCATCATGCACAAGCTCCAAAAATTCCTATGGTGCAGAGCAGAATGTGCTGTCAATTATTTGATAGAGGGAATAAATAAATAAATATCATGGCACAAAGCTGCGTGTTGCAGAGTGTGATTGAATAAGGCTGCTTTTGATACATGCGTATTCGTCTTGTTTGGTTCCTAAACCTTGCTAACTGTGGGGATAATTCTGAGAGGGAAGCAGAAGCACAGAGAAATATCTACATGCTCCAGACGTAACGCACATGCAGGCATTGTGCAAGCCTTCAGACTGACGGTAAAAGCATCAGAAACTGTTCCAAACTTTGCCTTCAGCTCCCACTCGCAGACACACACTTCTGTGAGTCCTCTCTGTCTCATGCTTCTCTCACTCACTCTCGCTCAGAGAGCAGAAAATAAATAAATGAAACCATTTCAGAGTCAGAGATAGTCGTTTCGCTTCAGTGGATCATCTGTAATTGTCACAAATGACAGAATCATTCAGACATTTTCTTTTTTGCATGCATGAACAACTCAAAAATGAAAAAGAGAAGGGGAAATGGATACTGGTAATTGGCTGTAATTGTCTTGTTTTTGAGATGAGGAACGGTGCTTTTGCAGGTCAGGTGGATTTAAATGCAAATGCACACTGTTTTTCGCTTCACTTTAACTTTAAACCTGTCTCGCATAGCCACAGTCCATTGGTCTGGACTGGGAAGATTATTTCTCATTTCCTCTCTCTTGAAGAAATTGTCTTCTCTCTGAAGGAGAGAGAGACATAGGAAGACAACTTGTGCTCAAGGTATCTATAATTCTTATATGACATGGAGTATTTCACAGGCCATTTTTAATTTTAGCACCCTGCACACGTATACATGCATGAATGAATGAACGATATTTCTCTCTCACACACTCACACACATTTTCAATACATTTGTGTTGATTAACAGCCACTGTCTAGTTTAAGATAGACAAATAGGCCAAACATAATCCTTCAGTATGTCAAACTCCTGAAGACTTCATAAGCAGCCACTTTATTTGCTATATTCCTGTTTCATTCTTTATCTTTGTCATCTTTTTTCCTTAGCCTATTTATCCTGAATTTTATTCCTCTTGGATTCCTGAATTTCTTTCAAGTTAATATTATTGTATTCTAAAAAGTGGGTTTAGTGGCTGGGTCAATCTCACTGACACCTGAAGCTATACCCCCCTCCCTTCCCTCTGACGAAACAACCCAGAGCTGGGTTACTTCAACCGCTTCAACGCAGCTGTTGAGTTACAGTCAGAGCACAGGCTTTTTGCATCCTCTTCAGGAGAGAGCGGTTTTCAGCGCTGCCTAATTGATGCACTTCTTCAGTGAAATAAAGATTTGTATATGTTTTATTTGATCCATAAAGTCTTTACTATGTTGTAAATGATATTATTTTACAGAACGCAACATGGATGAGATGTCAGTCAGCTAAATGCGTCAGCAACGGTTGTTTTGCATGATGGAAACGCCTTTTGCCTTGCATAACATAAACTTTATTCGTTATAATACTGAATTTAATTTATTTTGATGTTAAAATATGTTCTCTAGCCTCAGTACTGTTTGTTTATGGGCAGGTAATGGAGTCAGTCACAGCATCTTTCAGCTACTAGTGAAACGCGAGGTGGCAGTCTGAGGTTCGCAGTTCCCCCGCCAAACAGCAGCCCATCACCGGCTCAGATTTTAGTAACACACCGGCACGAGATCAGCACTATTTTGATGAAAAGGGATAACAGAGAAAGGCTCAATACACTTGAATTAAAATGTTACTTTAAAATGTCACATTTTTATTTCTAAAATGCTTGTTAAATGTTAGGGTATGTCGAAAAACTCCCATCTCATTTTCTCCTCCAACTTCAAAATCGTCCTACATCACTGCAGAAGTACCGACCCAGTGTTTACAAAGTGAACATGCAAAGAAGATCAAATGCCCTTTACAAAAAACAGCAAAACAGCGATGTAGGACGATTTAGGATGATTTTGAAGTTGGAGGAGAAAATTAGAGTTTTTCCATATACCCTAACTGTCATGAACCGGAAAAAACAGAGTTCACGCAGAGCTAGTCAGGACGAGCGTTTGAGGTTTAAAAGTATATAAATTGTAATTATTGTTATTTTTTTAGAAAAGATAGATAAGACCCTTCTTCCTCGGCTGGGATCGTTTAGAGCCCTTTGAAGCTGCATTTAAACTGCATTTTGGGAGTTCAAACAAAGGGGCACCATAGAAGTCCATTATATGGAGAGAAATCCTGAAATCTCTTCTGGAAGTGAATACTCCTTTAATGGGAGCAGCAACATACACAGTTGCGTCATTTAAAGGGGAAGTTCACGCGTCTATAGTAACATATATATATAGCGAGTAACAAAGGAATAAGTAGCTGAATTCTGATGACTTTTATGTGACTGATTAAGCTTTTTTATGTAGTTTAGGGTAACAAAAGGTTTTATAGGTTTGACTGAAATAATAATGAAAAAAAACCCGACACTTTAAATCAACGTTTCAAACAACAACAACAAAACAATAAAAAAAAAGAAAAAAAAAAGATAAAGACAAAAAGTAGTCATTGATAATATCTAAACATGTATCCAAATCCAAATGTAATAAAATTGATTAGGGTGAGGGCATGGGTGTAGCACAGGAAGGGTCCTCCCCTAGAAAAATTTTACTGGAGTAGGTGCCACTTCCTGTATTCTGAAGCTCAATTGTTAAATCAAACAATTGATTTTATAGCCTAAAACGGTTACCACATACCTGGCAAGGTTTCCCAAAAATTAACACAGCAACAAAGTCTAGTAAAGTTGTTTTGAAAAAAACGTCAAATAACTGTTAGCGTTATAACAACGTTAAGTGTAACTGTAATTCAATGCTGCAACAAAGACTACATGCCTTTAAAAGCAACAAGCAAACAAATGATGAACATTCACTTAAATACCAGCTTGTTTAGTGACAGTATGTGAGCACACAGCCAGACCCACCTGAGCAGCAGATATGCTAAGATGCTTTGTTTACCTTGCTGTGTCACGAGAGTGCAGCAGGCTCGAGTAATGAAAACACAGAATGTTTAATTTATATGGATTTGAGGAAGCAACAGCGTGGAAGTCAAGGCTGTAGCTAAAACTTGGAATGGAGTTATTATTAGGGCATTCCTCAAGTGGAATGGATTTAACTGACGGCGCTCTGAAAAGTGAACAGATATATGCGCTGAATTAGAGATGGTAAAAGTGAGTGGGTCCAATATCATTGGTCTTAAAAAGACGCCCATGGGCGGGGGGTGGGTGGATTTCTCCTAGGGCGTCAAAATGGCTAGAAACGGCCCTATTTTCACCTTTTGCAGCAAAGTGTCTCATTTAACATCTCTTCCACCATATTTCTACTAATTAAAAGACCAGAAAATGAGAAGAGAGGAGAGAGGTATTAAAGCATGAGATGCACTAAGACACCAAGAGCAAGTTAGAAAAGGTTTGACAGCGCTTCTTTGTGATTCAAAGCATACCGTTAACTCTAGATTATTGACTGCAAATGTCAGAGGGGAAAAAAGGGATTTGTAAACAGGTAAGACCCAGTGTGCTGTTGTGCAGGTCGGCATGTATGTTGTATGTGTGTCTATGTATAAAAAGGTTTAGCGTAGAAAGTTGGCCCAGAGGCATCTTAAAGATATAACACATAGATTACAGAAGACATGCTGTGAGGCACAGACACACACACTCAGCGGCAAGTCTTCAACAAACACTTTTAAACCGTAATATCACATCAAGGTCGGAGCACTAAATGCGTCAACATGCCATTTCGGCCAACACTCACTCCCACAAACTGAATTAAGGCCAATCCACTAAATGTCACAATGTGGCCTTAAATCCAAAAGACCATGCTTCAGGTCACCTTTGTTGTGTTGGTCATGAATCTTGCCCTGGTCTAATTCAAAACCTCAAATAAAAGCTGAGGATTTCTCAGAACTTGACATTCCCATAGACCTCCATGCGCTCTTGGTGGAGGACTTTTAGGGTGAGTGCTCACTTGTATAAAAGGTTTGCCAGGGGAAATCACTACGATTGTCATGCACTGAGAGCTGCTCTGGCATTTAAACAGAGCTCCTGAGACCGATGACAGTAACTTGGAATTTTCAATCAGCTTCTGAAATAAACTCTCCTCATCCTGGCAACGGAGTCAAGAACTCAGCCTTCACCCTGCGCCGACCTCACACTTTCACGCACACACTCTGAATCTCACTTTCCTGTTCTCCAGAGGAAAGAGATACGATGACAGTGGCCTATATTCAAACTCTCTGCTCCGAAATTGGAGACTTCAGAATAATAATGATTAATATACTTGAGCTTTGAAGATTTCACCTTAAGTATTTTGGGAATGATTTTGGAGGACTTTTATTCAGGTAATCTAGTAATCACTACAAAAACTATGTCAAATTATTTCATCATGTGAAATGTCACAATGATGGTTTTGCCAAATTCCCTTTTGAACATGATTTTGCTTTATGATTCAGCATATGAATGTTTGACCCAGAGTCAATAAATGGTTCACACAATCCATTTTTGTAATGGGTTAATCATTTGTTTTACCCGGCTCATGCACTGGTTTAATAATATACCAAATGCATGTTAAAATTGCACAGCCATTGCATCAGTGTTGTCAATGCATACTGAAAAGGGTCAGAAATTAACCAGGAGATGAGGCTCTGCACAGAGAGTAACAAAAATGTGCCAAGAAAGTAAGTTATTTTGTTTTGTATTTGGAAAATGTGAATAATGTTTAAATAATTGTTGACAGATTGATAGAATTGAAAATTTTGTTTTTCTTCCTCCTCTTTTTTTCTGTCTAAACACTGGGGCTGAATACTTATGGCATGCTATTTTGGATAAGAAGATTTATTCAAATAAATTCAAACATCATTTAACAGTTAACCTCGAATTCAGTGCACTGATCCAAACTCCAAGCAATCTAAATGTCAACATACTGTAGTACCTACAGTTGGTAAGGGTCTGAAAAGTTTTACAAAATTTTGTAAAAGTTTAGAAAATTCTTATCTATTAGTAAGCAGCACAGGAAGCCTCATTCTCTGAGGTCAGGCTTTCACAGTGGGCTTGTAGAGCCAAAGATCATCACCATCATAATGTAATATCCACCCTAGTACATCAACAGAGCTAGGGAGTCTCATTGCAGTAAATAAACACCTTACTTTTCAATCTTGCTGTCCTCAGATGATTCCTTTAAATAACATGGTGGTTTCTCTGACTCCAGCACCCTGCTGACACCATAAAACTCCACAGTGGTGCTCTGCCCCATTCATGACCCCTCTACATCACCTCAAGGCGCTGACATTACCCTTTTAGAAAGCATGGGGGCAGGAAGAAGAGAAGGAAATAATTCACAGACTCCGCTACACAACTATACACTAAACTACACGACTACAGTAAACCAGACAGGAAATGGACAATTAGAGATTTTCATTTTTGAGTGAACTATCAATTTAACAAATGTGTTCATTTGTTAAATTGATAGTTCACTCAAAAATGAAAATGGTCATTCCTTACATGTTGTTTCATTACTTATTATCCTTGTCCATTTTTCACACAATGCTATCATACAAATTCAGAAGACTTAGAATACAGTGTATTAATCACACTGACCATTTTTAATGATACTTTTATGGTGCTTTTGTGTCCTACATATCATACAGGTTTGGAACAACATCTGTAACCAATGGATCCTCTGCACTGAATGGGTGCCGTCAGAATGAGAGTCCAAACAGCTGATAAAAGCATCACAACAATCCACAAGTAATCGACATGACTCCAGTTCATCAATTACTGTTCATCAATAATGAAACATCAAATCTATCAAGACATTTTAACTTTAACTGCAGCTTTTGGCCAAAATACCAGTCCATAATAACACCTCCTCCAGTGAATAAGTCCATCCCCTGTTGTTCTCTCACATTAAACTCCACTGGCATATTTGTTTAGTACTGTTTTGGACAGTTTTCACTTGTAAATTGTGCTTGATCTGTGCATATTTCTCTCCTGATTCAGAGAAAGCAATATTATGGATAGAGGACTTGTATTTCAGCTGAAGCAAAAATCTGAAGGTAAAAACATCTTAATGATGAATTAGTTTATTATAAACACGCAGCTTTTCACTTCACTAGATGTTAACTGCTGGACTAAAGTCGTTTTAATGACTTGTGTATTATTGTGATGCTTTTATCTCCTGTTTGAACTCTCATTCTGACGGCACCCATTCACTGTTGAAGATCCATTGGTGAGCAAGTGATGTACTGCTAAACTTCTCCAAATCTGAAGGATTTTTTTATTTTCATTTTATTTTCATTTTGGCTGAACTATTCCATTAAACAATCATTTCAGACTCCTCAAAAAAGCTCTCCAGCTACTCTGACTCGAACATGCACGACCACCTCTCAGCCCACCGTGGCAGAAACTGGAGAAGTTTCTGATTAGATCAGAGAGTTACTCACTCCAGAATGAGTCATTCAGACCACATGGCAAGAATGCCAACACGTCACATGCCTTTCACTCTCCACTGCCCCTAATCAAGAGCCCTGTTCAGCAGATGGGTGGAGGCAGGGGGCTTCCCACGAACAGAGAAGGGGAATCGCTTAAATGAGATAAGCAACAGCATGGAGGCCCTTGGCATCACTCTCTAATGAGGGAGAATTGAGTCCTGCAGGCTTTATGAGAAAACAGCTTGAGGAAGACTGAACAGAGAGGTTTTTCCAAGACCTTTCCAAATGAATTGAGGGGAGGAAATGCTAAAGGTGATTTAACCTTAAAACCTTAGTTTTCAAAGAGAATAGCTATAGTTTATTCCAGAAAAAACTGTTACTGACAACTAAAAATGTAAAAATACTGTGATGAATGTAACAAAAAAATACAACATTACTCTAGCAGAATAAATAATTATTACTTATAATATCCAACCAGGTCCATGATTCTGAACTTATTAGACCTCTACTCACTATATAAAAGTTGACAATGAAATATTATTTTGTATATCAACCTAAAACTTTCACTGTGAAAAAAAGTGTCCATTACAACATACAAAACAATCAGTCTTGAAACAAGACAAACACTGCAACAATATATCTACTCATTTGAGGTCATTTTGAGCACAATCCATAACGGAGACGCAGAATGGAAGCAGTTGCGTTTGTATGAAACGAGAGAGCATGAGACTGAGGTGTGATATTAAGACATTAAAAGTAGCAGCGGTTTTATGTATGCATGAGCGGTCTGATATACAGTGTAGCAATAAAAATATCTGAGTGCAGTCAGAATCAAATATTTGTAAAGAGCTGAATTTACGTGATTGTTAAGCATTACGGTTTAACTTGTGACAGTTTGGTAAGAAACACTTTTAGTTGACAACAGCTATTAAAAGTTTAGAGTATTAATATCTGAATACTGGAAAGAATAACATTTTTTGGAGCAGAAATGTCAGCTTAAGTTAAATCTGCCAATAAATGAGCTGTATCAAGAAAAAGCAAAACAGGAAGACTTTTTTCTTATTTGTGCCTTAAACTACATAATTCTTACTCGCTTTATATTTGTACAAGTTACTGCCCCGTGTCTTTGCAAATGGATTAAAAAATTCATGCATAATTTACTTAGTGGATTTTAGTGTTTACAACTGTATAAATGGAAGATTATTTATAAAATAAGTAAAAATAGTTGGTTTATTTATTTTGTGGTTGCATTTGCTCTCGGTTTCATAAAATCATGCCTTCAACTAGATATATTGGCAAAACTGTAATGAGGATTTTTTTTAATAATGTATTCAGTAGCACTGTGCCAACTGCGAAATGAACTAGACATGATTGTCTGATAGCTTTATATCCTAATTTATCTTCGCCGCAGAGACATAGGCCTGTTTACATAAAATGCAGCCACTATTGCAAATTACAAGTTTTTGCCATAGAAATGCAACCATATTAAGAATAAATCAACTAAGAAATGGTTCCTCAAAACACATTTATTGGCACATCTAGACTTTTATTTAGCAGACAAGACATATCTGAGGGATTCTACTCATTTAAATGTATGGCTGGTACTCTTCAATTCATGGTTAGCTATTTTGAATATCAGCATCCCATACACGTCTTTACCGTAAATCTGGTTTACTTGTATATTATTTTTGTCATGCGCTTCCCAAGAGCACTTCAAGTATGGAGCTTCTAAGGGCAAGCCTGGGGCAAAGAAAGCGCTGGGAGACTTTTTGGAGGGTAAAAATTTGGGGAACACACTGTTTTTTCAATCACAGTAACACAGACAACCTACTAAAATAAAATCACAATAACCTCTAAGTTTGAAATATCTGGTAAGGAGCACAGTCTACTGTTGTGGTCTTCACAGTCACAGTGCAATGCATCTGCATTTATGACAAATGTGCCACAAGTATTTTCCAAAGCAGTTTTAATTAACCACCTGTGCAGGATATTTACAAAAAAGAATACATCATAAAGAACTCTTACTGATCTTGCAGAGTTATTAATCATCAACGTTAAACATATGGTACCTTTCATTGCATTCCATTGTAATTATGGTGCAGATTATTTTTCATTAGGCATCACTCCCATCACAGATGGAACAAGCACATATTTTGAGCGTCATGAAGCTAACAGTACTTTATATCACCACAAATAACTCAGGAGAATGATTCGCCATCTTTACAAATAGAATTACAAAGATCTAAAGCTACAAATTGCACATAAAACATCTTACTGAAATGTAGTTTTAACCATTTAATGCCTGAAGGTTTTTACAATGTTAAAATCCATTTCTTTATGCTGTTCAGCCCATGCTGTCTCAATTGTATACTGCAAGAAACCATGAATGAGCCATAGCTTTTTTCTGTGGTTTTATGGCTACAGCAATGCTGGCTGCAATGAATTCAGAGTCACAGCTTGATACCTGTACTTTCCTGTTTGTGGTTTGAGCCAGTGTTCCTAGAGCACAGTCTTCTGCCTGCATGACTGACCTCTGCATGACCCTAGTTTCTTTCTATGCATGTTTTCTCCCATTTTGTCAGTTAACTGGCTTGGGACGGAATGGATGGATGGCCAGACAGACATGTTTTTCAAACAACATTCCGGTAAACAGAGTAATCAATGAGGTGCATAAGAGTGTGAGAAAAAGCAACGCTTCTGATGCAACAGACCTTGAGAGATATTCAGGGACATACTGTAAATAGAGCGTTAACAATGGCGACTTTATGTGGAGAATCACCAAGGATGATTCACATCTCAAGGATCAAATTTATCGTAATAGTCAAAAACATTTTCAATCTGAATGACATTCTCCTGCAACGTCCTGGTGGGTTATACTTGTTAACAGATCTCCTAAGCCCTCATCAAAGAAATGTCCTACACATAATGAGATCCCTTAGGTACTGCATACACATTTAAAAGGGTCTAGAGGGTGTTGGAAGCACCAGAAGATACAACAATGATACATGTCTTGCTATATGACCTAAATTACACATAGACCCTGTGAACCTGCTTCTAGTACTTCCAATTAAACATAATCGTCCCGTAGTCAAATTGTTCTGGGCACCATTTTTTTGCTGCCAAACAGCAAAGCCACAAACAACCCTGATGTTAGACTGAATGTAAAACTCAGGCAGCCTTTTGTTTAACGAGTCACAAGTTAAGCATTAACTTTGTGGAACACGAGAATGTGTTACAAACAAACCCAGAATAACAAAGAACCACGTTCAACAGCATTTAATTGTTAACTTTGCTTGTCTCTGAGAATATCACGAAGCTGACACTTTAACATACTAACTGCTTCCCCTCCAGAGAGACTAACACAGACGCTCTCTGATCTGAGAACAGGGGATCAGCACGTCTGTCAGGGGCTGTGGAAGAATAAACAACAGGAGCAAACTGGTTTTGAACGATGAAGGGGGGCAAAGGCTGTTATGTTGTCAGAGGTAATGGAATGTGCCGATCTGCCTGCATTTCCTCCTGCGTGTTCTGCTGACAACAAAATATAACCCTAGTTTAGGAAAAATCACGGCGTTCATTTTAAACACACAGATGGGTATAAACAGGGGCGGACTTTTTTGGGAGCCCTAAGCAAATTTCAGGTATGGGGCCCCAACACAATAACTATGTGCTCTAAAACGCCTGACCCGTATTTTGTGCTCTTGCTCTCTCTCTCTCTCTCTCTCTCTCTCTCTCTCTCTCTCTCTCATAGTTCATAGTTCATTTACCTCTTCAAAACTTAAGTAAATAATTAGTCAACCTGATGCTGTTCTAAAGCCATATTAGGCTTATTTTTTTCAGATCACAAAAGAAGAAATTATTTTAAAAAAATGCTTGCACTTGTCCATTTAATGAATTGTAACCTTCTTCAATCTTTTTACAAAAAGGATTCAAATGTCATAAAATTATCCCATGCAACTCATTCTGTATTCCAAGTATTCCTAAGCATATGGTAGGGTTTGCCGAGAAACACATCTAAAATGTAATTGATTAGTAAGTGAAAATCTCCAGTCGTCGCATGTGTGCATTTCTACGAGAGCGCAGCAGTTTACGCCGGCGCGCCTAGGAAAAGCAAACAAGAGAGTCATTTTGTAACATCAAGACAAACAAAACTATGACTTGAAACAGAATACTTTCTTTACTGAGGTGAATACCTCTGTTCTGAGACAGTATTATACAGCCTAGAATACGCGCAAAGAGCGCTCCATCTGTAAACACTAAAAGCTGTCATTGGCTTCAGTTCAGTTAATCCGTGAAGCTGTTTTATTAATCTCTAATTTACATCGTATCTACATGTTGTTATAATGAGAGGATTCGCGAGCTTGCAGAACTCAACACTTGACAAAAACTCGCCATTTTGAGCGAGAACACAACAGAACACAAATACACACTGGAGCATTTGCCAAATATCAGATGGGGCCCCCTGATTCCACAGGGGCCCTACGTGGCCGCTTACCTTGCTTATTGTTTAAGTCTGCCCCTGCATGCACCTGTTTTATGATTACAACATTTTAAGGTAAAAAAAAAGCCTTTTCTGCCATCTTACTTATGCTGACTTGGATCAGGGTTTATGTGGATCTTAAAGAGGTCTTAGAAAGTCTTAACTTGCTAAACATCCTTAAATCAAGATACATTTACTTAAGATGCAACGTGAACATATGAAGTCATGTTGAACACATTGCTTTCTGAGAAATGTAAAAAAATTAAGTGAGTTTATGCTGAACCCAAAAACAAATATCGATCAGTGAGGAATGAAAACTTGTTTCCCTTTTAATTAAGTTTATTTTTCTGTCTCTGTTGGCAGATATTTGTTGTTGTTTTAATCACAAACTCACTTTCTTTTGAAAAAATAACTCTGATATTTTCACTGGAAAACAAAGCTCAATTACTTAGGTCTTATAAAGGTCTTAAAGTCTTACATTTGCCCTCAATTCATAGTACTTCCAATTAAACATAATCGTCCCGTAGTCAAATTGTTCTGGGCACCATTTTTTTGCTGCCAAACAGCAAAGCCACAAACAACCCTGATGTTAGACTGAATGTAAAACTCAGGCAGCCTTTTGTTTAACGAGTCACAAGTTAAGCATTAACTTTGTGGAACACGAGAATGTGTTACAAACAAACCCAGAATAACAAAGAACCACGTTCAACAGCATTTAATTGTTAACTTTGCTTGTCTCTGAGAATATCACGAAGCTGACACTTTAACATACTAACTGCTTCTCCTCCAGAGAGACTAACACAGACGCTCTCTGATCTGAGAACAGGGGATCAGCACGTCTGTCAGGAGCTGTGGAAGAATAAACAACAGGAGCAAACTGGTTTTGAACGATGAAGGGGGGCAAAGGCTGTTATGTTGTCAGAGGTAATGGAATGTGCCGATCTGCCTGCATTTCCTCCTGCGTGTTCTGCTGACAACAAAATATAACCCTAGTTTAGGAAAAATCACGGCGTTCATTTTAAACACACAGATGGGTATAAACAGGGGCGGACTTTTTTGGGAGCCCTAAGCAAATTTCAGGTATGGGGCCCCAACACAATAACTATGTGCTCTAAAACGCCTGACCCGTATTTTGTGCTCTTGCTCTCTCTCTCTCTCTCTCTCTCTCTCTCTCTCTCTCTCTCTCTCTCTCTCTCTCTCTCTCTCTCTCTCTCTCTCTCTCTCTCTCTCTCTCTCTCTCTCTCTCTCTCTCTCTCTCTCTCTCTCTCTCTCTCTCTCTCTCTCTCTCTCTCTCTCTCTCATAGTTCATAGTTCATTTACCTCTTCAAAACTTAAGTAAATAATTAGTCAACCTGATGCTGTTCTAAAGCCATATTAGGCTTATTTTTTTCAGATCACAAAAGAAGAAATTATTTTAAAAAAATGCTTGCACTTGTCCATTTAATGAATTGTAACCTTCTTCAATCTTTTTACAAAAAGGATTCAAATGTCGTAAAAGTATCCCATGCAACTCGTTCCATATTCATGTTCGTAAGGCATACGGTAGGGTTTTCCAAGAAACAAATCGAAAATGTCATCTATTATCAAGTGAAAATCTCCAGTCATTGCATTTGTGCATTTGTATGAGTGTGCAGCAGTGCACGCCGGTGCGCATAGGAAAAGCACACAAGCGAGTCATTTTGAAACATAAAGACAAATAAAAGCATGACACAAAACATGATACTTTATTCTCCGAGGTTAATATATCTGTTCTGAGACAGTTAGACAGGATTATACAGCCTATAAAAGTGCACAAAGAGCGCTCCCTCTACAATCACTAAAAGAAGTCTTTCACTTAAGTTCATCGAGATCTCATGACGTTCCGTTAATCATTGAAGCTGTCTGCACTGCACAATCAATATCTTATTTACATCGTATCTACACATTGTTATAATGAGAGGATTCGCAAGCTTGCAGAACTCAGCACTTGACAAAAACTCGGCGTTTTGCCGGTGAGTGAAACTTTGTCGCTCTCCAGAACACAAATACACACTGGAGTGTTTGCCAAATATGTTTTGCCAATATCAGATGGGGCCCACTGATCCCCAGGGCCCTAAGCGGCCGCTTACATCACTTATTGGTTAAGTCCGCCCCTGGGTATAAACGCTTGGGTGAACATGGCCCCTTTTTGCTTTTTATGAGATGAGGAACTGTTGCATGATAATTAAGATCAAGATTTTAGGTTGCACAAAATTCAGAATGAAAGAATTTCAATTCATGAGTTGCAATTGGAATTGGCCACTCTCTAAAAATGTTTAACTAGAATTTGACTGGAATGACAGAATGAGGAAATTGAACATAGATAATGCATTCTAGGAAATGAAGTGTTTTCCATCCTGGTCCAGAAAAGTTCATTATAAGTTATCTCTTTGTCTGTGAGTTCTATAAACCTTCTAAATTCAAGGCTTTTTAAACTTTTTTCAAAACTTTCAGACAATACTTTGTCAAGCCAGCTTTCAAGCTTGTTTTGATAAACTTTGACAAAACTTTTTAGTTAAAAGTTAAATTTAATTAAATGATGCTGCTAAAAGGAAACATTATTTTGTGTATTTGGTGTAATGAAATGTGTTTATGTGGTTTAAGGTTCAAAAAACACATTATTTTCCACATACTGTACATTATTGTTTCTCCTCTATGCCCGCCTTCCTGAAACGCATCGATTTTTACAAAGCTCATCGGTCTGAAAAGCAAGGTGTGCTGTGATTGGCCAGCTATCCAGTTCGTTGTGATTGGCCGAATACCTCAAGCGTGTGACAGAAATGTTACGCCCCTACCATACTGTGATGATGCCCTGTCAGGCCGGAGCGATGATTCAAAAACATGAAAACCCATTATAAACGAGGCATTCGTTGCATCCAGTGGGTACATAATTATGGATTATAATGACTTATACTGTCTTTTTACGTGTTGCGTTGCATCGCACCGCATAAACATAAAACCATGTCTGCATTTGTGATCGGAGAAATGACAAACAACAAGCCCTACGCTACACTGCCCAAAAAACTTGCCTTAAATATATAAAATATAAAAACTCTTTAAATATAAAAAACGTACTTACAGTCTTTGAGTCAGAACAGCCGGC
>NW_015544175.1:1167055-1167192 GCF_001515605.1 Sinocyclocheilus anshuiensis
AGGCGGCAGATTCGACGAAGGAGCGTCCGGCGGGCTTGAAAGCCGATTCGGCGATCCACAGCGCAAAGTTGTTATATTTCCTCAGCAACCAGCACGGATCAGCTCCAGGCATGACGAAGCAGATATCGTCCTCTTTT
>NW_015544175.1:1167234-1190896 GCF_001515605.1 Sinocyclocheilus anshuiensis
AAAAATTGAAATCGCATCATATGACCCCTTTAAATTAATTTTTCTCAAACTAATTTTATATTTATTTTATAATATTATATATACAAATTCCAATTCTGCATCATGTTTGCTACCTTAAAGTCAATTGAGATATTTAGTTGAAATTCAAAAGGCTCTCAATTTAATTCGGAATGGCGCACAATCCTGCAAGATTTACTACGGAAGATGCTGTTTCACAATCCACCTCAACCAGAGCTTGCGTGTCAGTGTGTTAAAAAGTCCAGACAGGTGTCAGAGAAAAATTCAGTACAGTGATTGAAGGTAAACAAGTGCACTGACCAACAACTGGCAATATAATTATTGCTGAAAAGCCTAACAGAAAACACAAATGACCAGTTCCTGTCAGCGCTTAGTAAAGTTGTTCACTCTTCAACATCCAAAAAGCCACAGCTCAGCTGGATTGCTTAAAATGCCATCTTGCTGTTTTTTCCTCAGACACTTTCCATTTGGCAGATGACATGAAAATGTATTTAATCATTGTACCGGCCTCAACCCAAAGCTTATAATTTAACATCCTCTGTTAGTCTGACATACTTTCTCAGAAGAAAACGTCTATCTGCTAAACCTCCTTGCACCACCTCAGCCTCTGCATTAACCCTTCTGTCTGACAGCTAGTTATTAGCTCATTCTCTCTGAATGACCAGTCATTTTGAACTCTCGCTTTTCATTAGCTCCTCACCAGGCTTTCTAATGGGTTCGGTGGCAGATAAGCACAAAACTCTGGGTTCGAAGCACAGCAGGACAGGATATGACAGTGCGGGGCTGGTGCCCTGTAAAGTTTCAGTGATGTTAAGAAAAATCTCATATGAAATGCCATGGAAGCCAGCTGGCCCATAACAGGAAACCAGTCCTGATAATAGTTATTTGTGCAGTGATAGGGTGTAGGGCTGAGAGCGTACTCCTCTCAGATAAAGGCTCAGGGAGCATGGCCTACTAATAGTATCGAAGTGTGGAAAAAAGAGGGGGTGAGTAAGGATGGCAGTGCTGAAAGCAGAGAAGAGGAGAATGAACTGTCAGTGAGCTGCTCCATCAATAGCACAGCGTTGTGGGAGTTCTACAAAAGGGCCATAAGGGAAATGTGTGAAAGAACTGTCAATACCCTCTCTCCACCCGATGTGGGAACACAATCTAGAATGCCATTTCAAAAACACAACTCTTTCTTGCAGGTCTAAAAAAAGTATCTGTGGTGTCCTGCGAGAGTGAGGATTAAATTGTCATTTTGGCATGGAAGCTGAACTCGCTGTACGGTCTAAAGCAGGGTCAGGGCCCTTAAAGAACAGGCGCGGTTTGGAATGCTCACCCACGGATCTCAGAACCTGTGACTCATGACTGAAAGAGACTGACTGGCAATATTATTGTTGTGTGTCTGTGACAGAGAATTTAAGAGCAGAGGATATTTTTAGGTCAAGCCAGACACATCTCATCCTGGGCACCCAAAGTCTGCATTTCCGACAACACCATTTCTAGTAGAATCTTAATTAATATTCCCTCTAAAGAGCTTCTGAGGAACCACTTGAAGTATGAAAAAAATCTGTGACTGAGCTAAGGACAAACTGATATATAAAGCGTGCTTTTTTGAACATGCAAGAGAATATAAGGGCTTTTGGCAGGGTTGGAACAAAACTCTGCAGGGCTCCGGCCCTCCAGCAATTGAGTTTGACACCCCTGATCTAGTACATTTACACATAAGAACAATGAAAAGCAGTGTGTAACGTTTCCACTTAAAAATGTATGTGGTTAAGTGGATTTTGAATACCTCTATATGTGGTCCAGTTATCTGATCACAAAATAATTTTAAAACAAGTTAAAAGAACCAACTCACACGTGCCCTTTGTTCGCAAATCATACTGCTGGTCACGCTGTATGTTGTTGTTTCGCTAAAAGAACCGACTCATAAGAGTCATTTGTTTGTAAATCCGGACACACTGGTTGCACTGTATGGCTGCGAGGAAAACTCAGCAAGATACATTTCTTGACATTATTTCACACTGTTAATTGGAAAAGACAGCAAACTCACATTTACAGCCCAGGTGGGTGACTTCTTTGTCTGTTTGTTTTTTGTAATGACAGCACTCGAACTACACGAGTTTGTGTAAAACCTGATGATCGTAATCAAGCATGATGTGAGAATAAATCAAAGAGCATCTTATACTTAATGGAAGGAAAACATCTGCCCAGTTTCAATTTAGTTTAAAGTAGCTACATAGCTACATACAGTACATCTGACCATTTGTACAGAGAGTCACATGATCAGGGTCACAAATTTACTTATTTGATGAGTGACCTATAAAATAATCCGTAACATTTTTTTTCTTCAGAATGTTTCTTGTTTTAACTTTTTAAAAATCCTCAATCTTTTTTGTCCCCAAAGTTTAAATGGAAAACAAAATCTCATATTTTTAATATAGTTTCAAGCTTTTGGACCCCTGTATATATTGCACTTTTCTATGGAATAACAACAAAAGAAGCTCTTTCAGGTAAAAACTCTATACCTGCTAGAGCAGAAAATAGATTCAAGTGTGTTTATCTGTATGCTTGCAAAATGGGTTCACATACACCAACTGCTAAACTCATATAGAGGGAATGATTAGTTATCTTGGCAGAGTTTTATATGAAGCCCATAAAATACTGCTTTCTCAAAGCCTTCAGCTAGATATATTGAATGCAAGATTGCCACATGGTCATTGTTACCAAAAGCCATTACTCCTGGTTTCTATTCCTCCACTCCTCTCATGCCTCTTTCCTCCTCTCCTTTGTTTGTGCTCGACTTGTTTTCCCTGGTGTTCTTATATGATTACAGCATGCTTGTTTACTGCAAATACGGACCATCTCTATATTTCGAAGAAAAGTGTAGAAGTCCTGTGGATATTGTGTGTTGTCCCTTTATTTCCCTCACATCCTTCTCTTCCATTTCTTTTCTGTCACTCTCTCGCACACGCACCGCAAGTATTCACACACTTGACACCTGATGTACGCTGTGTACCTGAGTGTGTATGTAGATGTATGTGTGTGTGCCAAAGCATCAGGATTCTTTCAGGGTCCTCTGCATCTGCCTTTCAAATAGATTCTCTCTCTCTCTCTCTCTCTCTCTCTCTCACCATCACACACATAGGTAGAGCATCTATATTAAACATGCATGCAGACTACATAACCACAGATGGGTGTATTACTGAGACACAAGGGCAATCCATTTCATAGGTGGAAAATTGAATCCGTCTTTGCAGAATAATTATAATCTAAATCATTCCAACTTCAAGCCTGCCACTTGAGTGCCTTGTTTGTGTGGGAATATGTGTCTGTGTGTGGCATATTATGGTAGTGAGAATGCCTTGATTGTCAATACTGTGTATGTGTGTGTGCATGCGTTTGTGCATGAGGGCTGGAATTTCATTTCAGCAAACTCTTGATTATGAATGGCTGGACGATGCTGCAAGGACTTAGTCACTTGACTGTCAGAGTCTCATGACAGCTAGCGTGTGTGTTATATATGTCCTTGTGTGTGAGGGAGATAAATGAAGGATTCTGAGGACCACGTAAGACTTGACAGAAAAACAGCTTCTATCCTATGATATAGATTCAGGTCATGTTATGAATATACCCGGTTCAATGCAAGATAAGCTCAGTCCACAGCATTTGTGGCATAATGCTTATTACCATAAAAATGAATTTGATCTTGTCCCTCCTTTTATATATATATATATATATATAAAATAATAATCTGGGTTACAGTGAGGAATTTACAAAAGAACTGAATGGGGCCCATTTGTAAATAGGTAACACTTTATAATAAGGTTGCATCTGTTAACATTAGTTAACTACATTAGTTAACATGAACTAACAGTGAAAACTACTTCTAAAGAATGTATTAATCAATACTAATTTAAATATTTACTAATACATTATTTAAATTAAAAGCTGTCTGTTAATATGATTTATTTTTTGTTGATTTTTATTTTTATTTTTTATTAAACAACATTAATAAAGATGAATAAATACCATGTATTGCTCATTTAATGTTAATGTATTAACCAATATTAAGTAATGAGACCTTATTGTATAGTCAAGTGTTACTCGTAAATTCATAAAAAATGCCTTTTCTGTGTTCAAAATTACACCCAGTTTCGTAACTTAGTTGTCATGACATCACACTTAAATAATACGTAGGCTTTAAAGAAAGAGTATGCGTTTATAAAATTGTAAGTTTTATTTTGTAAACCAAGTTTACTTTCATTGTAAGTGCCTCAATTTTGCGCTTTGTTTAAAGAAAATGGGGGACAAGTCAAAATTATTTTTGTGGTCATTGGTAATCAACATTATACCAACATTATGGACTGAACACAAAAACAGCACCAATAAAGTGTTCCACCAGCATACAAAAGCTCTAACTTGTTTTGACAGAGCTAATCAAGCATTCAGAAACCACATGTCCTTATAATGAATCTCTAACCTCTAATCTCTCATTTCAAGCCTAGATTTACTATTGTTACATTTGACAAATCTGACAAACCCTTTGAGTCTTGAAGGCTGTGAACAACACAAACAGCTGTAATATTATAAGCCTCTGAGCAAAGGTTTAAGTTTTTCATGAGGGCTCTGAACCAATTGCCATCAGGAGGGCAGGTTCTGCTGGTCGGGGCGGAGTTTTCTAGACTATTTAAAGTGCGGCGGTGCAAAGTGTTAGGGAATCCAGTGTACCTTGGAGGACGCGTAAGGGGGAGGCGAACGCGTTTTGTTTTGGAGACCTTACGGGATACACACAGCACTAGCACCGATGGAGAGAAAGGACCATTAGCCATTGTCGTGGGGAAATACGCAGGTACGCGTCCATTCGCGGTGTTGTGTTGTGAACTTATTAACAAGAGCTTCGTGAGCAGTTCAACAATGACTCGCCCTTTGCCTCTGTGTGCCGCGCTCTGCGCGACTGGCTTGTTTACGCGCCCAGGTGCGCGTGGTTTATTGTGTTGTGAGGTGACTTACTATGGCTGTGTACCTAGACAGCATTTTTGGGCGCGTCAGAATAATTCTAGTCCGCCTCTCTAGTATGACACTCACATGGCCCTTTTGTATTTCAGAAGCAGTATTCCATGTCTCTTCTCTGCCCTGTTATTGATGGGAAACCAACTGGACCGGATCACCCACCTGAACTACAGCGAGCTACCAACCGGGGATCCATCGGGCATCGAGAAGGACGAGTTGCGTGTTGGCGTGGCGTATTTCTTTTCCGATGAGGAGGAAGAGCTGGACGAACGATCGCAGTCGGACAGCTTTAAAGACAACAACAGCCCGAGCAAAGACGGTCCGGTTGCGCTCAACGAGATCGAGTACTCGGCGTTCTGCTGCCAGGAATGTATATACTCCAAACTGCGAGAGAACGAGGACCTGAATGTTTATTCGGTGAAAACTTTATTGACCATGTGCAAACCCGGGGATCTACTGGAGTTAGTGGCCAACGCACAACCCCCGCACTGGGCGATCTTTGAAGGGGAGGACCAGGTTATTCACCTCTACAAGGGGGAGATCCGCAAGGACAGCTTGTTTGAGATCAGCTGCGGTCGGCAGGGCAGGATAGTGAACAATAGGTATCGCTACCGACCGCTGCCAGCTGATTTGGTGATGCAGAACGCGGGCGGGCACGTGGGGCTCAGCAGCGGCGAGATTTGCTGGACGAACTCGGCAAGTTTCGCAGCCTGGTGCCGTTTCGGCAAGCGGGAGTTTAAAGCGGGCGGCGAGGCGCACTCGGTCGAGCAGCGCTACTTTCTGAAGGTGCACCTGTCCGAGAGCACCGCGCACACGCTCATGTTCCGCAGCCTGGAGGAGATGATACGCGAGAGACGGCGCGTGGACGCCAGTGGCATTCTGAAGGAGCTGTCGCTGGTGACCGGGAAGGAATGAGTGCTTGGGACTCTCTGCGTGCCTTGGGCAAGGGCTGCTTACATTTATTTCAGGACTTTGGGAGGGTTGTGCGTATTTGTGTGAACACGTTTTGGCAAAGACAACGCCCCTTTTGGTTTTGCTGTGAGAACCGATGTCCCCACTAAAGTCACCCTGTACCTTTAAAAAGGAAAAAGATAAAACATAAGGTGAGCCCTCAACACAGATCGCCCATGAACAGATACAGCCCCCTCAAATTCGCACCCGAGCCCTGCTGCGGCAGATGGTGACCACGATGCGTTCATATGTCTGTGGCAAGCTGTTTTGACATTTATTACTTAAGACTAACTAGCATTTGTTTTTGTTAGTAATACTCCTTATTCACCAGTAACTATTCAAACGGTCTCTAGTATCTGTCTCCTGTTGTTCTAGCAACATTTGGATAGTTACTAGTAGTGTGTATTCCAGTTGTTACTAGTAACATCGTACTAACAATCATACTAGTAAGACTTCTGTTTGATTAAATCTGTCAAAAGCAAATGTTACTAGTTAGATGAAGAATGTTACTTGTAACAGTTGAGATCAATGGGTACTAGTATCTGATTAGTAGCTTCTAGTAAACTAAAAATGGATACTAGTACCTAATGAATTGTTACTAGTCAATGTTTAATGGTTCATATATGTTTAATGGTTCATATCATATCAAAATTTGTACCATGGAATAGTTACTTGTCATTATTACAATGTGACTAACTACTATCAAAATACTAGTTAGTAGTAGTTAATTAGGGTACTAGTAAAATCGAAAAAGACTAGTCACTATTGGACTACTTCTAATTTAAATAAGTATTGGTAATCTAAAAGTGTATAATAGTTAGTTTAAAGGAATAAAACGGCTTGCCACATGTCTCTAATTTGACTGAACTCCAGAGCTTAAATATTAAATGTGGTGCTCCTTTATTGAGCATCTGTCCAGCTGCAATCGTTTCTCTAAAACCCCAACAGGCGATAACACACGAGCCTTTGTTTTCATTGTTACCAACAAACGCAGCGAACACTCTTCTGTTTTTGGAGTCCATATTTTTGTATTTCAGTTAGTGCGTTAAAAAAAACTGTTTTTATTCAAATAAACGTAGATTGCCCTATGAAAATTGCGTTGGTCTCTAGCTCTTTTTCATACGGTTTTGCCTGCGTACAAATGCAATAAGCGAGCACGTGCTTGCTGAGGTTGTCTCACGCGAGTGCCTAATCGATGCATTATAATTCACACATGAACCTTCTCTAGTGTTCACAGTATCAACCATCCCCTCATTTGATTTTTGATGGATTTATTTCCCTCCAGCTGGGCAGTCGTTTGTTATCATTGCTGCATTAGTATGCCTTACGGGCAGTTGTTGATGCATGGAGACACTTGTCCTTTTGTTCCTGCTTATGGTTGATGATCATCAGCTTGTTTCTAACCTTGACTCATAGGAGATGCTTCAATGCCACCTCCAAATATTTGATTCTATATTCTGTCTGTTACTTTAATTATACAAATCAAGTTTATGACTGCTCTGCTTGTGGTCCAGAAGCCATACATCCACATTAACTGCAGTCTCCATTTTTGGCTGCAAGGTTTGCATTAAGTAATGGGAGAGCTGTGTATATGTGTGTGCTTGTGCACATAGGCACTGTCTAGCGCCAGTAAATATGGTCATGCTCTGTTTGTTTTCCTATTAGAGGCTGTAGGCTGCAGCTGGGATCATTTATGCTTTATGTTCAGTGAGGCTCGATTGGCCGACTGGACCCTTTACAGAGCTTGTGCTGGCCAACACTAACAAGTCATTCTGAAAATCAGTTTGTACCTGAAGCAAAGCTAAAGTTAATTTTTAGCAGGTTTACCTTTGTGCTGTAGGTTATGAGTTTGTCAAGCACATTGTAACTGAATGAGACACAATCTTTTCTAACATTCTGCCTTTCCTGTTAATAATCTAGTTTAATATTTACTCGATTTAGTAGGCTAGTTCCTGTAGTGTGCGTTCAACACATTTTTATTCATTTCACATACACTCCTTACTGCTTATTCTTTGTGTGACTATTACAGGTCAGACTGTTAATCATGAGTCCTCAACATGCACAACATGTTGTGTCAGGTGTGTCAGTTTGAACCGTTAATATGGAAAGCGGGGCGATTGTGTGAATGAATGAAAACAAGTGGGACAGGTTTCTAAAGGCTTGGGAAAGTTCATTGTTGATGTTACAGACTTGGGCGAATTCACCAAATGACTGCAGCAAATTTCACATCCCAAAAACAAGTTTAACAGATGATTAATATGAAATAGTGTTGCGTTCAATGAATTATCCTTCTTTTTAGTGCAAATGAACTCAATTTTCACAGAAAAGAGGCAAGTTATGTAATTTGTCTGGCACAATAAATAATGTGCTTTTACTGCCCATGGAAAGCAGGCATTAAATTATGTTATTAAAAATAGATGGTTATGTACATTTTCTTTTGATTATGGCCGAAGTTATTAATAAAATTACAGAGAAAAACATTATAACCAGGCTTTTATATGCATACTGTAATCAAGCACACTCATATTGGTGGAACAATGCTGTACGATCACAGTAAAGTATGTCATATCTTGGTATTCTGAGGCATTTTCCACCACCTAAAACTTAGTACTGACACGCAAGCCTTGTTAGTATGTACTTTGACACTGTACTGACAAGTACGGTTGAGAAATACCAGACATTAACACTCACACACACATTTTCTTTGGCCCAGAACGTGTCATCACCATTGTCTCTCCAGTCTTGTCTCCACCACATTGTTGTTCACCAATCCCAGCAGCCCCAGTAACCCACTTTTTCTCTAGACGATTTGTGGGATCCCCTTCCTTGACATTACCCATCCCCCGCCTAATTTTCCCGCTCTCTGAGCCTGACAATCTGTCATCTGTACCGATTGCTTTTTTTCTGATGCTGGAAATTTAGGATAGTGGGGCAGCGGGCTATAAGTGGAGAATGAGGGCAGGAGTGAAGGAGCGATGGGCTGAGGGAGTAGATGTTGCCAACATGAGCTGAACAGAATATCTTTAGCCTGAAACAAAGTCTGCCTCTCAGTGATATGCCATATGTGTGCCGTCCTGTTTGTGTGTATGTATGTGTGTGTCTGTCACACTTCGTAACCTGTTACTGGGGAAATCTCAGCCAGTTATTTAGCTTGTGTCTACTGAATATTGTTTTACTTGAAGCCTGAAGAGAGGATGAATGCATATCCAATCTCTTTAACGGAGAGCTTGTTGTTTTTGAATTGATTAAAGAACTAACGATAATGCATTTGCTTTTGCTGAGGGAGAATTATGCATAGCATCTGTGCTCCGCAGAAATCCTGCCTCTCTTTCAGAATCGATCGGATATTCGTTTAAACCAGCAGGCTAGCTGGAAATCTGGCCTCAGGAGGAGAGGAGAAATTTAGGAATCCACTCATTTGTGTTTTTTTTTCTTTCCCTGTCAATTAAATTTCACAGCAGATTTAAAGAATTTGTCTTGATCATATAGAATTGCTAAAATGAAGGTGCACTGAGAAGAAACTACGCTGGGTTTTTGGACGCAATATCCTGGTTCAGGGGTGCTGCTAGACCCTTTTTACTGAGGCACAAGACCCAGTGAACTACCACTTTGTCCTGGTAAATATTTCACTGATAAATCCTTATTTGTCAATGGGATCAATGTATACCAACTTGAGAATGATTTTCTCTGATAATAAATCAAGTCTTGTATGTTTTCTATCTGCTGTTTAGTTTCAGAACAAGTGAATCCAGATTCGTGAATAACTCTCTTGGTGTAATCGGTCAAACGGATTTGCAAAAAGGTCTGAAATTGTTTGCTTAGTTTGCTTCATTCGGACAGATCATTCACACACTATATGTTTGCAGTGATTTCTCACACCGAAATAATAATGGGATATATATAGCGCTGGATGAGGTGGATGTTTACTTGCAGTCTATTGTAGAAAACAAAACTTGCAAATGATTTCTAGCGCTTGTCAACGACGAAGCAGCTCTTTATTGCGTGTGCATCTTGTGAATGACTCTGTGCTGCAGGTAAAGACAATTTATATCCATAACAGTAGTTTTTCTCCCTAACAATATTCAGGTTCTTATACTGTATTTGTGTTCATTGGTGTCATAGCATGTAATTTAAGAGTTAAAGACTCTTCTATGATTCACTGTTGTGGACAAAATTAAATGAAAAAGCAAAGCACGCGAGAGAGATCAGAACAGGTTTACAGCAGTTTCAATAGTGATTCAAATATAATATTGCGATGTATTGTATCATAATGTAGTTGGCTATATTTCAGCACTAACTACCATATTGTTTTGGACCTTTTTTGAAGTACCTTAGAATACCATACCACATAAATACTGTGGTACATGAATATGTGATCATTCAGTACCATGGTAGACATAATAATGTGCCAAAAAAAGGTCTGGGGTGGTACTATAAGGCACATCCACATATTCCTTCTGCATACAGATAAAGATAATTATCTTTAAATCTCTATAGAACATCCATAATGATTCTGTACTGCTAAGGGTTCATTGAGATGGACTCACTGTAACAGGACATTCTGAATCGGTCAGAGCTACAGTGTATAGGGGATCCTTAGAGAGTAGATTAGACTCTAGGTCATATCATATTATAGGCTCTTTTTAATATGCCACAGCATAATGCGCCACATTGCAGAATTCAGCAAATTCTGTTTCACGCTTCTAAGCGAGAGACCGCTGCTGGCTGTGAAAGAGCGCTGTCTGATAAAAATTCAAGCAGAGTTCCAGAAAGCATCTACAATGACTCAACAAAATCAACATATAGTGTGTGAGGCGAGCAGTCAGCAAAGACTTGCATATTAAATTGCAGAAAACGTTACTTTTTCCCTATCGATCATCACGTCAGACCATGTGCAGACCTGTTTAGAATGAATTAAAGGCTCTCAGAAACAGCTGCTGGACGCTGTCGGATATGTTGTGCCACCTGTAGAACAATGAGGTAGATTGTTTACGCAACCCCCAACAGCCTCATTATGTTAATGCTTTGTGTTCTTGTGCGAGTCCCTGCGGACCCCGACAGTCTCCCCTGCTGCCTTCCTTTTTATGTTTACTCCGCTCCTACTAGGCTCACATCGGCTTACGCTGGTCCACGCCAAAGTTCTTGGTCTGTACCCAATTACTGCAGAAGTGTTTGCTCCTCTTGCTGTCTCCTTCTGCACTGTACAGTGAACACGGACAGCGATGGCAGGGGAAAAACAACTTACCTCATGAAAAATGACAGCTGTCCTTTAAAAAAATGAAGCAATCTCTCACCAATCTCTTGAAGGTTTGGATCAGAAGAGGACCATTTCTTTTGTGAGGTGAACTGAGTCTCAATGTAGTTGTGGCAGAGGAAAAATGAAGATTTCACAGCTGTAGTGTTGGTGATAGCGGAGAGAAGGGTTCATGCGAGACACTGTAGCATTGTAGATTCTGGTCCTATAAGAAAGAAAAGTCACAAATGAGATTCTCCTATAGACAGCAATGAGATTGAATTTAGAACAAATGGAGACTTTTGCTTGTGCTTCTTTTTTTTCTCTCTCCTGACTGATGTTTTGAAAAAAGTCTCAGAGTATTGTACATACAATCAAAGTTGAAAAGTTATTTTGGAACACACAAATATTTTATTGTATGGTGAAAAACAGTGTGAAGCTGTTCAACAGAGGAAAGTAAGCCATACAGGTTTGGAACAACTTGAGGGTGAGTAAATAACGATAGAATTGTCATTTTTGGGTGAAATTCAGGGGCGATTCTAGGGTTTTCATTTTAGGGGTCTCAGCCCCCAGTGAGGGTTTAATAATAATAATAGCCTAATAATAAAAAATTATATATAAGATGATATTTTTTTTTTATTAATAGGGGTCGTATATTGCATAGTTAAGTATAACATTTGAGTACTGAATAAGCCAAATTCAAGACTTCATGATCTCACACGCACAACCTGTTTACTGTACAAACACAAAATTTTACTGTTTGCATTTCTAGTACAACCCTCTTTCCTTAGCTCAAGTATGCAAACCTCTTGCCACATGCACTGGAATATGTATTATATTGAAAGTTACATTTTCAAATGAAAATGGCAACATGATCTTTTTATAAAGTAGCCTATGCATTCATATGTGCTTCATTTTCGCTGGAGGAAACAGCTGTGGTGTGATGAGGGGTGAACGCAGTGAAAACTTAGGCTACAGAAGATGGGAAACCGATTATTGCTCCCCCATGATATTTTGTTACTGGAATTATGACAAAGAACTGCACAGATGCAGATATTATAACAATCTATCGATAAACACACACCTTGTCCTCTGTTTGTCGCTCTGCAGGATTGAAAAAGAACTCGCTGAAAGACGGGGAGGAGCCGATCGAAGTCTGTCGCCGTTTTCATATGAAATTTAAAGGGGTCCTATTATGCTCTTTTACAAAGTCTTTATTTTGTTTTGGGGGTGTACTAGAACAGGCTCTCATACTAGGTTGTACGAAAAACACATTCTTTTTCACATATTTGACATTATTGCAACACCTCTCTCCCCAGTCTGGCATGAATGGCTCAAATAGTTTCTGTATCAAATGAAGGCCCGCCTTCTGAAATATTAAATGTGTTGTGATTGGTTAGCTGGGCCAGTGTGTGTTGTGATTGGCACCACTCGGCGCCTGGTCGGGAAATGTCATGCTCCTTACCATAGCCGCCTGCGAGCTTCAGTGTAAATATTTTGTCAAAATCAAATAAATTTGAGCGCGATTTAAACCCCGATGATTGTAACCACTCTAAGTTCGTCTGCCTTGGGAAAGCTAGCGTGTCTCCAACAAAGTGATAACACTCGTTGCCTTCTCTAGTGCAGCTCAACCAGGTCTCGTCCCATTCGTCGATATTTGTGATATCACAAATCCCGGAAAATATGCGTTGTAGTCCAAACGAGTCGTTCGTTGTAGTTTTTGAAAAGTGATTTCTGTTAAATAAAATACCTCCTTTCGAATTGTACTTTGAGCTTTGTAACTTTGCAGATCTTTTTTATGCTCAAACAGCAACATTACAGACTAACTAAAGTGAAAAAGCATAATAGGACCCCTTTAAAGGGGACTGAGGCGATCACGAATAGCCCCCCTAAAAATGGCCTAGCGAAGCCCATGGTGAAATTTCAAACATTTAATTATATTTTTGACTTTAGTAACTAGAAAACACTTGCCTCTTTGTGTGTGAGTCAGGGCCGTAACCACCATAGACACTGATGGTGATTAAAACCCGTAACCCCAATAATTAAAAGTGGCCAAAATGTCATCTCTTTGGGCATCTCTGGGCATCTCTTTCTACAAAAAATGAAGCTGTGAGTTTAGTTAGCCTACTTAGAAACAGCGATTTTACCTCCTCGTTGTTGAGTAATATAATGTAGTGATCCAGTATCAAAGCTATTTTATTAATGAGTCGCGGGGCAGCGTGCCGTAGACAACAAGCTTCTGTGCTCTGATTTGTGTGCGAGTGGTGTGTGTGTGTGTGCATGCGTCAAGTGGCGCATTAATATAGCTTTTTATATATAGGCTACCGTTCAAAATCAGTTAGATTTTTTATGATTTTTACTGGAGTCTCTTTGCTCATCAAGGCTGTATTTATTTGATCAAAAATACAGAAATAAACCAGTAAACCATCAGTGTTGGTGGTAACGCATTACAAGTAACGCAAGTTATGTAATCAGATTACTTTTTTTCAAGTAACTAGTAAAGTAACGCATTACTTTTTAATTTACAAGAGAATATCCGAGTTACTTTTTCAAATAAGTAACGCAAGTTACTTTTTTTTTCCAATTTATTGACTGACAGCTCTCCTGTCCCCATGTTAAGAGAAATCAGATGTAACTGTAGTTCAAAAATAAATATGAATATGCATTTATTCATCTCACTCACAAAAAAAAACACAGATTCAGTATTCCTCAAAATGAATAAAAATTATGCAACTCATACTGTGAAATATTAAATATTCGTTTCCTACTTTATAGCTTAAAATATAACTTACTTATGTGACGCAGCGCTGAATTTTCAGCATCATTACTCCAGTCTTCAGTGTCACATTATCCTTCAGAAATCATTCTATTATGGTGATTTATTAACAGTGTTGAAACTGTTGTGCTGCTTTATATATTTTTTGGGAATCTGTGATACTTCTTTTTTGATTCTTTGATGAATAAAAGGATAAACAGAATAGCATTTATTCAAAATACTAATCTTTTCTAACAATATATGTCTCTACTATCACTTTTTATCCATTTAACACATCCTTGTTGAATAAAAGTATTAATTTCTTAAAAAAAAAAAAGAAGAAAGAAACAATTTACTGACCCCAAACTTTTGAATAGTAGTGTATATTGTAACACAAAATTTCTATTTTGAATAAACACTGTTCTTTTTAACTTTTTATGTATCAATGAATCCTGAAAAAAGTATCACAGGTCCCAAAAAAAATGAAGCAGCACAACTGTTTCCAACATTAAGTATAAATCAGTATATTAGAATTATTTCTGAAGGAAGAATGGAGTAATAATGCTGAAAATTCACCTTTGTTTCACAGGAATAAATTATATTTTAAAGTTTATTAAAATATAAAACTTATTTTAAATTGCAATAATATTTCACAAAATGATGTTTGTGACGAGTGGGGGCGGGAGCCGTGGGAACGGAGCGAGGCCGGTGGAGTAATTGATAATGAGCGACACCTGCACCACTCACCGGTCTCGAGTCCCACGGAGGAGCTCCGGAAGGATAAAAGGAGGAGTTACGACAGTGAAAGAGGAGAGAGGACCAGGCCTGGACGCATTTAAAAAAAAGAGAGAGAGAGAGAAAAAGAGAAACCTTAATTACATTAACAACTAGTTCTGTATTGAAGCCAGTTCTTTACATACAGATTTTAGGAAAGCACAGTTGTCACTACCTGAATTTTCAGGGGTCATGAGTATTTCATATATTGAGCACAGCCAATATGAACTTAAAATTTCTCATCAAAATGTTTTAGATTATCTAAATTAATTGAGCTGTGCTATCCACATTGATTTTATAGCTCTATATTCTTTTACTGCATTTTCATTTGTTTCATGTGCATGTCTCCAAAAGAATTCTAGGACAAACAACCAAAGTTTAAATTTGAAGGAACGGTTCACTAAAAAAAGAAAATTCTTTCATCATTTACTCACTCTCATGTCGTCCCTAAACTGTATGACTTACTTTTTTTCTGCGGAATCCAAAAGGTGATTTTTTTGGAAGAATATCCGCGCCACTCTTGCAATATAATAAAGGTGAATGAGGAGTGGAGCTGTCAAGGTCCAAAATGACAATGACTAATGGAAGATGTGAAAAAAATTAAGAATTCAGAAGACTTCACATGAGCCACTTTAATGGTGCTTTTATAGTGCTTTTTGACAGCTTCATTCACTTTGATCATATGAAATAGAATGGCCAGGATTTTTTTTTAAATCATGTTTTGTGTTCCAATCAAACTAATTTAGAATGACACAAGACTAAGGAATGACAGAGTTTTTAATTTTTGGGTGAGCTCTCTTTTCATTACTTCTCCTTTGAAACGGCAAGGTCTGAGTACTTACATTTTTATCTGGAGAGTGTATCTGTGTTGCATCTACAATTTGAGCATAGCACTGCTACTAATATACAGCTTTAATTGGTATTGTCGCACTCAAATGTGGGCAAAACAAATCAACAGGAAACTTAATTTAGCAGTTGGGGCACACCGGCACTCACAGACACAAGCAAGTCGTGCCCTTAACTTTCCATTCCTCCTCTCTTTCACCTGCTCTCTGTCTGTGAGTTAATGAGAGAGTCAGGATTAGATGTTCTGTTCTCTCTGCTGGACCAAGCGCAATGCAATACCTTTGTTTTACCTCTACTTCCTCACACATTTTTTTGCCCCAGCGTTTGTTTATATTTCATACACTGGCACATATTTGTTCTGCATTTGTTAGCACAGGTACATATTTGCCCCCTTTCCCTTTCGCATCTTGTATTTCTCCATGCTTAGGCTCGTTTGCTCTCTCTGTCAAAGCCAGTCACACACGTTACTACCTTGGCTGTGATTTAACACATATCTCATGCCTGCCATCTAATGCTTGCACAAATATCTACTGTTAGCGCACATCGGGCTGCCTTTCTCCTGCTCTCATTTTCCCTCTTTTAACTCTACTCCTCTCACTGCCTTTAGTCACATGCTCAGCTCAACCTTTCACTCACTCATTCATGTTTCACTTAATTCTCTCTGTCCTCCTTCTCCTCAGCTAAGCACTGCATTTATTTCTCAGCTTGACCGTCCTTTGACCAGGAGCACATTCCCCCCCTGCATTTTATCAGTTGCTCCTCCATAACAGCAATCACATACCCTATAGGTGTCCTCGGCCTCTATTTTTCTCTCAGCACATAATCATCAAAGTCACAGGGACAATGTCATGAGGATGGCAGAGCTTGATTGGAGATGGACACAGTGAGAGAAAAATATGTGGACTTATTAGTTTTTAACTTATGATTGGCCCAGTATTTATTCATTTTTGCTAAGTATTGACAAATGACATTTGGTTCCATTAATGGTTCTCACACATTCATTTTCTGTCGTTGGAAAGCATAATATTATATTAAAATGCTGGAGTTTTCTGCAGTATTCTGCTGCAATTTGAACTACAGCGTGAAACAGATTCTCGCACAAATGACTTTTATGAGAGTTCAATTTTAGTGAATCAAACTAATACAGCACAACCAATTTAATTTAATTCCTAAACAAATGACTCTAATGAGTTAGTTCTTTTTAGTGAATCAAACACATACAGCACAACAATCCATCCATCCATCCATTCTCCAAACCGTCCTTCCATCTATCCATCCATCTATTCTGTAGACATGTGGAACAGCACAACCAGTTTAATCCAATTCCCGAATTAATTACTTTTTTTTGGGGGGAATCAAACAGCGCAACCAATATAGACCTTTTTGGGGTTTTTGGCACTTTAAGTGTTTCAAATGTATTTATTACTGAAATGGTCAAATAATGAGATAATTGAACTATTTTGCCCAAATATTTATTTTTTAACAGAAAAATAATTGCTAATCGAACCATTAGGAATCAGAATCGTTAAACTTCACAATTCCCCTCCATACTGAGGAAACGTATTATTTTTTTATAAAGGCTGTAAATTGATTATTGCATTTTTTTTTGTTCTATTATTTTTCTTAATCACTAATCAGTATATATTTTTAATCAAATTAATTCAAATTCCCTTGCTATGATTTCCATTATACATCTGCTGCCTACTCTATTTTTGGCCTCAGGATGATTTTACATAAAGGTATAGTGCACAAACAAGGTAAACTAGATGAACACTTGAGGAAAAGTCAGACAGGGACACTAATGTTTGCAAATGCAGTGTGTCATGTAAGCAATAACATCATTTGAAACTAAATTGCCATTTTGCAGAGTGGACAAAAGAGGTGTAACATCAGCGAAGGTCTTCAGGACCCCTACTTTGTGACGCGATGCAGTTCAAATTGCCTCCGTTATGGCAGTGTTCTCAATTACCATGGGCTGAACTGTTGGATGCCTCCCACTCTGAGCAACAAGTGTGATTCTGTAATATTGGGTCTGGCATTAAGTGTATGGACTGCGCTACGGTTGGTTATCAAAGGAAGCTGCAGGGAGTCTGATTGCAGAGGTTTGGGATGAATGTATCTAGTGATGTAACCAAGAGCCTGGCTTTGAATTATACATGACTGTAAGACTGAAACCTTCACAAAAGAAGACTATAAACAATCACACAAACAGCACACAGGGTGTATGTATAGCAAGCCTGTTTAACTGTATTCTGGCCATTTGTCATATTTGTGTAACATGTATGCTATCTCTCTCTCTCTTTATCTATCTATCGAAAACATTCTGCTCTTGTTTATGTGCACTTTTTGTAATTTTGAATTACAGGTAGCTGTCTGGAGGTCAAAAACATTTTACAGAACTGAAACAGAAAACCCTCAGACAACCCTGGTTGTCAGGATGCTTTTATATGATACATGCCTCAACAGTGTTCTTGAGAATGGAGAGTGACTTGCAGCACACTTTGCCACAAAGTCCAGAGTGAAATATCTGTGAAATATTCATGCAGCACAAAATGAATCTAAAATAGAGCCCTCATACATTCTGTAAGCAATGTACTGCAAGGAGAGACAACACAGCTAAATCAAAATAAGGCTTTGTGGCCCTAACATTATGCCACAGTTCAATATTTTTCTCAATAGTCTGCTGCTGAATATTCTAATAGTTGAATTTCAGGCAGCGTGATGCATCTGTGAACTGAATGCGAAACCAAATGTTGACCATGTGATGTAAGAATTATTCAATCACATAAACAGACACCTCCCTGGCAGCTGTATCTGCATGCTAGGTTTCTCTTTAGATATTTTCAATTAAAGATATACACACACCATTGTATCCAAAGTTTTAAGATTGCTACGACACTCAGTATGCTTTTTATCATAGGCATCATTAGTTGTACACAGCTGTGAGTGGCATGTTGTTTTAATCTCTTAAAAGCCAAAGTCACACACAATGTTGTCTTTGTCCATGTATTCAGCTTTCATCACTGCCTTCTACATACAGTATGAACGTAAGCTCTTTCTATACACAAAAACACACTCTCATGGTCACACACGTCCAAATATATGGACACATTACACCAAGCATATTGAATTTCCTATGATGAAGACAAGAGCATCACCATGGCAACGTTACAGTACCTCTCCCTTACACTCTGCCTGTTTTAAAAGATGAGAGGATGGAAGACAAACAAGAGAGAAATAGAGTTTAAAGAGACAAGGGTGGTCAGCGCATCATTTCACTGATAACTGCTGCCTGGAGGCTTCTGTGGATTAGGAGGAAAGGAAGATAGATTTCACACACATGAATCCTACTAAAATATGTCCTACTCTCTGAAGAACAGCAAGCCTGAAGCTTTTTTGAATGCGGACACATGCATATAGAGTTTAAAGTTTACTCCAAAATAAACATTCTGTCATCAATCACTCACCCTCATGTTGTTCCAAACCACTGAAATTCACTTTCGTAGTGTGGTATTTAAAAAAAAAAAAACACACACATACACAACTTAAACATTCTGCCTAACATCTATTTTTATGTTCCAGAAGAAAGTAAGTCATAAAGGTTTGGAACAGCATGAGAGTGAGTAAATGATAACAGAATTGTCTTATTTTTTGGGGGTGAACTCCTAACATGAATCTACAGACTACATCCATCATAAAAGTTAAATGCAGCAATGTGGAAAAACATTTCAATAAGCAATCATAAATGTGTGCACACAGTCTGTATTTGAATGCATAATGCTAGCTGGAGGGCAGAAGACAATGAAAGGGGTAGAGTACGAAAGCACTCAAGGCAAATTTCTGCATGCAGCTGAGTGACTTATCATGCCTCTTAACAGACATTAAACATTCCAATGCACAGTAAAAGCAGAGATGTGTTGAATAGATGCACAGATTGGAACAACACGAGTAATAATTTTAATTTAAGGAGAACTATGTCTTTGATAACCTCAATGCTATAAGAAGACTCTTACATAATTACACCAGTAGGTTGCGACGACAAGTGACTGTCTTTATGAATGAGTCATTGACTCCTACATTGAAACTATTTGTTCAACAACACATATTCTTTCAGGACTGAAACAAACTATTGGCTGCATCCCAAATCACATACTTCCCTACTATATAGTAAGCGAAATCAGTATGTGAAAAGAGTAGTATGTCTGCATTCAAAGTATTCATAAAACAGTAAGGAAAAAAGTCCCAGGATGACCTATGGTGAGATTCTGGAGTGTGCATCTGATGGATATTTTACTCCCATGAGGCCACAGTGAAGTGACAACAACTGATTCTGGTAGGCCATGTGACAATGACAACATAACAAATGTAAAATGTCCGTATTACATTCATGCTACACACATTTGTACTATATAGAACATACTTTTAATGATCGCTAGTAATTACTTATTTAAAAGAAGTACCTATTAAGAGAGTATGTGATTTTGGACGCAGCCGCTGTGAATCAGATCATTTACTCAACCCATTTGTTCAACAACACTGATTCATTCAGCAGCACCACTACTGTTTGTTGCTCAAAGTTTGTTTAACTTTATTTAAATCAATGTCAATATTGTGACTAAAATTACTTTTACCCAATATTAATTGTTGTTTTTTTAACTGTTCTTTAAAAACAATATCACACTTGCAATCATACTGTTGGTCTGAAGATCTGCACAACTGAAATCATATTCAATACAACAGCACACCTGCTTGTGTGATGTAGTTTAATTACAAAACATCACTTCTATAAATATTATAGGCTATTATAAAACAACATGCCAATCTAAATCTACATAAAAGCAAGATCAAGAGCTCTTTGAATTACCAGTATGTGTGTGAAACTATAGCCTACTATTGAACTGTTAGTTCTTTCAAAAAAACAATTTTCAAAGACATAGCATAACAGACTTTGAATTTGTGTGTATGTGTGTTGTGTGTGTGTGTAAGAGAGAGAGAGAGAGAGAGAGAGAGAGAGAGCGAGAGAGAGAGAGAGAGAACAATGGCTGCCCAGAGACTGTGAAATCTTTTGGCGTTGTGTATTCCACCTTCTGTCTCTCTCTGCACACAAACAGCTCACTTAAGCATTGATTACATCTCATTCTGCCTCTCTCCTTTACAAGCATAATTAACACTCTCAAAGGGGGACACTAAGATAAAATATCTGCTGTATACACGGCCAGAAGAGTGAATGACCAATTCAACTTCTCCATACTGTCAGCCTGTCAGTAACATCCCAGCCACTCAATGGACATAATAATCACCATACGAACAGTATCTGCTGGGTTTAAGAAAGACCTTGGAGAGCTCAAAGAGGACATATGACTTCAATATCTCTGTGCACATCAGGGTTATTGCATATATCGGTTTTTGCCAGCTATTTTGTCTTATGTGTGTCCACAGCCCCATCAGTAAGGCTCTTCATCAACACCAAACCAGAAATGTGTTCCTTTTCATACTATACTGGATTTAATGTTATCATTAACAGTATTTTAAAAAATGCATTTACATTAATAACAATGGATACTACAGGTGAAAATCCGTCTCAACAAGAAGAGTCCTTTCTTTTTAATTAGACACCTGAGCAGATTTGTCTTTCACAAGGTTTAAGGGCAACTGTATTATACTGGTGTGAAAAGGAGAGAAGAGAGAGCGAGATGAGTAAAAATATCTACACTGTAAAAAAAAAAGATTTTTCACATAATAAAACAGGTTAGTGTAGTACGATTTACAAGGAAATACTATTTCAGTCTTTCTACTTCATAATTTCATGTTTAATTCAATGTGTTACTTGCTTCTTTTAAATTATTTGTGAAATTTAGTAGCAATTTCTGAGGGAAAATAGTTTCATTCATTCACTAATTATATATACAGTGGGTATAGAAAAGCAGATTTTCCTCAAGAATTTGACAGTATTTTGCCCCATCCATTTTTCCTTCTATCCTGACAAACGCTCCAGTCCCTGCTGCAGAGAAACACCCCCATAACAGGACATTGCCACCTCCATGTTTAACTGTATGAATGCTGTTATTTAGATAGTGAGCTGTAATGGGTTTCTGCCAGACATATCGTTTGGTGTTGATGCCAAATAATTCAGTTTTAGTCTCATCTTCCTCAGAATCTTCAAGGTGCGTTTTGGCAAAGCTCAGTCGTGACTGTATGTGGCCTTTCTTGAGGAGTGTTTTTGCAACCCTTCCATACAAGCCACATTTGTGGAGAATTTGTGATATTGTTGTCACATGCACACAATTACCACTCTTTGTCATTAATTCCTGCAACTGCTTCAGAGTTGCTGTAGGCCTCTTGGTCACCTCTCTGACCAGGTTCCTCCTGCCTCTTTCATCCAGTTTGGAGCGACGTCCTGATCCAGGGAGGGTCTGTGTTGTACCAAATACCTTCCACTTCTTTATAATAGACTCCACTGTGTTTCTAGGCATTGATAAAGCCTTGGAATTTTTTGTATCCATTTCCTGACTTGTGCCTTTCCACCAACTTTATCCTGGAGATTTTTGACAGTGCCTTTTCACCCATAGTTGATTGTTTGCTTCAGTTGCACTACCAAGGCCTGAAATGCTTCAGGAAAGCTCTTTTCATGCTGAGCTAATAAAAATGACCACAACTGATCACAGTTGAAAGTCAAATGGCTTTGTGTGCCATTGAGAAGGTGATTAGCTACACCTGATTGAGTTTAAAAGTCATGTGTGATATTATGTGTGAAATGTGATTTTTTTTAAAGGGGGTTGATTCTTTTCCATATCCACTGTATGTATGTGTGTGCATATATGGATGGATGGAGAATGAGGGAGAGAGAGACTGCATGCTAACATCACACAAGACTCATTTCCATCATCACAGACTGCAGTGATACACTTGCAGCTGGAATGGATTACGAAGAATTAAGATACACCAGAAGAAAACCATCTGTGGAAATACAGAAAACATTGTAAATCACGTCAGTCTCATTGAATTATGTAGTATAAAGCAAATGTTTTATTACCAGTGAAGTAGAGGCCAGGAGTGAAATATTGAAGTCAAACAAAAAGCAAAAGGAGGAAAAAAAAAATCTCTGATGGGGTGCCAGGAAGTGCGAGAGAATGAAAGGAGAGACCCCTGATCTGCCCTGACCTTGAGTAATTGTGTGTTTGGGTAAATAAGCCGTCCAGGACTAATCAGTGTGTAATTGTATTTGCGGGTGTATTAGGCTGCTGTGTATGTGCAAGGCTGGAAGGTGCCATGTGTGCAGCCCACTGCTCTGACCATGTCACTGTTTCCATTAGCAACCTGTCACTGAGGGTCCCTCATTGTGTGTTGCTGCTTCCGATGGGCAAGATGTAGAGAGTGTCTGGGTTGCTATGGCTACGACCGTCTGGCGCTGAATCATCAACCTCTCCCCTGCTGGAACGAATTTGCATTCAGAACTGCCAACCTTCACTTTTTCCACAGCAATCAGAAATATCCACGAGTGCAGTAATCCCATCATTCGGCACGACTTTAACTGCTCCCAGCATCAAACGGCACTATTTTGCCCCACCGAGTCAATTTGGCCAGGGAAATGATGCAAAGACTGCTCAGTAACACATCTAGAGAGGGAAGTTTGAGGGAAGAAAACATATTTGTAAACATTAAAAGCCAGAATATGACCTCAAACAAGTCACCGATCTGATCTATATTGAGAAAATGCATTACACTGACAAATACAACAGCTGTCTCAACACAGCATGAGGGGCACATGGACCTTACAAGACCAATTCATTAATGAAACACTTTAATAGCCCTCACTGAGGGAGAGGCTAAGAAAAAGTGAAGGAGAGGAGAAAGTAGAATTCATCAGTTAAAAAGTAACAAGGACAGTAATGTTATTGGCCTGATGGAAAGAATGAGGGATGAGTGCTTGTATTTTCATGTCTGACGTGCTTAAATGGTTCTCAACAGCTGATTAGTACTGGGACACTATTTTAAGGGAGGTCTGGATGGAAAGAATGAGTGCTTGTATTTTCATGTCTGACGTGCTTAAATGGTTCTCAACAGCTGATTAGTACTTAGTACTGGGA
>NW_015544175.1:1192598-1207941 GCF_001515605.1 Sinocyclocheilus anshuiensis
CTTTAGGTCATTTAAAGGACTAGTTCACCTAAAAATGAAAATGTCTTAATGATTCTAAAATAGGCTGCATTTTTATTGTTGTGTGTGTGTGTGTGTGTGTGTTGAAATAGATGATCGTCCTGCAGTCTCTGCACAAGTACCAGCCGCGGCTGCACATCGTGGAGGTGACAGAGGATGGTGTGGAGGACATGAGCAACGAAGCTAAAACACAGACCTTCACTTTCCCTGAAAACCAGTTCATCGCTGTAACGGCTTACCAGAACACAGACGTAAGCAGTAACCCAGCCGCAGCTCCCTGCAGCCACTTCTGCATTTTGCTCTGCTTCTGAACTCCTTGTGTTTGTGTTTAATTGCAGATCACACAGCTCAAGATCGACCACAACCCCTTCGCAAAAGGCTTCAGAGACAATTATGATTCGTAAGTGCATTTCATACTACAGAAAGTGACAATGAGTGAATTATGAAACCTCTCCAAAAAATATACGGGCCTTCCTTTTGTCAGTCCCTTTATTTTAACAAAAGTTCTAAGCAAAAAAATGAGCACAGCTCCAGATTTTACTTTTAGAGTCTGAAAACCTTTCTTTTAAATAATACAAAATTGAACATTTTCCAGTTTCGTTTTCTATGCATTTATGCTACAATGCAATGTTTATAAAATTCCGTAGTACGAAGGGTGAACATGGATAAATTGGGACTTCATGTACAATATTTATATGGTAACACTTTACAACAAGGTCCCATTAGTTAACAAAGTCAATGCATTAACTAAAATTATGCATTAATAAAAATGCAACTGTTAATGTTAGCTCAGGTTCATTAAATAATATCATAACTTTTAATTTCAGTAATGTTATTAAATGTTTAATTATTAAAAAAGAAAAGAAATGCTTTATACGTATTTTGCATTGCTAGTTTGTGTTAACTAATGAATTTAATGTTTATATATCTATAACATTGAATTTTTCTATTTTTAATAATATATTTTCCCCACTGTTTAGTGAAGATTTTTAGCTACACTTGTAAAAAATATATATATTTATTTATTTTTTCAAAATGAAAAAAATGCTGCTGTTGTTGGAAACTATACAGCTACATTGTAATTTTGGCATTCTACTTCGAGTCACAGCTTGAGGTCCTTTCCTGATCTTGTTCCCCCCTCCCCTCCCCTCCCATTCTATCTCCTCTCTCACTGAATCCTGTCAAAGGCAAAGATACAACAAAAAAATGCAACCCTATAAATTAATTTAGCTGGAAAATGGCATATGAGGCAAAAACCGATTGGTTTGCAGTTTTCACATTCTTCACAAGACTATGTCCTAACGGGCCAATATGAAATCCAAAGAATAAGCCTGTTTCTCATCTGACTCATCGCATAATGATCTATCATTAAAATGTTACTAGGGCACAGGAGAACTTTACTTTACAGCAAAAAGAGTCTAGCCCTCATACTGCACTTCAGATTCTGGCCTGACTAAGGAGAGAAAATCTATGTTATCTTCATAGATTGCACACACAAGAACTACCCGTTACGAGTCAACACACAAACCATCCAGCTGGCTCTATAATTTAATCAATTACCACTCTTGGTCCTCAGATTTGAGTGTCATTGTTGGCGATAAAGTCACACAGGTGATTTTGAAGGTGGAATATCTGTTGAGTATTCTGTTTAATCCTATTACTGAGGTTAATACTATTTATCAAGTTCCTAACCACACAAACACACGCACCTGGAGGGAAGCCAAGTGTGAAGTGTGTGAACTAGGCTATATACTGATACTGGGCAAAGGTTCAATTATCCACTTGAAACAAGGATTCAATTGGGCTCTTGAAAAGGGAAACAATCCAAGCCTCAAATCTTCGTCTTTCTCCTTTTCCCTCGAGGCCAATCCATTGGCAAGGATTAAAACCCCTGCTTGTCTCTTCCCAATGGTCTGGACATCTAAGCAGTTTCTTGCCAGGATGTGACTGAATGTTAAGCTATACAGAGATTAAGTTTCTCACAGCACTTGTTGGAGGAGGTTTGCAGGGACTGTTTTGCCGTCTTGTACGAGCAGCTTGTCGAAGCAGCTACTATGCGCTGGGGGGGTGGAGTCGGAGTGGAGTCACCACAATCCAGTTTAACCCCTGGGCTAATTTCACTTCATTAGCTCGGTAAGTGCCTTCAGTGGCAGATCTTGAGTAGTAGTTTGAGAGTCCAAGGTCTAAGCGTGTGTGTACTCCAAGGCATACGAGGACAGCTGGATGCTTCTTTTTTGACAATTATTCAACTAGAGTCACTAATTAAAAGTAAACATGCAATTGCATTAGCTAAACTTAATCGCCACATCTAATTAGCAACAAGCTCCTGAACGAGGCACCGGGCATGTGGACACTAATAGGAACGATGCCAAAGCAATATAGCTGGAGAAATGTCATAGCTTTGTGGCCATTCTTTACCCTGGACTTTCCAGAAATATAATGGCAGTGTTTTGCTCAACAAATACTTAATGTGCAATTAGACAGAAATGTCTCTGGTGCCTTTCTGCCGTTATGTGTCTAATACATGCTTTGATTAGATGCTTCCAGGCATGATTTTCTACAATACTCAACAGGTCTTTACCAGAAGGTCAACTCACAGTCAGCATCCATGGGCCAAACAACGGCTCTTTGTGAGAGCGGAGATTGACGCAGCCTCAATGTTTATGTGCCCTCAGAAAGCATGAGGCAAGGTAATTTTCGTACAGCGCTGTAGTGCTCGATTTGCATGTTTCCTGGATTTGAAGAGCATTTGAGGCCTTATTCGACTCAATTTTGGAGCCTCTTTGCTGCTTTACATTTCAGACTCAACAGCTGATTAGTACTGGGACACTATTTTAAGGGAGGTCTGAAAAGAGTTTTGAAAAAAAAAAGGTTTGAAAAGAGTTTTGCAAATAAATAAAAATTAGGGAGCAGCATGGTTAAAAAACAATGATTTTTTTTTCAATCAATTTTTAAACTGAACTATTTTTATTTATTTTTTTAATTTAGTGATTTATATTTGAAAGATAGAAAGATTTTAAAATGATGTTAAAATAAATATTATATATATATATATATATATATATACCACACAAACACACGCACCTGGAGGGAAGCCAAGTGTGAAGTGTGTGAACTAGGCTATATACTGATACTGGGCAAAGGTTCAATTATCCACTTGAAACAAGGATTCAATTGGGCTCTTGAAAAGGGAAACAATCCAAGCCTCAAATCTTCGTCTTTCTCCTTTTCCCTCGAGGCCAATCCATTGGCAAGGATTAAAACCCCTGCTTGTCTCTTCCCAATGGTCTGGACATCTAAGCAGTTTCTTGCCAGGATGTGACTGAATGTTAAGCTATACAGAGATTAAGTTTCTCACAGCACTTGTTGGAGGAGGTTTGCAGGGACTGTTTTGCCGTCTTGTACGAGCAGCTTGTCGAAGCAGCTACTATGCGCTGGGGGGGTGGAGTCGGAGTGGAGTCACCACAATCCAGTTTAACCCCTGGGCTAATTTCACTTCATTAGCTCGGTAAGTGCCTTCAGTGGCAGATCTTGAGTAGTAGTTTGAGAGTCCAAGGTCTAAGCGTGTGTGTACTCCAAGGCATACGAGGACAGCTGGATGCTTCTTTTTTGACAATTATTCAACTAGAGTCACTAATTAAAAGTAAACATGCAATTGCATTAGCTAAACTTAATCGCCACATCTAATTAGCAACAAGCTCCTGAACGAGGCACCGGGCATGTGGACACTAATAGGAACGATGCCAAAGCAATATAGCTGGAGAAATGTCATAGCTTTGTGGCCATTCTTTACCCTGGACTTTCCAGAAATATAATGGCAGTGTTTTGCTCAACAAATACTTAATGTGCAATTAGACAGAAATGTCTCTGGTGCCTTTCTGCCGTTATGTGTCTAATACATGCTTTGATTAGATGCTTCCAGGCATGATTTTCTACAATACTCAACAGGTCTTTACCAGAAGGTCAACTCACAGCCAGCATCCATGGGCCAAACAATGGCTCTTTGCGAGAGCGGAGAATGATGCAGCCTCAATGTTTACGTGCCCTCAGAAAGTATGAGGCAAGGTAATTTTCATGCAGCACTGTAGTGCTCGATTTGCATGTTTCCTGGATTTGAAGAGCATTTGAGGCCTTATTCAACTCAATTTTGGGGCCTCTTTGCTGCTTTACATTTCAGATGTGGATAATTATCTGCTCAGAGATTTTTCCTGCCGAAATGTATTAAAAAGCCAATTTGACCCAGAACACAGGCAACTCTGCATGAAATCTGGATTGGAAGTTAGAAATAGCTTTTATATTAGTCTGTCAGTTTCCATACCAATGAAAACCCTGCAGCCAAGGCCTGCCTAATTCTGAGGTAAATATTGTCTCACATAACATTAATGAAAGCAAACATGCAGAAGAAACGTTTCTTGCAAACAAACACACATAAAGTGTTCACCAGTGCGTATCTGTTAGAAGCTGAGTGCTTTTACCTCATCAAGTGAGAAGAAGTGGCTGCTCTCTGCCTGATAAGAATTTAATTAATTAAATTTGTGAGGCCACTCTGAGTCAGCGCAAATCTCCAAATAACTTCTGAATGACAATAAAAATGCACAAATGGTGATTGAACGCCTCTAATTTGTGTTTGTTTATGAAAGCTTCCAATGCAAGAGGGGAACGCAATATCTGGGGTTTGACTTCGATTTGGAAGCTCATAGTGATAAGAAAAGAAAACAACACAATAGGGTCAACGTTACAGTATAATGCCATGCAATTAATTTAGTTTAAACCTCAACTGCAAGCATTATGGAAGCAATGTTTAAAAAGTTCAGTTCGATTTTCTTGAATAAAATGGAACTCTAAAAAAAGATAACTACAAAAATGTTTTTGCAGGCATTGTATGTTACCTGGAGGAAATTAATTTGTCTTTGAAATTAAATAGTATTTGGTGATGTCAGAATACTAAAAACTAACTGCTGCATGACAGATACTAATAGAATTGGTCCTCAGGTTAAGGTTTGCTTAAATTTTAATTTTAAATTTAATAATGGATAATACGAATACATCTGTAGTGGCTCCATCATATTTCTGAAAAATGCTTTTCTGATGGCAGCTTTACAAGACATAAAAATTTAACCAAAAAGCCCTTCATGATTAATTTTATTGCCATTCTTTTTTTTTTTGTTTGAAAAGTAAAGAAAATAGGTTTGTTATCTTGAGGCAACAATGTGCAGTTGAGTTTAAAAAAAAAAAAACGAATTTGTAAAGGTAGTCTAGAAGTTCTTCAGATAATTAAGCAACATCACACAGGCGTGTGCTGTAGTACTAAATATCCATACGACTCTAGACACAAGGCTGAAAATGCATGGTTGTGCATCTAAAACACCTGTCTTGTTTTTGAAGAGGTGCTTTGATATAAATGGACAGGTGCAAAGCCTCAGGATAGTGATGTACAGGAGTCCACACAGTTAAAATCTGAGACTGCACACTAGTGAGAGAGAGAGAGAGAGCGAGAGAGAGAGATGGTTGACTGGAGTGTGAAATCGGCCTCTGACTGTTTTAGGATTCATGGTTTTAGCAGTTAATTAGTGTAAGAACATACTCAGATTCACACCAATCCACACACCTCAAATACAGCAATTATTGCACAAATATTCTACCACATCCCAAAACTGAACAGAAATGCACAAACACAACACAAAACCCCAGTCTGTATCATACACACATACACACATGCACACTTAATGCAGTAATTACTTCAGTACTTGCCTGATATGCCTTAAAAACGCTTCTGTTCTTGTTCTCTCTTTCTTTCTCAACTTGACATTGTTAAACTTTACTTAACTCTTATCAGAATCAGACTTTCTTTTATTCGCCAATACTGAATATCCTTGATCACATAAAAAATCTGCTCCACATTGTATCTGCCACCATAGACACCATTACAATGTACATATTATAATACAATATTCAGAGTTTATGTAGAATAGAAGAGCTATATTGAGTATGCAGAGTGTCTGTTGGTCAAGTCTTTGTGGCCTGGTTCACTGTCTTAGATGAGTAGATCTTAGCAAAGGATGGAAGCTTGCAGCCAATTACTTTTTCAGCACACTTGATAATGCGCTGTAGTGGTTTCATTAGCACAGCCACATCAGACGATGACAGAAGATGTGATTACATTTTCGCTTTCGATTAAAGATTTGATTAATTGCCTGTGTTTGTATTGTTCCTTGGATAAAAGCATCCGGAAAATTAATTAATATAAATGCAAAAAGTAAATGTAGTGTGTTCAGTTGTGATGCTATGAATGAGTGAATCTCATTCCTTCCAGTCTACCACCTGTTACCACTCTGATGCTACATTTATCTACCCACAAATCCCTGGGAGTGACGCCAGCCAGTGGTACGGCAGAAAGTGCTGTAACTAAATGAGCTCACCCCAGGGTCACTCACTCCCACATTCAGAGATCCCCATCACACTCTTTCATGTCTCTGTCTCTCTCTCTCATAGCTGCATTAATTACCCCTCTGCTCTCATGTCTCATTTCAAAACTTTCAAAATCTATCTAACTACCTGTGGATGCAATTTTATAGACACACAGAGACTAACTTGCATGTGTGTGTGTGTGTATATATATATATATATATATATATATATACACACATACTAGAATGGAATGTTGTGAGTCAGCAATGACATGAGCTTCATTTTGGGTGATCTCTTTATTTTAATGGTCATAAGTGTTCTTTACTCTTTTCACATTTTAGTTCGTTTTTCTCTGCACTGAAAGCTGCACACTCAGATCTGTGAGATGAGAGATGCTGTGCTGTGCATGGAAATGACAGTGCAGAGAAAACACTGCAGCTCATCTGATGTGGATGATCTATTTCTACTAATCATAAAAGTTTATGACTTGAGACTCAGTTGATTTGATATGACCTGAAGTTCATTAAAGATGACATTGACTGCGCGCGTGCATGTGTGTGTGTGTGTGTGTGTGAGAGAGTACACATACTAGACACTAGACTATGTGTGTGTGTGTGTGTGTACTAGGCACTAGGTAAGTATACTGTATAATATATTGACACAAAAAAGATGGCTTAATATGATAAATGCTGTATCAAATTAACCAGTAAGTACCATTTCCTTTGTTACCTATTTTCTTTGAATGTGTGAGACTTCTGATTCATTATCAGCTATAAGTAAATAACTAGAACAACAACAAAGTGCAGAAAACAGTGAAACTATTTGTGCTACAAGCCAGTGTTTATATATTACAATAATTATTTAAAACAGCATAACAGACTGTTTTTGTTGAGTTAAAATAACTGGAAGTGGATGTTTCAAATGGTAGAAGTTACAAATGGCTGCATCTGCTCTTAAGTTAAAAATAAGGTGGATAGAGGAACAAAACCATTTGTACATTCAGTTCAAATCTCTTACTACTACTGCTGCTTATACTACTAATATTAATGATAAAAGATAAAAGGTTATGGAGAGAGGAAAAAACTAGGCATCCTAGATACATTTCTAATGGTAAATTGGTCAGTCTTTTGAGAAACACTTATTTTAAGTTGTGACAGATACTTGGTGAGCGCTAAATCTGGACCCTGTGTACAGAACTCCTCTCATTTCCTCTCAAATCTTCTCTTTCTTTGTGATGATGATGATGATAAAGCATTTATATCCATTCTCTTTCTTTGTGCTTTCTTTCTATTGCTTACATGGTCTTTCTTGAATTTATAACTTGCATATCCTGCAGCTCGTGCAATGCCAGACACTTCCATACATTCTGACAAGTGGATTTAGATTCCTCAGTGTTTCTCGCAGTCGCTGGGTCATCAGGGAGATGGTCAACCTGCAATAACAAGGTAACAAGATGACACCTGCTGTGGCAGCCATAGACACCTCGTACACACAGATGCAAACCATAATGCATACACACATGCTCACACATTCCAAATCTCCAACTGGTCACTCTAATGGCAGCACTGGGAATCACTTCACATCTCTCAAACCAGTACTTGCAGTAAAAAAAAAATAGTGTAGCCATGGCAACTGATCAGAGATTCAGCTGTGGCTGTAAGTACCTGGCCAGCTAGGAGAGTACAATGAGGGGAAAAAAGTGTCTCTAATGTAGAAATACACACGCAGTGCTGGAGTGAGAACAGATCACAGGCTTACTGACAGAACAGGCACTTTTGGGTCACTGGTGTGAATAAGACCAAATATATTCTATGCATCCCCATATATCTCTGTCTTATACAAATGAAAGCACATTTCAGCCCAGCTTTACACCATGTGTAGTAAAAAAAAACAATGTGTGGAGAAGAAGACAGCACACTAACAGCTAAACCTTTAAAAGTGTGGTGGAGGCACCATTATCACCCCAGGGCCTGACTAGTTTGCTAATATTGATGGAAAACAATGAATCCCCAAGTAGCTAATCAGGACATTTTGCAGGTCTGCCAATTGAAGTTCAACATAGTTGGGTGACATTATGACCCACAGCACAGAAGTAAAACAACAGAAATCCTTCAACAGAAGAAAAATTGTCCTGACCTGAACCTGACTGAGATGCTTTAGCATGACTCCAAAAAAGTGATCCACTGCAGATCACTCAAGAACGATGCAGTGCAGATTTCCTCTTCACCGTTGTGCAGATCTGATCTGCAATTACAGGAAACATTTGTGCTGCCAAAGGAGGGTCAAACAGTCATTATACCCAAGGATTCAGTACTTATTTTCACTGGAATTGTACACACAGTGTATTCAATCAAGACATGAACCTAGTCCAGCAAGATAAGACTAAGACATTTTTATCAAATTCATGTATATAAAAAACATCTCCAGCAAAGTCAAAATGGACACCTTAAGCGTTCTGCCTATCTTAACAACAAAAATAAGGTAGAACTGGAAGAGAGGATGCTTTATTTTTGATTCACATAAATTCTGTATTTTCCCATCATAGTCCAGCCTCTGGTCCATACTATTCCTGTGAATCATACTGATTGACAAATCACATTTGCAATCATGGTAAACAATGAGTAAGTGCTGGAAGCTTTGAGGATGCATTTCTGGAACGTACTTCCCCACCAGGGCTGCAGTACCATCGCTACAGCTACATAATGCATTAGAATCTCTGCTAAAAGAGAATAATCTCCTTTGCAAGAATAATCTCTGTAAAGAAACTATACTGAACGGTACAATGTAAGGTATCTCACCGAGTAGTGCTTGTGTAAAGTTCTGTGAAATATGTGTATGTGTGTATTAGCTTCTGAAGACCTGCTGTGCTTCTCTCTCAGCCTCTCTAATCTCCACTGTTTCATGTCTTGTCAAGTGGTTTCCCTCTCATCCCATGAGCCCTTTCTCGCTCTCTCTCACCCTTATCTTGGTCTCTCTCATCTCTCTACCCCTGTATTCTAGTGCAACGACGTCTCTCATCCTTTCATTCTCTTGCTTTGCCTCTGGAGGGGGTCAACAGTCTGACAGCAAATGTGTGTAGAAAAGGATGTAAACACACCCTCGCAGAAAAAGGTGTACCCCCTGAGAGACATATGAGGGCATGGGCGTAAACTAACAAAATTTTCCAGTATTCCCCAGTTTTTCGAGGAATTTACTTGCTTCAGTCACAGTGTTAATGCTGTTAACGAAATTACTGACATAAAGCAATAAATAAACCAAAAAACTTGGGTTTGTTATAGTTTAACAAACATTTTGTCAACTAAAATTATATTTTCGTCACCACTTTTATCCAGCTGTTAGTTCCGGTGTATTCGTTGTCTGTGACTCTTTGTACTTGGTGACGTTACACCAGTAGGTGGCGACAAATGACTTTACGAGACTTTCGCTGCATCCAACATTGAATACTTCCCTACTATATAGTATGCAAAAAACAGTACGCCAAAAGAGCAGTATGTCTGAATTCATAATATTCAAAAAACAGTAGGCAAAAGTACCCGGTTGACCTACTGCTTCCACCGGGATTCTGAAGTGTGCATTCGATGGCCACTTACTATCCCATGAGGCCATGGGAGAGATTTATGAATGGCAGTAAAGCGACACAACTGACACTACTGCTGGTAGGTCACGTGCTAGTAACAACATGGCGGATATAATACATCTGAATTTCATTCATACTATCCATGTTCATGTTATATAGAACATACTTTTTTTTAACAGTCGTGAAGTAAGTTCCAATTTAAATGACACGTGATTTCAGAAGTACTGTTTGACTCACTGACTCAACCGTTTTTTTCTTTCAAAAATTCATTTATTCAGTCGATACATTCAGCAATGAATGTATCATTCCCTCAAATGGATTCTGAAGTGTGCATTCGATGGACACTTACTATCCCATGAGGCCATGGGAGAGATTTATGAATGGCAGTAAAGCGATACAACTGACACTACTGCTGGTAGGTCACGTGCTAGTAACAACATGGCGGATATAGTACATCTGAATTTCATTCATACTATCCATGTTCATGTTATATAGAACATACTTTTTTTTAACAGTCGTGAAGTAAGTTCCAATTTAAATGACACGTGATTTCAGAAGTACTGTTTGACTCACTGACTCAACCGTTTTTTTCTTTCAAAAATTCATTTATTCAGTCGATACATTCAGCAATGAATGTATCATTCCCTCAAATGATAAATTCAACTACACTTATTCATTAAGAAACGAAACACCACCACAGTGTTTGCTTAGAAATGCCCAACAGTTGGTTCTGTTTTGACTTTGTTTGGAACTATTTTCGTTGGCGGAGCAATAACTTGTAATATTTGGTCTAAAATATATGTTATTTAATATTGTGAATATTATATATTAATATTCACATTATTAGTTATATAATTTATTATTGTTATTATTACTTATTATAATTTATTATTGATTAAATTTAATGAAATTTCAATCAATAGATAAAAACGGTCAAATTAACACCGAGTCACCACTGTTTTTCCAGTCCATGTTGTTCCTTTCTGTTTGTTTCCTCTCTCACTTGTTTCCCTTGTTAAGTGCACAGCAGCCCTGTAGAGAAGAGGTAAATGGCTTGTTTGAGAGAGAGAACGATAACCTTTCTACAGACCCGCAGCATTAGTAGCTTCTCTCTGATTCTCCTCAATCTTGCTGTCAGCTGTCAAAGTCCACAGGTTAAACTTGCATGAACATCCTCATTTCAAGCTGGTATAATAAAATGTGGAAGGTGGAAGATGAAAAGATGTCTGTTCCTCAAAATTCAATATCAAAGGGAGAATCTGACACATTTTAAGATCAAAAGCAGAACACATCTGAAGTTAAAGGATTGTTCCGGGTTTAAAACAAGTTAAACTCTATCTACAGAATCTGTGGCATGCTGTCGATTAGTACAGATAATCATTTAATCCCTCAGTTTGTAAAAACAAACAATAAACATGGTTACAGAAATGCACTTACGATGCAAGGGCATGGCTTAAAAAGCATGAAAGTGTTCAGTCTACAGTCTAATTATGTGATACAGTTGGTGTGGGTGGAGTTTGTTCCATTTACATACTACTTTATGAATTATGTCACTTCCCTTTCTGTTATCCTTGTGCTTACTGTACAAAAGTTTCCAGGCTTACTGCTAATTTGGAAGTGACTCTTTGAGTAAGTGCTTCATGCATGGCTAAACTATTGATAAGGACAATTATTAGACTGCAAAATGTTGTGACTGTACCTTAATTGTTTTTCTATAAAGACGATTGTGATTTTACCAAACTAAGGGACAAGTCGAAATAGATTTCTAATCGAGAGCATGTCATAAATGAGCATGTCAGAGCATGTCTTAAATATTCACTAGTAATCCTTCCTTCTGTATCTTCCACAGGCACACTAACATCAATTGAGCCATATTACACCTGACAGTTAGTTAAACTGATTAAAACCCGCTTACCTTTTTGGATTGATTCAACAGATACATCACACTTCAGAACTGATGGCAGGTAGTCTTTAACTGCAAGAAAAAAACCCTGCTGAAATATGTGGCTAAGCTAAAAAACTGGCAGTCAGCGTAATAATTGTCTTCGCTAACCCTAATGAGGTTCACAGACAAATAGTGGTTGTTTCCAGTGAGCTAATGCTTTCAATTGCAGCCCATTATTCAATCAGCTCTGTTGGGACTGTAAGTCACACACAATCTCATATTTATGCAAAACATGGCTGTCAGCCTCATCGTCTCATAGGCTGTTATTATCATTATGCGCGGCGTAAGTGTGCCAAATTAATGAACGCTGCCTCTCACCGTCTAGAATGTTGACAGCCACCTAATGATGAGGTGCCGTCTACCTGTAAACTATGGTGTACTTATTATCTCCTACAGAACACACACTCTCACACCGTGGAGAATGATGGTGTAAAAACCTATTCTCGAAAACACAATCACACGGCGTCTGTTACCCCTCTCTGGTTTTATTTGCTGATGTGTAATAAGGTCCACAGGGCAACTCGCGTGTGTGTATCTGTCTGCGTTTTATTCCGCATGGATCCACAGTGGAGCAGAGTTCAGAAGTTCACAGAAATGGGGACTTCTCAGGATTAGGCTTGCAAATACCGTACTAAACTCCTCAAACAGGATTGAGGCTACGTCCACACGAAGCCAGAGCTTTCCCTATCCGATCTCCCCCCCCCCTGGTCTCAAGAAATATCTGCGTCCACACGAAACTACGAAACCGACACAAAACGGTGTAGTATACATGCCAGTATGTGGCGCTGTAATTCTGCCACAGAGATACACTAAAAACGGAGAAGAAGACTTGGACTATGCGCATAAACCTTGCGAGGGGTATACAAACGAACATGGAACAATACATTTATTAATCTGTGTTAATGTTAGTTAATAAAAAGACAATCGTTCAGTGTTTGTTCATGTTTTTGTTGCTGTTATGTGACGTAGCGGTGTCTGACTAGGGGCGAGACGTGGGTTGATGACGTCATCGTTTCAGAAAATATACGGGTTCGCTGTCCACACGAAAACGCAAGGGCGGCGTTTTCAGATTTATCCACTCTGGGACCCGGTTTAAAAAAATATCGCAGAAATCCTTCAACAGAAGAAAAATTGTCCTGACCTGAACCTGACTGAGATGCTTTAGCATGACTCCAAAAAAGTGATCCACTGCAGATCACTCAAGAACGATGCAGTGCAGATTTCCTCTTCACCGTTGTGCAGATCTGATCTGCAATTACAGGAAACATTTGTGCTGCCAAAGGAGGGTCAAACAGTCATTATACCCAAGGATTCAGTACTTATTTTCACTGGAATTGTACACACAGTGTATTCAATCAAGACATGAACCTAGTCCAGCAAGATAAGACTAAGACATTTTTATCAAATTCATGTATATAAAAAACATCTCCAGCAAAGTCAAAATGGACACCTTAAGCGTTCTGCCTATCTTAACAACAAAAATAAGGTAGAACTGGAAGAGAGGATGCTTTATTTTTGATTCACATAAATTCTGTATTTTCCCATCATAGTCCAGCCTCTGGTCCATACTATTCCTGTGAATCATACTGATTGACAAATCACATTTGCAATCATGGTAAACAATGAGTAAGTGCTGGAAGCTTTGAGGATGCATTTCTGGAACGTACTTCCCCACCAGGGCTGCAGTACCATCGCTACAGCTACATAATGCATTAGAATCTCTGCTAAAAGAGAATAATCTCCTTTGCAAGAATAATCTCTGTAAAGAAACTATACTGAACGGTACAATGTAAGGTATCTCACCGAGTAGTGCTTGTGTAAAGTTCTGTGAAATATGTGTATGTGTGTATTAGCTTCTGAAGACCTGCTGTGCTTCTCTCTCAGCCTCTCTAATCTCCACTGTTTCATGTCTTGTCAAGTGGTTTCCCTCTCATCCCATGAGCCCTTTCTCGCTCTCTCTCACCCTTATCTTGGTCTCTCTCATCTCTCTACCCCTGTATTCTAGTGCAACGACGTCTCTCATCCTTTCATTCTCTTGCTTTGCCTCTGGAGGGGGTCAACAGTCTGACAGCAAATGTGTGTAGAAAAGGATGTAAACACACCCTCGCAGAAAAAGGTGTACCCCCTGAGAGACATATGAGGGCATGGGCGTAAACTAACAAAATTTTCCAGTATTCCCCAGTTTTTCGAGGAATTTACTTGCTTCAGTCACAGTGTTAATGCTGTTAACGAAATTACTGACATAAAGCAATAAATAAACCAAAAAACTTGGGTTTGTTATAGTTTAACAAACATTTTGTCAACTAAAATTATATTTTCGTCACCACTTTTATCCAGCTGTTAGTTCCGGTGTATTCGTTGTCTGTGACTCTTTGTACTTGGTGACGTTACACCAGTAGGTGGCGACAAATGACTTTACGAGACTTTCGCTGCATCCAACATTGAATACTTCCCTACTATATAGTATGCAAAAAACAGTACGCCAAAAGAGCAGTATGTCTGAATTCATAATATTCAAAAAACAGTAGGCAAAAGTACCCGGTTGACCTACTGCTTCCACCGGGATTCTGAAGTGTGCATTCGATGGACACTTACTATCCCATGAGGCCATGGGAGAGATTTATGAATGGCAGTAAAGCGATACAACTGACACTACTGCTGGTAGGTCACGTGCTAGTAACAACATGGCGGATATAGTACATCTGAATTTCATTCATACTATCCATGTTCATGTTATATAGAACATACTTTTTTTTAACAGTCGTGAAGTAAGTTCCAATTTAAATGACACGTGATTTCAGAAGTACTGTTTGACTCACTGACTCAACCGTTTTTTTCTTTCAAAAATTCATTTATTCAGTCGATACATTCAGCAATGAATGTATCATTCCCTCAAATGATAAATTCAACTACACTTATTCATTAAGAAACGAAACACTACCACAGTGTTTGCTTAGAAATGCCCAACAGTTGGTTCTGTTTTGACTTTGTTTGGAACTATTTTCGTTGGCGGAGCAATAACTTGTAATATTTGGTCTAAAATATATGTTATTTAATATTGTGAATATTATATATTAATATTCACATTATTAGTTATATAATTTATTATTGTTATTATTACTTATTATAATTTATTATTGATTAAATTTAATGAAATTTCAATCAATAGATAAAAACTATCAAATTAACACCGAGTCACCACTGTTTTTCCAGTCCATGTTGTTCCTTTCTGTTTGTTTCCTCTCTCACTTGTTTCCCTTGTTAAGTGCACAGCAGCCCTGTAGAGAAGAGGTAAATGGCTTGTTTGAGAGAGAGAACGATAACCTTTCTACAGACCCGCAGCATTAGTAGCTTCTCTCTGATTCTCCTCATCCCAGCACGACGCTCACTAACTC
>NW_015544175.1:1208243-1220205 GCF_001515605.1 Sinocyclocheilus anshuiensis
GCTGAAAACCTCCATTTATTCTCCTTGCTCACCTCTAACATGACAATTAAACCATTTTGTGTACTCTCTGAATCCTGACGCTGGCTTTTGAGTGAATAATTTGACGAAGAAAGCAAATGTATAGTAATTATTGAGTACATGGAATGAGAGGCAATTCTAAAGATAAACTAATCTTGCTGTCAAAGCCAGCTCTCCACAGGTTAAACTTGCATGAACATCCTCATTTCAAGCTGGTATAATAAAATGTGGAAGAACATACCTGAAAAGATGTCTGTTCTTCAAAATTCAATATCAAAGGGAGAATCTGACACATTTTAAGATCAAAAGCAGAACACATCTGAAGTTAAAGGATTGTTCCGGGTTTAAAACAAGTTAAACTCTATCTACAGAATCGGTGACATGCTGTTGATTAGCACAGACAATCATTTTATCCCCGTTTTTAAAAACAAACAATAAACATGGTTACGGAAGTGCACAATGTAAGACTACAGGGCATGGCTTTTCTGTAGGCTTTAAAAGCAGTGCTCATCTTCCACATAAAAATGAGTTTTTACTCAGACAGTCTAATTATGTGATACAGATTCAGATGGTGTGGGTGGAGTTTGCATCATGTTAACAGTACTTTATGTATAGTTATGTCACATCGCTTTCTGGTATTCTTGTGCTTACTCTACTTGTTTTCTGTTTATTATTGCTGTACTAGTATACTGACAGCTGACAAGCATGTCCTAAAACATGGCGGCGACTACCCAGAATTCAATGCGCTGTAACAAGCTCTGTAGTTTTCCAAGCTCTTTAATTATTAGGTAATGCTAATCCCATGCGAATAAACCAGCTGTAAACGTACATAAATATTCCATCAGTTGCTGGCACAAAATTTCGGTTAGCTTTAGGTAAGGGCCTATTACCAACAGAATCCAATCAGAATTCAATTAATCCAATTAATAAGTCGTTCGGCTGGACCTAACTGATATTACAAGCAACATATTATAAAAATATTTTAAACAACATAGTAGGCACAGAAAGCAATGTGGCACACACGTGACGACTGGGAGGTGATGGCAGTGCGTAAATCGAGTCAGTCCTCACAATTCTGTGCCCGGTTGCATGAAAGCCCTTAAGTAATTTGACTTGGGGGGTCTCCCTAACGGAAAAAAATTCCTGAGGCAAGGCATTTCTTTAAGAGCGTTGCAACAAACGTCTTAACTGTCACCCTTACCTAAATATTTATACTAAGTGTTTCACGGTAGTTTCTGGCAACATACGGCAATGGGCGCCGTGTTTGCTATAGTTACTACATCTCACAATAAACAGAACATAACAAACCCCAAACCTACCCTTTGCTACAACCACAGTTATACTAATATATTTGCGTTATGGAGAATACCAAGGTCACAGAAAACAAAAAAACGTAAACCAAACTGGACTCCAAGGATTTATTGATGGTCAAACCGATACTCTCTCAATAATTACGTTTTGGAGACAATGAATGATCTTTAAAATCGTACCTATTTCGATCATTAAAAAGACGCCTTTGTAGGCTACTTCCTCCACTCAGTTAACATTAAATCAGCCATCGTGTTTGACTTTAAGATGACTTAAGGGAACTGTTTTGGTCCCTAGCATGCTAAATATCAGGACCCGTCGGCCGACTTGACATCACGTGGTGTCAGGTGTCGAGACGAGCTACAGCCAATGAGAGAGCAAGGCATGGGTTGAGGTCAGCAGAAAAAAAACAGCAGCAGCAGCAGCAGCAGCAACATGGCTTTAAGAAAAGGTTGGACACAAGAAATGGAGTGAAATTTTTCAGAACAGATCATCATGCAAATAGCTTGCAGCACTAATTTCTTCCCGACGTCCATTTTCAAATAAACAACTCATAGTCTGTTTTATTCAAACAATTATGAACATTTATGGTTATACAGTTATGATCAAACTGTAACACCGTGTGTTCAAACCAGACACGACGCGATAAAAAGTATCTTTTCCATGTAGTTTTTGTCCTAACCCCCCGCGACAGCGACACGTGACAATAAGCGACACGGGATTTTTTATTTTTTATTTTCTGCGACGTCGTGGCAGGAATAACATACAAAATATGACAGTGATAATCTCAGGTAATAATTATGTGCTTTATTCAATGTTAAAAGTGTCTAATGGGAGTTTGAATATTATTTTGCGTTATCTTTATAGCCATAGTGAAAGCAACAATAGATATTTACCTCAGATCTTGAAAATAAATTAAAGCAAACTTGTGGTATGTTAAAACTGTTAACTCACTGCGAACCAGGGCCGTTCGACGTCCATTTTCAAATAAACAACTCATGTTTCACTTGTTGTTTTGCGTCATTCCTGTTCAACTTCTCGCATGTGTTTTTGTGATAAAACGTGGTTTGGGGACCATGTAGAGTCGTTTGGTGACAGAGGCCCCAATGGCCACGAGACTGTAGTGTGTCACATTCGTCATTTTAGCTTTCAGAAGGGTGTTCGGGAGCGGCCCCTTTGCCCCCTTTCGCACTTCTGCTGAGCCCGCACTTAGGGTGAGCTCCGCAGCAGACTTCTACCCGACTGTCAAAGCGCCATTACGTCACGAATGTGTGTACTCAGAGGAAGACCGCAAGGGTTTAGGGTGTGATTTGGGACAGGGTCGAAGTCTGTGGAAGTCTGCTGCTGAGCTCGAGGGCGCAAAAGTGCGCATCGAGGGCGCATAGCGGCCGCAAATGGGACGCTCGCCAGCACCCTTTTGAAAGCTAAAATGACGAATGGGACACCCTACGGCAGGGTTCCTCAATTAGTTTTCGCCGAGGGCTGAATTCTGCCAGTCTAATGTGAGTTTGAATATTATTTTGTGTTATCTTTAATCATAGTGAAAGCAACAATAGATATTTTACCTCAGATCTTGAAAATAAATCAAAGCAAACGTGTACGTTAAAACTGTGAACTCTGCCAACCAACACATGTATTCCATAACAAAGATATCAGTCACTCTCTCACTCACTCACTCAAAACTGTTCAGTCAATTCACGTCTGAATCATCTATTTTCCGTGTCCACTTTTCTTTTCTACACACTCGCCATGTTTTTGCTGTCACATCGTATCTACACTGGACGCGACAAAGCATTGCAAATCATTTGAACCTTGTGTCAGTACGTTATAAACAGAACGAGTCAGCAGTTTACAGTCGGTGATTTGTAGTGTCGCGCCGCATCCAAGACAGCATCACTGATTATAAGGAGTTCTATTGTATTTTATTGCGTCGCGCGGCTCGTGTCCGGTGTAGACACGATGTAAGTTAAATGTAGCTTTATGATGCTGAGTTTGAATTTTCATGCTACATTATTGGAAATTTGCGCGGGCCAAACTTTTTCAAAATGATGATGTGGCCCAGGGGCCACCTATAGAGAAACCCTGCCCTACGGTCTCCTGGACTTAATGGACACGAGCACGTGGCGGCCATTGTAAGTCCGCAAGACCGCAAGCTCACATGAAGTGTGCTATTTGGGACAGGGCCAGAGTTGTTGTCAGCTCGTGTAGTGTGTGACCCCCTGTTGCAGATCATTTACATAGTGTGAACACCACAACGACTTAAAGACAGACAGCAATCATGTAGTCTGAACAGCACAGTGATCTGCTGATGTTTAAAGTCGTGTAGTCTGAACTAGGCTTACGGGTAGCCTACCCTTAACCTTATAACTATAATGGATTTTTTTAGTTTAAGGGCTTTCATGCAACTGGGCACTGGTAGTTTACTGAGATTTCTTATCCCGTGCGAACTGGCCATTAGAATTACAGATGTCCTAGAATTACACATTCCATCTACCCTTGTAAAACTAATCCCATTCGAATAGGACTTTAGATTATAAAATCATGTCTAAAACCCTATTCGCACTGGATTAGTATTACCTGGTGACCTCCAGTCATTTGTAATAATTGCGTAGGTTGTCTGTGATCTTAATCCCGTGCGAATCGGCCATGTCTGTAATTTGTAAAGTAAAAATTCCCCCGCAAATTACCTACCATATTTCACCGAACACCGAGGTCCTGTGATAATATTAGTCCCGTGCGAATCGGCATCTCTGTGATTCGGCCAGCATTTGGCGGGTCGCATATTATTTTTCGAGGTTTTTGTTTGCTGTGCGCCTTTTTATCCATCTTTCGCGAAGAATGGAGCTGCGTTGGAGTGTTTGATAGTATTTTGGGTGCTGTCATCATATCGCTACACCATACAATTTGCAGAAAGAGAAAGCTGAGAAGGTTTTGAGGTTAATGTGTTACAAATAAATCAAGCATAAAGCTTGAGATATTATTTTAACCTGGTGAAATGTAAATGACACAGCGCACGAAACTATATTAGTTTCTTTTTTTTTCCAGATAATACTAATCCCGTGCGAATAGGGCTTAAGTTTCACTAATGTGACCATACCTTAAGTGTATTTCTATAAAGACCATTGTGATTTTAACAAACTAAGGAACAAGTCGAAATAGATTTCTTAGGAAATAGACAGCATGTCATAGACACTTACTGTAATTTAGTGTAAAAAAGTGGATTCGCTAGTAATCCTGCCTGCTTATCCTTCCACAGGCACACTAACATCGATTGAGCCATATTACACCTGACAGTTAGTTAAACTGATTAAAACCTGCTTACCTTTTTGGATTGCTTCAACAGATACATCACACTTCAGAAATGATGACAGGTAGTCTTTAACTGCAAGTAAAAAACCCTCCTGAAATATGTGGCTAAGCTAAAAAGGTGGCAGTCAGCATAATAATTGTCTTTGCTAACCCTAATGAGGTTCACAAACAAATAGTGGTTGTTTCCAGTGAGCTAATGCTTTCAATTGCAGCCCATTATTCAACCAGCTCTGTTGGGACTGTAAGTCACATGCAATCTCATATTTATGCAAAACATGGCTGTAAGCCTCATCGTCTCATAGGCTGTTATTATCATTATACGCAGCAAATTAATGAACGCTGCCTCTCGTCATCTAGAGCGTTGACAGTCACCTAATGAGGTGCCGTCTACCTGTAAGCTATGGTGTAATTATTATCTCCAACAGAACACACACTCTCACACACCGTGGAGAATGATGGTGTAAAAACCTATTCTCAAAAACACAATCACACTGCGTCTGTTCCCCCTCTCTGGTTTTATTTGCTGATGTGTAATAAGGTCCACAGGGCAACTCGTGCGTGTGTATCTGTCTGCATTTTATTCTGCGTGGAGCAGAGTTCAGAAGTTCACAGAAACAGGGACTCCTCAGGATTAGGCTTGTAAATATTGTACTAAACTCCTCAAACAGGATTTAGATGAGTATTGTGCTGTCTTGGCAGTTTCTCCTAAGCGCTCTGTCATATTGGAGTGATATTTTAACGTTGTTTACAGCTCTTTACAATTAACACAACGATCTTGATGTCTTAGAAACAACGTAACGAATGCAAGTTGTATATGAACAGTTGCAGGTAATGTAGACAATGCTCCAAAAGATACTGATTGCTAATTGTTTCCAGCTTGAACCTCTGAATATATTCAGCCAACGCTGTCTCGCGCTATCACATGCATTTGGTACAGGCAATTAATCTGTGCTATAACTCAAACAGTGGCAGAAACAACATCACTTACAATTATGAGTCATGATAAGGAGAGATAATGACTATGTGGGTGTTTATGCTACAATATATTTGCTAATCATAACATGCGTTATGTATCTTTCTCCCTTGACAAGACTCTCATGGGGGGTGAGATTCCAATTTACAGCGTGCAAATAAAGCAGAATTCAAACAGGACGGCAGCATCTGCCCTGTGAGGGTTTGGATTGTGTGTAGAATTAGATTTCTGCATTGAATCAAACTTAATTTAGATGATGCTTTCTAAAGAAAATTCGAGTGGTGCTAGCCTGAGTAAACAGAGATATTTTACATATATTCCACATTCAACCACTCCAGACATGTCGAAGCATTCACCATCTAAAAATGGTCAATCTATCATCACTCATCTCTCACAGTAGAAATCAATGAGTCTTCCAAGATGTCACAGCATTGCACAGCCTCTGACTGTAAAAACCACCAAGATGTAAATTCCTGAAGAATCTGTATAACCTATCACAAGTGAGAATGTTTTGGGTTGTTTTTTTATATGTATTAATGCAATATCACAGGTTTGTAAACTATTGTAACTTTTTATTGCTGTGTTATCTAACGCCTTCATCTTGTATTGTGTTAGGTTAGCAAAATCATCTGCTGAAGTCTATTGCAGATATATTCATACATGCTTATAACTACGGTTGCAGGCGCACAGCCAACTTGCTCGAGTGCTCACAGACTTGCTTTTATCGTTCCAATACGGTGGACAGGCTTACGTATAGCAGCCCATAGAAACAGCTGCTAATGAGGCATCTGTGGATATACAGTATATCTATGTGTGTAATAGCAAAGCCCCTTTTAAGGAAAGTCAGTTCACTGGTGGCCATATTTGCAATGCCTTCATGCAGCTATTTTAGGCATGCAAGGCTCCAACTGCTATCTACTTGAATGGGTAAATACCAAAACGTTTAACGTGTAAAAGTAACAAATATACCTCTTCTTAACTAGAACATTTACACTTGCATCTATTCATTTAGAAGACAACACATTCAACAGAATACATTTAGCAAAAAACAACATGCAAATAATGTTGTTTCGAGTAAGTTTTATATTAGTTGTTCTTGAATATGTCTGCTTCACATGATTGGCACAATTCCAATTCATGTCTGTTGCCCACACGGTGTGGGACAAGTCGGACACCATAGTCTAATACTTACGGTTATGGGTTTTCTCAAATAAGTATGAGTAATAGTATTAGGTGATACATGCCTTAGCAAGCACCACTAATAATAATATTGGTGTACTAGGCTGTCTGGAAACACATTTTTTATTTATTTTTTTAATTGTAGCACATAATACGCTCAGGGTATTTCGGGTGAGATATTACAGCCAAATACAATAATATATTGAAAACAGCTTCTGTACAATTTGTATTAAACCCATAGATGGGTGCTTAGATATTACCTGTTCACATTTATCTTATTTATCTGTTAATATTTCATTGCCCAAAATGTGCAGTGCACCAAAACAGTTGTAAACAAAACAGGTTTTGTGAGATAAAGCAAAATACAACTTTTTAAAGTTTGAATGTTTTTATTGAGCACTGCAGATACATTTGCCTAAAGTACATAGATAGTCACATTACTGCTCAGCTACCCAATATAGATTAGTGCGTCCGTGTGCACATTAAAACAATCACACAGCGAGAGTCAGCCTGAAGGCATAATCTGTTTTCTTCAAAAATAATTAATAACCCTACAAAGGAAAAGAGCAAAAAGTTGTGTGGAAACGATCAGCCATGAAGTCGCACATACATACATGCAAAACACTCTGTCAGCACACATGCGGCGTTTTCAATTCCGACTCCGGCTTGTAATGATTATTAGCACATGCTAGCGTCACCAAACAGCCGAAGTAATGTAATTACACCCGTGTCACCGAGCTTCAGTCAGGAGAGAGAAACCGACAGCGAGAGAGAGAGAGAGAGAAATGGGAAGGTGATTTGAGTCCTTTGCCAGCGGGAAGAAGTCCTGAACAAACACTGTCTGAATAGGCTAATTATAACTGATATTTGTGATCTGGATTTGGTGCCAATGTCCACTTTATATTTAATTTTATTCAGCTGAGATTGACTACTTTCCTTATTGACTGATTGGCCTCCAAAAAAATCTTTACACAGACAGACAGGCACAATCTCTCCGTGTCAGTCTGTACCCACACATATTCCTCAAAGCCATTTTCTAATGACAGAGAGGGCGCTGTTGAAGGTGAACTGCCCTGGGTGGGATCCTCGGTAGGACAGGAGCAAGGACCCGGCCTGAGCGCTGTGGCCGGCCTGGTGAAGGTCACAGGCGGCCTTCTCCACATCCCATTCCCCCTGAGCCAGCATGTGAGAGACCAGTGAAGAATACAGAGCTGTGTCCACACAACTGATCAACATCCCAGCATTCAACAGCAGAGACAGGAGCTCAGAGTCACACACCTCCTCAGTCACCTACAGAGAGAGAGAAAGAAAGAAAGAAAAGAGAGAAAGAAACAAGCCATGAAAAGGAGGCAAAGAAAAAAAAAAATTTCAATAAACACTCCAGTGCGACAAACAATCTGTGTGTGAGCAAACCTCCAACTTCACACAAACACAACACACAATATATTGCATTTTCCATCGTATATAAACAAGTAATTGTTATAGGTAAAATTGACTTTTACTATGTTAATATGGACACAGCAACAAATATCCCACTTTTTCTTCATTTCTTTCCTCATAAACATGCCTGTTTTTACCAGTTTACAACTTCCTCTAGCTGTATTAGAAAACACACACATATATATACATATACATATATATATATATATATATATATATATATATATATATATGTGTTCTTGAGCACCAAATCAGCATATCTGAATGATTTCTGAAGGATCATGTGACACTGAAGACTGGAGAAATTATGCTGAAAATTCAGCTTTGCCATCACACAAATAAATTACTTTTTAAAGTATATTAAAATAGGAAAGTGTTACTGTAAATTTTAATTATATTTCACAATATTACTGTTTTTACTGTTTTTGATTAAATAAATGCAGCATTGATGAGCAAAAGAAACATCTTTCAAAGTAATCTAAAAACAACCTTTAATGGAAGTGTATATATTATAAAGAAGTTATGTCCCCAAATTATGAGTCAACGCTGTTACTATCACACATTACCCACTTTAAAGTCAACCCTGTAACCACAATTTAATGGTAATTAAAATGCAAATAATTGTAGAAATATAAGAATTTAAATTTTTTTTTCAATAACAGACCTTGAGCTTTGAACTGTACAACAGATATTCTGAAAACAACATTACACACACACACACACACACAACTATTAATCTACCTGCTAATTTAACTTACTCCTTTATGAACATGTCTGATACTATATTTTATCACAAAAGAAACAAAAACAAACCTGTAAAAACCATCTTATCAAACGGTAAAAGCAGCCATTAGACTTAAAAACAGACTAAATCTTGCCGCCTCCACCTCAGAATAGAGCTTACAGACTCACGCCTGCCTTTCCCCTGGGCACCCTAGATTCTGTTTATCTGTGTTATCTAGTGGCCATGTTGCACTTGCATGTCTGGAGGAGGTCACATGCGATATAAATGAGCTCAGAGAGAGATGTCCCACCCTTCTGTGACCCCCGGCCTGCTCAGAGTGACCAGGAGAACTTCTCTCATCTTTTCAGCATAAATTATTCAACTGCCGGCTTTAGAGGTGGAGAACACAGAGGAGCGGTACCGTAGGAGTCAGCACACTGGAAAATCAATTATGTGCTAAATTTGATTAAAGGCAAGCTCAAGCCAAGAGATATGATGCCCTTTGACTGCGTGTGTGCGCGTCCTCATATTAAATGCGACGTGACATTAATAGTGGATATAAAATACACAAATGCAGTTTGTATATATTGTACTGACCTCACACAAAGGTTTCTAATGCCTATGGAATGAGTTCAGATTTACAGTGATCTAAAAGACATACACATGCACATACATACACACTAAATGTGCGGTCACATTAGTGAAACTTTGTGGACAAAAAGGTCAATTTTCTATGGTCAATAGTGTAGTGATGTATGAAGCGCAGTCACTTTCTAAGTTTCTATCTAAAGTCACTTTCAAAAGAAGCAGCTTTCTATTGGTCAACGCAGCGAATCCACATGACCAACTTGAACCCGCTGTGATATCTGGTTGGGGAAATCTTACGCCCTCATGTGAGATTCTCGATCATGTGGATTCCTATTGAAATGACTGGATGTCACCTGTGAAAACTCGCTGAACAATGGTGAATGTGACCACTACAATTCATGCGACACAAAAATGTTTGATTCCATGTCAACATTTCTGATATTTTTTCATTTCATCCTCAATATATACCTTTATGTTTACAAATGAAAAGAAAACGACAAGTAATTGAGAGAGAAAGAGAGAAGGTAGATAATAAAAGCCCTCCAAGGGATACAGACACTACAATCACACATGATATCAATGATCATTGCCACTTTCATCCATTCATGCCTGACTATCATCTGTGTGTGATTCTGTGAGAAACTAGTCCACTTTGATTATTAACTCTTAGATACATAAAGCACACTACACCGGTCAGATCTTTAAAAGCTGTTTTTAACCATTCAGTGCGTGAAGGATAAGAGAGTCAAGTTTAAGTCAAGAACTCGCAAGTCCACACGCTCCCGATTCCATGACAAGACCAAGACCATTAAAAACATAATCTTGGACTTAGACCCATATTTTCACGATCATGGTGTTGACTTGGACTCGACCCTCTTCTGGTCTCGGTCTTGACTCAGACTTGAATGAGCTGGGATTTGGAATGCACATAGTCTTGTTTTGAAGTAAAAAAGCACATTTTAATAGAGACTAAGCCTGAAACAAAAACCACTTTGAAGGCCATACTTGAGCTATTATTAGTGGTAATTTTATTAGCACAAGTAAATGAGTTTGTAAATGGAAGTGAACTACACAGACATGGTTAATGTTGCTAAGCAAGCTTCTGTCTGGACACATACAGAATAGTCTGTGTGACTTCTGCCACACAAAAGATCCACACTGGCTAGTCCCAAATGTTTTTCCATTCTTATTTCTTCTTTCCAGCCAAGACGTCTGTAGAGAGCCGTTAGAGATGGCACAGACGGAGCTAAAAGGTCGAAGAACAGCAAGTGCAATGTGAGAGAGCAAGAGAGAGTGAAAAACAGAGAGAAAGAGTGTGTTAGAGAAATTGAGAGAGGAGGATGGAAGGAGGGAGAGAGGGAAGAAAATAGGATGAAGGGAAAAGGGAAGAGCATGGAGAGAGTCAGAGCTAAAATGTCGAGCGCTGAACTGTGAAGATCGGCCAGCTGTAGAAACCACTTCATAAAGAGGGAGGGAAACAAAGAAAAAAGCGAAAAACAGCATGAAGGAGAAGAGAGAGCTGGCACATGGCCTATAATTGTTCAAATGCATGCCGATGATAAAAATGATGTGGCTTGTGAAAAATCATTTGAATTTTTCTTCATTTGAAAGGAATGAAGTTGTGAATATGAGAGAGCAGTAATGTGCTGTTAAGATATTCTACTCATCACCTTCTTCCAACAGACAGACGAGAGCAATCCCTCGTTCTCCTTGATTAGAACTCCATTTCTGATCATTTCAAGGAGAAAAATGAGAGAGAGAGAGAGAGAGAGAGAGAGAGAGACTCTGTGCTTCTTATACAGTAGCATATACTGAATTTTCCGGATAAAAAGTCACACCTGAATGTAAGTCAGACTGGGAAAAAATATAGATAAGTTGCATTGGTGTATAAGTCACATTTTATTATTAGCTGCATTCAGGAATACATGTTAAACATATTTATATAAAAGTTTAAAGTAAATTATAGTGCCATTCATTATAAACAACATTTATTATAATCAACAATGCTAAATGAATCTAAAGTGAAACTCAATTACCGGAGTGTAGGAAATGCGATAAACAAATAGTTCATGTGCCTTAGTCCATCTAACAAGAACAAACTGTTTAAGTTGAATGTGATGAGAGATAAAACTGAAACCCACGAGATAACACATTTCTCAAAGCACAAACTAATTTGCCAATGTTGACCAGCATTTACCAAATTTGAAAAACATTAAAGGGTTAGTTCACCCAAAAATGAAAATTAGCCCATAAATTACTCACCCTCAAGTCATCCTAGGTGTATATGACTTTCTTCTTTCAGACGAATCCAGTCTGAGTTATATTAAAAATTGTCTTTGATCTTTCAAGCATGGCACTCAGCGGGTGTTGCATGCATCAGTCCAAAAGCACTTAATTAAAATGCGCCCATCCATAAAAAAAAA
>NW_015544175.1:1220298-1221199 GCF_001515605.1 Sinocyclocheilus anshuiensis
TAAGAAAAAAAAATAAAGGAAGGGAGGGAAGCAATAAGGTATGGATGGGTTGATATATGGATGGCCAGCCAGGAGTTGTTGGCATGGCAGTAAGTATGTGTCAGAAACGGAGAATGAGAAAGACAGCAGATCTGTGCAATTGCTCTCCTCTGGATAGACAAGCACAGAAAATGAACAGAATGAGGAGATGGCATACAGATGGCATCAGATCGTTTTACTCTACAGGTGTGTGCACACACAGTCGTGTATCTCAACCCTCTTTTATGGTAATTTTTCAAATATTTGGTGTTGTATTACTAAAACATTCTTGATGAGCAGTGCTTATTGATCCACTACTTCTGGCAACCCAGGAAGAGCATTATACACAGGATTTTATTTTATTTTAGAATATTTTTTTTATCTAACAATTTTATTGAAAGAAAATTGAATAATAATAATAATAATAATTCTATATTTAAGTAATCATAATAATAATATTAATATGATGATGATTATTAAACTGACAAATGAAAATGAATGACTTCTGTTATTTTGCAAAAAATAAAAAAATCTATATCATCTGTCTAAAAAATATCAGTATATCTGATCTACAGCATTTTTCTACTTAACCACATTTTCCACTTGCAATGTGAAGTCAGCAATGCTAGAACACTTTGATAAATGTATAAATTGCCGCTCATAATAATCTATTATGAGATTATTTCAAAAACTGCAACTTATTTTACTTAGGCTTCTTATTAAGGTCATCATTATCCAAAAATAATAAAAGTAGATATTATTAATTCATTTGTTTTCATCTATGTTCAAACCTACCTTTTTCCATGCAACTAAATTATGATATAAATTTTTCCTTCCGAATTATCACTATATATATATATATATATATATATATATATATATA
>NW_015544175.1:1222282-1226865 GCF_001515605.1 Sinocyclocheilus anshuiensis
AATAATAATAATAATAATTCTATATTTAAGTAATAATAATAATAATATTAATATGATGATGATTATTAAACTGACAAATGAATAGTTAATTAACTTAATTAAAATAATTAAAGGGATAGTTTACGAAACAATGAAAACTGTGATCATTTACTCACCCTCTATCTATATCTATCCATCCATCCATCCATCTATCCATCTATCCATCTATCTATCCATCTATCGACTTGATTTATTTGTCAATTCAATGGGATCCAATGTTGTTTTGACCCCAAAATATCTTCTTTTGTGTTCTGCAGAGAAAAGAAGGTTAAATAGGTTTGGAACAACATCATTATTGGGGACATACATCACTAGGAAAGAAAAGAGAGTGAGTAAATTTACCTCTGTCTTCCAAAATGCCAAAAATGAACTTGTCAAGCTGAACAAACAATATTTGATTGAGACTGAATATATTGCTCACAACAATCAGTGGTCCGAAACGTCAAATGCTGCCAACAAATCAAAATAAAACGGCTTGATTTTTGTTATGGGGAAATGTCCTTTAAAGACCCCAGCGGTGAGGTTAATGAAGCAACTTTGATCACACTGGAAGTCAGAAACACGAGCACACACAGCCATAAATATTTCAGACCATAATCTTATAAAATCCCAGATAAAGGTAAACCATTGATCCAGAATAAAATGCCCCATACTCTCTCGGGGTGTCTATGGTGTGTGTCTGCACGTGTGTGTGTGTAGGTCTGGTTGCATGTTTGTTAGTGGCACTGGTGGCACTAGTGGCAGTGGTATCTGTGCAAGATGAACTGATTAAAAGCATAATTGTGCACACAGACACAAACATGTTTGTTTTTTATATCATAGTATTTATAGTTAGCTAATGATATTTACGATCCTCTAACCCTACCTTCTGTTCATTAAGACATTATTTAGTTGTTTATTAAGCTATTTTGTTGTGGGGACTGTTCGTAAGTGATTGTTTTTTCTATCCCTGTGTGGACATTTTGTTCTCACAAATAAAACGGCACATTAACAGCCTATTTACAAATCCACATAATGTTCACTAATATCTGCTAATATGCACACATGGAATATGGAAAGAGCTCATTAAAAATGTATGTTTTTGACTCCGTCTCTTTTTGTTTTGTTTTTTGTCTTTTGTGCTGGTTGCAGTGCAGCTTTAATTGGAATGACGGAGGGTGTTATCCGTCTAATAAATGATGTATGCTTGGCTTTTCTTTTATCATTTAAATCATAAAGCTGGTTTGGATCAGGACAGAGTAGGACGAGGAGCGGGTCCAAAACACCGCTGGGTCTCTGCAGTACCCGTTTCAAAGCAGCCCTTCTGAAAACACCAAGCGATTTTATTATTACAGACGACAGCGGTGAAGGAGGGGGTGGATGAGGAATATATAACCACCAACTATTACCCAGCTCAGCAACAATCTAATTAGATGTAAATCAGAGAAGGTACAACCGAAGGGAGGTAGAAAAGAGATTCACAATCACAGAGACTCATTGACAAGTCTGGTCCACATTGCAGTGTATTTTGGCCAAGAACTGCCTACTTAGACAGGAAGAGACCGTATGACTGCAATGTAAAGGGATCAACAGTTGATTTTGAGTTCACCTGCAGTTTAGGGAGAGTTTAATCTTAAATAGATTCAGAGGCTGTGCTGCAAATAATCTTTCACTTGGACAGACAGCTTTGTAAATTTTCTGTCGTGCGCCATTTTTATCCATCAGATACGTAATGCTTGATGTTTTAATGTGACATTAATCTAACAATAACATATGTGGCAAAAGGTTTTGCTTCTTTTGCTTGTTGCTGCTTCTTTGCCTTATTTTATTCCTCTCTCTAAACTAACAATGATCAATACAGCATTTCTAAAATCTAGGATAATGATATTTATACATAACACTAATACAAATGATTAACACCAGTTACTGTATTATGAACAAACGTGTATTAAAAATTAACAACTGTTATATTATGAATTAACATTAACCTTTTTTTATTTTAATTTATTATAAAAACTCTAGCCGTGATCATTTTTTTTTCCAGAATTCTTTAATGAATATAAGTTCAAAAGTTCACTGGTTTGAATCCTATCTCACTGGTAGGTCTTTCAGGGTGGCTTGGGGAGGGGAGCACATCAACTTGTCACTGGGGTTCCTCAGGGATCAGTTCTTGGACCCCTCCTCTTCTCCATATACATGACATCACTGGGTCCCATCATACAGGCACGTGGCTTCTCCTACCATTGCTATGCTGATGACACACAGCTCTATCTTTTATTTCAACCAGATGATCCAACGGTAGCTGCACGGATCTCAGGCTGCCTGGCGGACATCTCGGCATGGATGAAAGAATATCACCTACAGCTCAATCTTGCAGAATAAAAATATAAAAAATTTTATCTGGTAAATTACAGAAAAATGTTTGGCAACCTCTGAATAGATAAATAACACGAGACTCCACAATAATAGATGTGAAAAGAAGAAAAAATAGGAAGATGATAGGAAGAAAGAGGCTACCTTTATACCTGTGCTGAGTTGACAGAATTTCTCTGAATCAATAATGACAAAAACATTGTTTGTTTTTTTTAAGTCAGAAATTGTTCTAAGGTAATGGACTGAGAACTAAAGATCCATAAAGGTGCAAGTGTTGAAGTGCCAACAATTTCCCAGCAAAATAGCTTCTGGGAGATTTTGCTGAATGCTGGCATGCATGGAGATGGGAAAAAAAGAAAAGAATGACCCTTTTAAAAATGGCCTATACCAAAGTCATTCAGCCAAACTGCCGACTACTGTCCCTTTCTTTCATGTCCTCTTTCTTCACATTACAGACCCATTCATTCCCATTTCCTGAACTGTGATTTCTTAGAAAGACCAGGTCTATACACACAATGGATCGAGCAAACTCCTGTAGAGAAGAAAATTAAGGAGTGATTGACTTAATGGTGGACTCCTTACATCTCTAGGATCAAATCTTCACAGTCTGACAGATTCTGACAGGTGTTCTATTCCACATGCATTTTTACATCAATTTGCTTTGAATGGTCTAATTGATGCTTTTTTGTCAGTGTCGCCTGTACAAATGTTTTATAAGATAATTTCAATAGCAAGACTGACAAGGCCGTCACATAAACAAATAGATACATGCAGCGCATAACTAGCAAAATTAATAACAGGCCACTTAAAATTGAAGAAAAAATAATATAATAAAGGAACACAATAACCTTCATAATCACTTCATAATTTCCCCTCTATTTTCGATTGTTGTTCTTAATTAAACAAAATAATCTCCCTAAATACAACCTCATTACAGAGAATAATAAAAGCCATGCTTATTCAACATGATTCATATTCCGGAGCAATAAGTCCATTATAAAACACAAGCTTATTATGAGCGGGAACAATGCACATCAGATCGCCCAATACAAACAGAGACGGGGTGAGCGGTACGTAATTGCTCCCAGTACAGAGAGCCAATTGAATGGCACTGATGAGTCTATTCAAATATAATCGCTGAGGAAAAAGGAAGCACAGGGGCTGAGGTGTGACCGAATACTTGTGGAGAAGACAGAGCTGAAGGAGTCAAAGATGAATGATACTTGATTACTTTTGTGAAGATGACGCATGTTGCCATTCGTTCCTGTGTAATGACATCACTGGTTGGAAGATCTCACTTAATCACGTATGCAACACAAGCGGGAAAAGATGTTGTTTGGAATGAGTTTTTCAGTGATGTTAATGTGGTTGAACATCGGCAGAGGTTTGAAGCTAGCCAGGAGTGTTGTATAAATGAATTTACCGCAAAACAACAATAAAAAAAATAAAAAAAATACAAATCTAAGATTATGACAGCTGCAACTGCTCTTCTGAGAATGCAGAAAAATGTCAGGCTTTCAGTAAGCAACAGTTTAGAAGGGGAAATGAGGACACGGTGTGTGTACGTGTGTGTGTGTGTGTGTGTGTGTGTGTGTGTGGAGGCTGGAGTATGGCAGAAGGGTTACTAAATAAATCAATGTCTTGAGCGTTCAGAGGGGAGTGCCCTTGTGAAGCAAACTCCCTCTACCACTGAAGTCAGATTGTGCTGATAGATTACAACATGATACACTTACTGGCTACCACAACAGAGAAGACGACACACAAACCACAAATCACAACATTTTGTTTGATGAATTAATTGTCATACAAATACATGTGAGTAATGGTATAACATAAATTGTATAATAAAAAAATAATAATTGGTTCAGCTTAATATTTATATATAATAAATTTAAGGATTTGTAAACAAGTAATGCACAGAAATAGAACGATAATATTTTGAATACTTAAACATCTTCAAAATGTTTCTCTGGAGTGTCCGCTTTAGTATTAATAATATTTTACATAAGTAATATTTTAGATATTTACATTTTTTTCTCTTATGTGTGTACTTTACTCATAATAATTTTTACATAATTGATATTTTATAAATATTTAATATATAAATATAATTTAATAAAAATATAATTTAATACTACTGAGAAAATCGCCTTTAAAGTTGTCCAAATGAAGTTCTTAGCAATGCATATTAC
>NW_015544175.1:1227327-1227730 GCF_001515605.1 Sinocyclocheilus anshuiensis
TACCCCAGCGACTTGAGACTGGTTTTGTGGTCCAGGGTCACAAATGCTTAAAATATTTTTGGGGGTTCTCTTTAATCTTGTTCTTTCCATTCACACCAATGTGTTTTAGGGGCCGAGACAACCAGAATATTATATAGTGGTAATATATTTTTCTAATTGAACATTAAAATATTATGTACTAGTAATATATATCTGTCCCAAATTCTTCACTTCGGTGCATTAATTTAAGGAGATCCATACTATAACTATAATGCCTTTCTGTTCCTACCCCGGGATGCCCATCTCGAGGTAACTAGAGATTACACCAGCTCCAGTGTGGATCCAGCCTCATAAGGAGCTTTCGCACCTCGTAGTTCTAGGAACTAGCCAGAAGGGGCATTCCTAGAGAGCCAATTTCTCCCTT
>NW_015544175.1:1227853-1238464 GCF_001515605.1 Sinocyclocheilus anshuiensis
GGGATGCCCATCTCGAGGTAACTAGAGATTACACCAGCTCCAGTGTGGATCCAGCCTCATAGAAAGACTTCAGATGGCCCAAAACCTTTGAAGAGATGATGCTGACCCCCGTGACTTGAATCGACATGCACAGCTGCCAAATTTTCTCTATATTGTAATCATTATGATGACACTTGTAATAATCGCTTTAATGAGCTTCTGCCTTAATTTAATTTCATGTTAGCTAACTGTATGATTCTATTACCTTGAACTGTTCATTTGTGAAATGAACATTACTTGGACACATTCACTTCTGATAACAGATCACTCTAAATTGTAATGTAGACACATGCATTTTCTGTAAAGCTGCTTTGAAACAATGTGTATTGTGAAAAGCGCTTTACAAATAAATTTGAATTTAATTGAATATAACAGTCAAAACTAAATAATATAAAAATTAAGTGAAACCTGAGAGTTATCGTTTACATCACATGTTTGAGTTCATAATACACCACTGCACCATAAAAAGAGACATAAAAATGCACATTTCTTGGCATTTGCAAAAAAGAAATGTATGGTATTTCCATAATAATATTATTACAAACAACCACAATTCATGGTCAGGCATAACTTTTCTGTAAAGCTGCTTTGAAACAATGTGTATTGTGAAAAGCACTTTACAAATAAATTTGAATTTAATTGAATATAAGTCAAAACTAAATAATATAAAAATGAAGTGAAACCTGAGAGTTATCGTTTACATCACATGTTTGAGTTCATAATACACCACTGCACCATAAAAAGAGACATAAAAATGCACATTTCTTGGCATTTGCAAAAAAGAAATGTATGGTATTTCCATAATAATATTATTACAAACAACCACAATTCATGGTCAGGCATAACAATTTAGACCACCACAACTGAAGCCATATACACGCACGCACGCACGCACGCACGCACGCACCTATTCCTTCCTTTCTGGCTTTCCTCTATCTCTCTGCCAGGTTTGGAGATGAAAGCACATAACCCTTGCCCCGAGAGAAGGAGATTACCCTCATTTTAAGTGAGCTCTTCTCAGTTTCATGGCTTTATCTGATCTAGAGTCAGCGAGAATGTGAGCTCTAATTGATCCTTCTGAGACGCAGCTTATCCAGTCAGTTCCCTAGTCAGTTTTTGGGCTATGATGAATTTTTAGGTGAACCCTAACAGCATCGCAGTGAGCTGTGGTGGTAGTGTAGCGGTTCAAGCTGTGCTCTATGATCAGGCTATGATAAGGGACCTTGTTAAAAACAAACTTCATTCACTCGTTCTGAACGGTAGGCTCCTTTGGAAGGATATGCAAGTGCACACAGTCACAGGTTTTGACAGACTTTCCCACATGTTACTCCTATCATTAGGTGTTTGGTGTTAGTAACTGTCAAACTTGGTCCTCTTTGCTTCACAGTGGATTAATTTACTGAATATTTACACCAACTGACATGTAAATGTGGGCTGTCATATGCTAATCTATCAATCCAACTGACTTCAGCAAATTTGCAAGTTCAGAAAGGCTGTTTTTACATCTTATTTTTAATAAATGTATTGGAATGAAGTTTTGAAACTTATTTCAAAAGATCAAGGAAATTATCAGCCCTTCAAAAAGGTAAAAAAAGACAAAAAATTAATTGTTTTTGGTTTGTTTGATAATGCTTGCAGTTAAAGCGTGTAGTACTCCCAACTCTTTTACCATATTTAATTCAGCAGATTTTCCTTATAATTACTACAAAAAAAGAAAAGAAAAAAGAAAAAGAAATTAAAAGTATACAGTTGTGTCAACACATGACCTGTTGAGACTTCACCATTGTGCAGCTGAGCAAGGCATTTAACTCTTGGCTTATACCAGGGAATTGTGGCAGAAATTAGTGTAGAGTAAATTGCTTTAGATTAAAAGTGTGTAGAAAAATGCAGATTAATCAAATCCTGTTTCCAAGGTCTCTGGGAAGAGTCTACGTTTTTGGTTTTAATGTGTAGCCATTCCGACAACAGCCATTGCTTATCTAGCCCTCTAGCAGACCTGAGAGGATAAACTAAGTGATGGCGCTGCGAGGGCTTGACTTTTATCTGACCTGCAGTCAGTGAGAGATAGAGGTTACGGTCAGAGCTCTGATAGCACATATCTGATTCACAGTCACTTCTGGTGTCAACAGTCAGTTTAATAGTTTAATTGAATCCACATTACTAGTGACAGCGGTGGCTAGCTGACAAGAATACACCCATGACTGTTAGATTTGTCCAGCAATGGGTTGCGAATAATATCCCTTTTTTCATTACTGCTGTTAACACAAAGGACAGGAATACTTACATTTTTTTAACCTGGAGGCCACTAGGGTTGTGACGGTGAGGAAATTTCCCCACCGGTTAATCGACGTGTGACAACACCGCGGGGGCGGGGGTGTTCCCTCTTTTCCTTGCTTTCCTTTGCTTTTAAATTGCTTGTAAAAGTGCATGCGCATTTTACTTTCACTTTCAAATAGCGGCAATTCGGAGTAAAGGAATTGTTTGTTTTTAGTTCGTTTGAACTTTCCCTGTTTTCCTCGCTTTTAAATAGCTTAAAAGCGCCATGCGCATTTCGAATTAGCGGCAATTCGGCATCAATCGCTTGAATGCAACAACAAAATACAACGTCAAACTCACTTTAGCGTATATATAAAACATAGAACTTTTATTAACAAAACAAATAAAAATACACCATGCTATAGGGCAGGCTATGCCTAATATAAAATAACATAACTTGCATAAAGTTTAAATAGCAAAACGAGTAAGAAAGCTTGGGAGGCATGGCATACACCTTGATGTCAAATAAAATAAATGACACAAAGTTTAAATAAAGTAAAAATCAGCAAACAACGTGGAACCAATTAAATAAGAAACGAATGTTTAAAAAAAAACTTCCAAAATCAGATAAACGGCAAAAGTCAACAGGCTTTTCAAAATCCAAAATATTGCCAAACAGGTGCTTTTGCATTTCGTTTTGAAACTAAATCATCTGCGATCGTCTCACCCCACTCTTCTTGTCAGTCAGCTCGACTCACTCTCCTCACTGGATAAATGAAATCTGATCTGTGATGCGACTGTCGCTGCATTGAGCAGCCGCGTTCAGTTTTTAATTGTAGTGTCTGTTCTTTTACTGAACTGATGATTGATGAACTGATGATTGATGAATCAACTGATGATGATTTTTATTACTATAAAAAATGAAAACGACGGTGGGGGTCGGTGACGCGGTGGGCAAGTGACATAACCGGTGTTGCAGTTTAACACCGGTATCACCGTCAATCGCGGCAAGCCTAGAGGTCACTTTTAGAAAATGCTGAATGACCATGGGCCAATGAACAAAATGGCCTGGTAAAAGACTCTCCAATCTGTGACCTACTCAACTATGTTAACATCACTAAAACCTTTTATAATTTAATCTGATTAGTCTATCAATTAAATGTAATTTTAAATAGTTTTAAACCATCTACTCTGCAAGTGAACAATGTGGCTACCGCTTTCATTATAAGTGCAGCAATGTTGTTATTGTTAACTTAAACTAAAACTAAATCTAAAAACTAAAATCGTTTTCATTAATTGAAATAAAGCTGAAAAAAAGTAATGAAAAACTTAAATTTAAATGAAAATTCTAAATGTGTTGGTAAATAACTGAAACATTTAATAAGTTGAAACATTAAAGAAATATAAACGTTAAAGATATATATCAGTTACATGTCAGTTTTTCTTATGGAATACAATCGCTCAACTAATGCTGTAAACCAGTGGCTCCCAACCCTGGTCCTGGAGGCACCCCAACACTGCTCATTTTGCATGTCTCCTTTCTCTGACACACCAATTTCAGGTCTTGGAGTCTACTAATGAGCTGATGACCTGAATCAGGTGTGTTTGATTAAGGAGACATGCAAAACGTGCAGTGTTGGGGTGCCTCCAGGACCAGGGTTGGGAACCACTGCTGTAAACTATACAGGGAACCCTGTTAGTTGCTACATTACTATAATACTAAAGATTAAAATTAACAGTCCAAATTCAATTACTATTTATTTTTAGATTTAGAAACGGAGTTGTATAAAAACATTTAAATTTCACATAAGGCAGTTTTTATATAAACTTTTTAATGATATAACTATTCGTTGTTGAAATATAAAGATTTAATTCCAGGCATGCTACTAGTAATGCTTAGTGATGTTTTATTCACACATCAACAGAAAACAGCATAGACTAAAAGAGTGATGTTGGAACTAAAGAATCAGTATCGGTTCTTCAAAATGAAGATTAAAATTAATCAATTTTGTCAAACACTGTTCCTGTACCTTGACTGTTAAGTGTTGAATTAGAAACACCAAAGTCATGGATTAGGTTCCCAGAAAACACATAATCAATGGAAATGCTCAAAAAGTCCACTTTGTGGTTACTGAGCACCAGATTCGGCCTGCAAAAGAAAACGCAGTCAGAATGAAACTTACATCAGTGATGTTTTTGATCTGATCCTGCGTCAGTTTGTGCAGATGCTCATCCTCGCTCTCTGTCATCAACTTCAGAGCGGGCAGCCTAATCCCAGCGTTCAACAGCAGAGAGGAAATGTACCCAACGCACTAAAATAAACACAAGTGAAGTGTGAATGTCACGCTACAATCAACATAGCAGAGCCGAACTCACAGTAACATGTTACAGGAAAAGCACAGAGATCTATTACAAAGGTAGGAGTGTTTTCAGCATCTACACAGATTTTTTTTTTTTTTACTTTAAACATGCTGTCAGTGCTGTTTGTGTGTAGTGATGATGACACCCACACTCTTACCTGGGGGTTAAGTTTGTGTTTGGTCGGGTAGAGCAATCGGCACATAGTTAGAACCTCACTCCCGATGTTGATTTGAGCAAGGTTTGAGGAGTATGCAAGCAGGGCGGATGTAAGACACACCCAGGGGTTCTGCTCCGTCTCCAACCTGTGTAGAGAGACACAGGTGTCTGAAGGTGTTCAGAAGACCAACACACAAAAACAGGCCAGTGCTAAAGATGTAATGACATGAAATAAGGATCATGAATGTTCATGTTGCACCATGAAACTTTTAATAGGAAAGTGTCTGTATAATGAAAAAGAAATCCAATCATAATTATCATGGCATATTACACGCGTGCAGCTACAAAACTGCACATATGCTTATCTCCTGAATTCTTACAAGAAATGAGAGAAGCTTTCTAACAAACTCCACTGCCGACTGAGATAAACACAATCGTAATCAAATGCAATCGCGCACACACTGATTCCACTTATAATTGAAATTGGCCTTTCATACACAGAATGTTCAACAGTACTATAGATAGTAACACAATCCACAGTTACAAGGAACCTGGACAACTAAATTACATTCATTACAGTAGTTAAAGGATACATAGACTGGCTATAAAAACTTCTTTAAAGGAAAGGTTCATTAAAACACGCAAAATTCTCTCATCATTTACTCGCCCTCATGTCGTTTTTAAACCCCTATGTTGCCATTTTAACACAAACAGAGAATTTCAAAGAATCTTCAGAATCTTCACCTAAACGTAGATGATTTTAACAACAAAAGCACCATAAAAGGTGCCCTAAAATGGTCTATATAACTCATGCACTGTATTACAAGTCTTCTAAAGTCATAAAACGAAATTTAAGTTGAGCTGCTACAGCTCTCAAATCACAGGCACTGAAGCAGGTTTGACATTGTGGTGTTTGGTTACAAGAAATGCAAAACCCAATTATGTTTGATATTAGTGACATCCAATCTATGCCATTACTATATTTGATTTAGTTGACTTAAATCATACAAAGCTATCGTATGACTTCAGAAGATTATAGCATATGAGGCATAGACCACTTTTATTATGTTTTTCTTTTTCTTTTCTGCCATTTTCTGTAATTTAACTGGTCACTAAGATTTGACAAAATTCTCATATTGTATTTCATAGAAAAACAACAGCAAGTTTAGAACGACATTAGAGTAAATGAATAATGACATCATTTTCATTTTTTTACTGTCTTATCTATAGAGACCTTATGAATATAAATTAAAAGTACCACCAGAACTTCGATTTCAACTCTTGTTAGGAGAATAATTTAAGGAACAGTTCACCTAAAAATGAAAATTCTTTTTACTTACCCTTGTGCCGTTCTGAAACTGTATGGCTTACTTTCTTCTGTGCAACAACAAAGATGTTTTAAAGAATGTTGGTAGCCAAACAGTTCTGGTGACCATTAATTTCCATTGTATGCACAAAAGAATAATCTTCTTTTATGTTCCAGAGAAGAAAGTAAGTCATACAGGTTTGTAATGACAAAGGTGAGCAATTGACAACAGAACTATCCCTTTAAGACTCTACAACAGGGGTGCCCAACCCTGCTCCTGGCGATGGACTGTCCTGCAAAGTTTAGCTCCAACTCTAATCAAACACACCTGCCTTTAATTTTTAAGTGATCCTGAAGACCTTAATTAGTTGCTTCAGGTGTGTTTGATTAGGGTTGGAGCTGAACTTTGCAGGACAGTCGATCGCCAGGAGCAGGGTTGGGCACCCCTGCTCTACAAGCAAAGGTTCTACTGAATGAAAACTGCTGAGCTCTAATGGGAAAAACATTAGAGATAATTTAAAAGGATCATGGTGTGGCCAGTGTTATGTATCCTCTAAGAAAAAGGCTGCCACCCAGAGCTCTGCGGTGTGTTGATTTCAATTGATTTCCATTCGGATGGCCTTTTCTAGGACTCACTAAAGCAAGACAGAATGAGGAGCGACAAGACAGGTGTTCAGGAGACAGCAAATGTGCCGTCTGAATCTTAAGTGATGATACACAAATGGCGCACATGGTCACATGTGAACTTCTGTGAATACATGAATGTATAGTCAAGCTCTCCTTTATCCTCTCAACATTTGACTCCCTATCGCACTCACCTTTTGTTTAAATGTCAAAGAGCATAATGACAAACACACAAAAACTCACATTAACACACACACAAACCCTCTTTGTTCTTCTCCAAGAATGTTAATTCAAATGTCTTCATGAAAACAAAAAAACCTCAAGCCATTTGAAAATGTGGCACAATGCATAATCAGCTGGCTTATATTCCCTGTTTCTGTCTATTGATCCGAATACAGAACAGCTCTCCGACCATCACCACTCATTCAGTTATATAATACACAACAATTTACCTCATCAAACCTACAATCACACTTAATGGTCTAATAGCACTCCAACTCAAAGACATCTAATGAGAAAACATATATATACAGTATATATATATATATATATATATATAGAAGGGAAAAATCTTTCTGAAAGAAAATCAAAGAACAACAGAGATTCATAAGGATATTATTTTGAAAAATAAATTCAGCTTGTGGCAAATGTATACGTATTGCATGTATACTGGTCTCTCTAAAATACTTGTTTCTGATTGGTCAATCGTGGTATTCTTACAGTCAGATATTTAGTATAATGACCATTAGCTTTGACTGCAATCTCTGGCAACCAATTTCCTACATTTTTCATTACGTTTTATTTATCTGTTAAGTATCTGTGTAATTAGTGGGATAATGTAGTTTTAACTGGTCTGATCTTCTCTTAATCATCCTGTCAGGATTTATTTTGTGACAATGACCAGCTGACTGTACATCATACCTTATATAATACGTTTTTTAAGTGAATATTTAAATTGGAAATTGAGTGTCAACACCAAAGTCTCACCTGCTCTTGTCAGTCACTGGTGGCCACGCCTGTAGGAGGAGCATAAGGTGTTGAAACTCCTCCCATTTACTGCTAGACTCCAACAGTTCCAGGAACAAGGAGTTTCGCTTTTCCTCATTCTCAACATCTTGCATCTCACACTGAGAAAAAGGAAGGAAGCAGAGAGAAAGTTGCATGTCTTTTGTACTTTTCCCAGGGGAAATAAAAATGTATAGAATTAAAACAAAATGGAAAAAAGAATAAAGAGCTGTTCATTCATGACGTCTATTTGAAGGCCAATTCAGAATGCTAATTTGAATGCTAATTAAGGTTCCCTCTGGAATTACTAATGTGGTTTTAAAATAGCGGTTTATGAGTCAAATTTGTGGTTAACATTACTTGAAGAGACTTTCACATTTTACGTATTGTTTCTAAAACATAAGTTACGCAAAACCATACTTCAAATGTTAATCTTAAAAAAGTCATTTTAAAACAACTTACTGCATAAATATGAAATGTCTACAAAATCTCGGTACCGACAGGGATTGTAGGTGGGGGGAGTGAATGACCAGCTCTCCTTCCACAACTGACTATCATGACTGAGGTGAGACCCTCGAGCAAGGCACCAAACCCCCAACTGCTCCCCGGGTGCCCACTGCTCCGGGTGTGTGCGTGTGTGTTTGTTCACTATTCACTACTGTGTGTGTGTGTGCACTTGGATGGGATAAATGCAGAGCACAAATTCTGAGTATGGGACACCATTCTTGGCTACACTTCATGTCACTTTCCCTTTCACTTTAATATATTAATATTAAAATTAAAGGGGAAGTTAACATTAACCACAGACTCATTAAAACTTCCTGAGGGAATCCATGACTTGAAAATGCTAATTCACTTCCTGGTTTTTAGGACTGTGAACTGAACAGCTATACCAAGCACAAGACTAAAATGCATGACCAAACAGTAAATATGCAAATCTTTGAGACTGAAAGCAGAAGATAAAGTATTTGGCTTATCAGCTAATCATAAGCCAAGACTAAATCTGTTTAAGGCAGAACATCTTTCAGGCTACAGAACTAAAAGGTAAAGACAGGATGTTTACAGATGGAGAGAGCTGGCAGGAGAATGCACGAATAGCAGAAGGGCTAAACATGAAAAAACAAAGCAAGTGAGATAGGAGAAGGAGAGAGGGATTGAAACAGCTAGACTAGCACACACACACACACAGAACGCAATGACTTCTGTGGCAAAAGGAGTGAATTCTCCCCTGTGGTGACCCTTATTCTCGTTCTCCTCCAAAAGAGGGAGGCGGAGAAAGAAAGTAATTAATTTCCCTTCAGTGCAACGTGAGTGCAGTTTAACAGCTGAGAAAATGTCTGATTTCTGAGGGTAAAAACAAAAAAAAGTCAAAGAGCAATTCCATGCCATGGTACCAGCATGCTCCAAGAAATGACAGAAAATAGCTGAAAACTCAGGGGGGCAAAAAAACTGATCAAAATGACTGTGGGTAAGAAACTTAGTTGCAGTAAAACCAAAGGATATGGCAACTGTTTTGGTTTGCAATTGTGATGAAGGTCATAAAACACGTAATATCCGTCCATATGTGCCCATACACAGGTCTGTAGCATCATGTCCATTTGAACAAACACTTTTTTAAATCCTCCTCAAATTTTTAAGCCAAGTAGACTATGAATGCAACTTAAAATGCAAAAAATACATTTTCAGTTTTGTAATAAAATGTATACATAGACACAACTTATATTTATGAACAAAAATAATTTCAAGCATTTATGCTTATGCATATAGTACCTTTCAAATGCAACATTATTTGAAACAAAAATTTTATATATGGAATGAATGAAAAGATTGCAACAATTTCATCATATTGGCATGAATGTCTCTAATTCCCACACTTCCTTTCACTCTCTCGCTGTCTCCTGTCTCACTGTTATTCACTGATGTGAAAATCAATGAAACTGACACCTCTGCCCGAGTATTTCCAACACCATAATTCCATTCAACCACCATCCTACACATTCAGACGATTAATAACCTGCCTATTAAACCCATTACAGCCAATCATGTTTGACCTACATTTATTATGATCTGAGAATAACCATTGAGGCAACACCTAAACACAGCATGCATTCCAGAGACCAATCAGTCTCTCTCCTAATTGAATAAAAGGAGTTGGCAAACCGAGGACCTGCAGTTCACGGGCCTCCGAGGCTCTTCAATTTTCTATTAAAGGGGTCATATGATGCTTTTTTAAAGACGATTATTTTGTGTATTTGGTGTAACAGAATATGTTGACATGCTTTAATGTTCAAAAAACACATTATTTTTCAAAGGTTAGAACATAAAAACAAACACATATTAATTAGCCTGAATTGTGTTTATCGTTCATATGAAATACTAACAACAATAAAGATAGCAGGCTGGGGTTTTAGCAGAGAACATTGCACTTCTCTGAGGTTAAATGAGGTTATATGTCTAATATGCTGCCAAGCTTCATCAATGTCCCTGACAATGTTCAATGTGACAAAGGTGTGTTGAAAAACTTAAAAGCTAATCAGTGACAAAGACAGACAACAGGTCAAATGGTTCCATTGGCCTTCTGGAATTCCCCTAGGGAGACTAGTCAGTGCACACTTAGTAGAAGATGTGCCTTGACTAGAAGAAACACTCAAGATGGTATGTGCTTAAAAGTAATACCAGACATTTCCACACTTAAAAAAATTAACCTAACATAATAACACTTTTTTTTGCATACTATACAAAATATACATACGTCACTTCCTGTTTGCTGCTGCCGTGTGCTTTGAGTTTGAGCTCCGTCAAGTTAATTCTTTATCGTCTATTTTTTATCTTAAAATCAATTTTATACACCATAATTTTCGTTT
>NW_015544175.1:1238556-1243505 GCF_001515605.1 Sinocyclocheilus anshuiensis
AACTACCAAATTTTGCTATAAGTTTGATTGCATCATATAATAATTGCTGTTAATATCGTCTGTTTGATTACGTCTTTAATTGATTTTTCCGTACATTTCTGCCATATGTTTATTAACTGACAGTCACCACTGATAAGCTATTACTAAATATTGTAGAAACCTAATTTGCTGTAAAGTTGCTTTGCAACGATTTGTATCGTGAAAAGCGCTATACAAATAAACTTGAATTGAATTGAATTGAAAAACTGCAACCCTGCAAGGAACAAGTGTTTTGAAAAATGGAACCCTAACCCTAACCAAAAAACAAAACAAATGCATTAGGGTGACAAACAAAACATACATTTATTGAAAAGCTATTATTTTAAATTACTATATTGAATTAAGATGAAAAAATAAAGGTAACTGGACACTTTCTGTAGAGCATATTTCAGCAGAGAAAGCAGGCTGGGGTTTTAGCAAAGAACTCTGCACTTCTCTGAGGTGCTACTTTAAATGCCTAATCTTCTGCCAAGCTTCATTGATGTCCTTGACAACGTTCTCGGGTGTAGATGGCAGGTCGAAAAACCCATAAGCTAATCGGTGACAAAGTCGAAGGGTTCCTGTGACCATCTTCCCCTTTCAAATGCGGAATTCCCCTAGAGAGACTAGTCAGTGCGCACACTTAGTAGAATATATGCCTAAACCAGAATCAATGACAGCGTGTGCTAAAAGCAAAGCCAGACAGACCACACTATAATCACCCACACACACTTCTGAGAGAAAGAATGAGAGAGACAGGGAGGTTAGAAGAGGACAAAATATGGAATAAAGCGGGTCTGTTTCACTGAACTACGTCCACGCACATCAGCGCGAGGGCAGGAGGGAAAGATGAGAATAAAATAATATGACATTCTCCGCCCTCCCATATCCCATCATCCTTTAAAACACACCCCAGGGGAGATGAAGAGAGCCCGCGCTGGTGCAACCATTCTCCCTGCTTCAGAGCATCTGCCCACGCCGCCAAAAGACAATCTGTGTGTGTGTGCGTGTGGAGGAGATCCTTAGACAAATTGAATGAGTTTGCGGCGGTGCCATCAAGCTACGCCACACTTCAAGGCGTCCGCCCACTCCAACGCTCCCCCACCTGCAGGAAATCTACCTGCCACATGCAGAAACACAACAACTGCACATTTAAGGGTTAGTTCGGTGCGTGCACGTCCTCGTATCGAGTCCATCAATGCGGAAATTCTCATGGTGATTTGCTGTTGGACCGAGTTGCTCCTTTTAACTCGGCTGGGCTCCATCTCAGCCTGTGACAGCTAATGGTTGCCTACCCACACACATAAACATACCACTCCAACCGTGAGGAGCTTTTAGTTAAATAGAACCAAATAGTAAAAGGCTGCATGTGGAAAGAATAATCATCTTGAAGGAAATATAAAGGCTTCTTCATTTGTTTTGCCTCATCTATTTAAAAGCAAAAAGAGCATTAGCAAGACGGCATTGACAGTTGCGGCTCTCTGGATGCTGTAAATATCAGAGATGGCTGGCTGGTAATTACCAGCCTTTAGCTGGACAGAACAACAGCGGTCCCTTTTGTTTTACGGCATGCTCGTACTTCAATGGCTACAAAGCTTCTAATCTGGCAGGCTGGCATTGGGAAGGAGACAGGAAGTAGTGTTGCTGAGGAGGAGATGGATCTCTATTGATCACTGTAGTATTTAGGCACTATAAGTGCACAGTGACAAGCCGAATCCCCTTGTACTTGTGACTGTAGTTATATTTAGACATGCTAGCTAACCCAAATGTACTTGCAGGCTTATGAATAGGATTACACATCAATGCACAGGCATAAACAATTGGACATGCAAGTGCATACACACACATTCATAAACTGTCTGACAAATAGATCTGAGAGGAAACAGACGGCCACTCATTATGGGGAGGAGCGAAAGAGAAGTAAAAAAGGTGGGCGTAAAGAGAATTCCAGGGCATAAACACCAGCTCTCTTTTTCTGAAAGGAAGAGTACAGAGCAGATCTCTCTATCAGAGAGAAAACAGCAGAAGACGGGCAGCTGCACAGAACTCCCACGTTAGCCTGTGGCGGTTAGTTCAGGTCCTGGATTCTGATAGGTTAATAGAGCTTCCAGTCATGCTAAAATACATTTAGATGATGATGAGTTGAACAGCTATGATGAGTTTTAATGAGTTTGGATGGATCTATGTGGAGTTCAAGACCAAAACAATATTGGACTCATCAACAGCGCCGCAACAGCTAAAGTCTGTCTACACTAGACGCAACAAAGCGACCGTTGCAAATCATTCGAATTTTGTGTCAGTACATCATAAATAGAATGAGGCAACAGCTTACTGTCGGGGATTTGTTGTGTCACGCTGCGCCGCATCCAGTGTAGACAGCATCACTGATTACAATGGGTTCTACAGTATTTTGTCGCGCCACGCTGCGCCGCTCGCATCCGGTGTACACACGGTGTAATTCAGGTCTGTGTGTCTACGGTTCATTGCTGCAGCTCAACATGTCCATGTGCACTAACCAAAAGTAAACCTGCATATGCAAGTCATCAGTACTGTATATCCAGAGTCAGTGTGTGTATTTAGGCAGCTTACACTGGAAAAATTCAGGTCGACCCTGTTGGGATTAGATCATAAGTCTTTTCGAGGCATAACTACAGACGCATAGTACCTCTGGCCTCCTACCTGGCCAAAGTCAATTACAATGCTCAGCAATTTTCTGAGACTGATCTCCAGTCCTTGCCATCGGGCAAGAAAACAGCCGAGAAAGCGAGAGAGAGAACAGATATCTAAGAGCTCGACCAAACCAGGCAGATGTGGCTCAAATAAAAACAGACATTTCATCTTCCTCTGATTTCCTCTCCATATCACCACTCTGAAAAGCATGCGCAGACAGAATACGAGGAAATTAATAATAAATAGCTTATGCATAATGAATAAATTAAGGCCATCCTGAGCTCAGAGCAAGGAGGAAGATGCAGGAGCCCTTAAAAGGGATTACTCCATAATTAACATCTTGTTTTTCTATTTATCAAACGAAAGGGATTCGTGGTGGAACTGTGTACACTTCAGACTCCGCTTGGTCGTGGACTGAGGATGAAACAGTTAGGAAGAGAACAGACTCAGATGGGCCTGAACATCAGAGGAAGGGTGAACCATGTGATGACTGCAAACACATCTTTCAGCTAAAAACAGAGGGAAATCCTAATGCACCTTTCAAGGGCTCTAACTCCTGGATGTGTTCTGCAACATGTCTATGAATCCCTTTATTAGACCAGTATGAATTTACATGCTAGGCTGGTTTACGCTGGACAGATAGTGCTGGTCACGTGCAGACATACCCAGCATAGACATGGTTTTCAAAAGCAAAAATAAAATAAAACAAATAAATAAATAATTGTTATTATTGTCATTGTAAAAAGGATTAGTAAATATAATTTTTCAGACACCCTTAAAGCTAATAGAAATGTGTAAATACAATTATTAATAATTATTATTAATAAAAATATTACACATTATGGTTTATTTTAAAATAAATAAAAACATTTTAATAATATATAAATATAGAAACTATCTTCATTTCTTTGACATTTATTATTCAGGATAATTTATAATGTAATAATGATTTTCATTTACGATTTACTTGTATAATTAAATGAATAAATAAACATTTAAAAATAAAAATAATTGTATAGTTGGGGACCAATTCTCAATATTGACTAGTTACTTATTAACATGAATATTACCAGCACATTGGCTGTTTATTAGTACTTATAAAGCACACATTAATGCCTTATTCTGCATGACCATATTTTAGATACCTTAAAGGTGCAGTAAGCGATTTCTGGAAAATGCTTTTGATATTTGAAATCACCAAAACAAACACGCACCTACCCAAAAGGACTACACCCCTATCTTGATGTCTCCGCCCCCAAATGCATGCACACGCTATACAACACAGGCAATGATTAAAGGGGTTATAGCGATCACTAAAATAGGAAGCAAAAGGAAAAAAAAAATATATATAATATTAAGAGTATGCTATCTTACTTTTCCAACACTTGAAACGGACAGTGCAGAAGGTTTAATCGCTCCAGGCTTATAAGGTGTGGAAATAAATGTCTCTTTATCATAGCTTAAACGAAGGAAAATAATAATGCAAATGAACAAACAAGTGAAGATGACACACGAGTATATTCAAGCAAAGCATATCTTAGTTCTATTCACTACTGAGAAGAAATAAAGCAAACACGGCATCCGTTTTCAGGTCTTCTCACTCTTTAAGGTCTGTTCAGCGCTGGAAAGCTCTCCGATATTAACCTACCTCTTGCCTGACTGTAACTGACCATTTCTCTCTTTCCATAATCGTTCTGCTAATGTTCCTCTTGTACACTGAGCTCTCTCTCCTTCCCTATCATGAGTGTATATGCCCCATACTGCTGATTGGCTAAAAGCATTTTTGGTGCTCGTTCCGATCCATTTGTCAACAGTGTTTTTCAAAAATGGCTTACTGCACCTTTAATCCTACCCTATGCCTAAACTAAACAACAACCTTACTGACTATTAATAAGCAGCAAATTAGGATTTTATTGAGGCAAAAGTCGTAGTTAATAGTCAGAATTGCTCCCCAAACTAAAGTGTGAACAAATAATTAAAAAATAATAATAAAAATAATTAGCAAAATAAATATTTATACAGATATGACCTGAATCAGACTCAAACTTTGGTTGCACATAAGTGTGTGCGAGCCAGGTCTGTTTCTGACTGAAAAGTGCTATTTTTTTTTATACATTGCTATTAGGCAAGAACCCCATCTTGGTTCTGTGGCTCAAGGGGCCTATAAGGTCAGTGTTGAGTACAACTCATTCTTTTCATTCACTGAAGACAAGTATGGAAATGGTGAGCAGATGGAAAGAAAGCAAGAAAGATGACTTGGA
>NW_015544175.1:1244082-1269490 GCF_001515605.1 Sinocyclocheilus anshuiensis
CTGGCCTTTGGAAGAAGTATAAATGTCTTATTAATATTCATTGACCTACTGCCTAACTTCCATCGTTTCCCCTGTGCCCTGGCTAAGAAGTGATAGAGGTTGTTCGGTTTAAAAAGACAGGAGAGGAAGGGATGGGGAGGAGAGAGGAAGGACAGAATAAAGAGACATAAATGTAGGAGCCAATTAAGAATACCCAGTGCATAAGAACAACTGAACCTCTGTATCCATAAGAGGGAGATTTTCAGGTAATGCCGACACACACCAAATCCTTTTTTGCTCCATACAAAGACGGCGGCTCCCGGCTGGAGGGCCCTTGAGTTTCCAAAGAATGATACTCCAGGGCATAATCTCCGTACTTCTTCAGCAGCCTGTGATGTGCGCTCTAGCATGGCACTGCATGCTTATGTCAGTAAATGCATGATGTGTGTGTGTCAGCACAAAAGTGTGTGTCAGCATGTCTGCACGCAAAAGCCGAAAGGATCTGATGTCTGTGGATCTGTTTGGAGCTTTGGTTCCGAGGCTTTACAAAGATGATGCAGCAAGAATATAAAAAGAAGGTCTAGCAGCTACAATGTATGGGCTGGATCTGGTGATACTCTATAAACTATAACTCTATAAACTCTTAACTCTATATTTTCCTGCACTGAAAATATAGAGTTAACAAATGACCACTGTATATAAATTACTGATTGCTATTTCTATAAACATATAGCTTTGTGTATTTAGCCTAATGTCAATGCATTGGGTTACACAAACTATGCAATGTGAACCACACTTACAAAAATCAGGCGATACCAATCAGATTAAAACAACAGTGAAATGCGAGCAAGCTTTTAGCTTGATTCAACTGGTTATGATAGAAACTAGCTAAAAATATCAATCAGAAATAATGTTTGTCCAATATTTTTGAAGTGAAATGTGCATGGTGAACTTGACATTTGCTTGCAACAACCGTTAAGTCAACCAGTTAGACCAGAAAGGCTTTTTTATATGCTATTTGGACTATCAGTTGGACTAACCAATAGTAGATAGCAAGAAAAATTTGTCTGAAATTTCCAAAAGCTTTTAAATCTGGTCAATTATTGAAGTTTTTTGTCCAATATTAAGACTATATTAACAGCTCCAGATGCTTAGATGAGTAACTATAATATTTCCTATGTAGACTACAGTTTAAACATTTGGGGTCAGTAATATGTTTTTATGTTTTTGAAACAAGTCTCCTAATGTTCACCCAGGCTGCATTTATTAGACCAAAGTAAAATATTGGTCACGCTTTATTTTAAAGTCAAATTCTCGCTATTAACATATCATTAACTACAACTTTTTCCTCAATCAACTCCTAATTTGCTGCTTATTAATAGTTAGTAAGGTAGTTGCTAAGTTTAGGTATGGGGTAGGATCATGGATGTAGAATATCATGCAGAATATGTGCTTTATAAGTACTAATAAACAGCCAATATTTTAATAGCAGGCATGCTAAGCAACTAGTTAATAGTGAGAAGTGGTCCCTATACTAAAGTGTCACCAAAATATTATTAAAATGTAAAATAACTGTTTTCTATTCTAATATATTTTAACATGTAATTTATTCCTGTGATGGCCAAACTGAATTTTCCGCAGCCATTACTCCAGTCTTCAGTGTCACATGATCCTTCAGAAATCATTCTAATATGATGATTTGGTGCTTAAGAAACATTTTTGTTGTAAAGGCGCAGCGCAGGGCCTGTTTCTAATAACAAAATCACAAGCTTTGTCTGTCTCTCACCTGATCCAGGTCCACTGTAGCTATAACATGAAACACCAATATCCGTATCACACTGTGAGAATGCAAGTATTTGAAACTACACTTTTGCCCTCATATGCTAAAGAGAAATGTGAACTTCACTCCAGAGTATTCTTGACATGCTCCCACCTGGAAAACATGCATAATGGCATTTAATATTTCAATATTTTAATAATAAAAGTCATTTGCGTTGAGATTTCAGTATCTTCCACATTTAATTAATTATGCATGCGTATGGGAGGGGTTCGTGAATATTCAGAGAGGGGTTGAGGAGGTGTACCACTTGAGTGCACTACAAGGTTGAGTGTTTCTGTGGAAAAACGATTTGTTTTTCAGCAAACCAACAGTCATTACGTCACCAACTAACGCAGTAGGGGCAAAATTACGACATCTATGATGATCCCATCCTTTATTCACAGACCAGCCTGAAGTTTGGTTATAAGTTCAACAAGATTCTGGAAACATTCTTACATTGTGTCAAAATGAAACAAAGCATCAAATCACAAATGCAAATATGACCACAAAGAGCAAAAGGACATTTTATTGAATACTTTGTTTCTTTTTCTGCAGCATCATGCCAGATAGCCCGTTTCCCTGAAACTCTCCAAAAACTCTTTCCACATAACTATCAAATGGGTTTTGATTAGGGATGAACAATACTAAATTTCTCCACCAATACCGATAAAATGGACAGATTTTGAAAGCTGAAACTTTGTTTCTTCTCAGAAGTAAAAAATTTCGATAAAGGGAAAAACGGTGGACCTGGAAACCCTGGCTTGAACTACAAGTGATTCATAGGGCCATACAGGACCTGTGATACCTGAGCTAATGAGATTTTGTTCGACAGCCCTGAATTCTACATAAAAGGCATTTTCTACACATGCGAGTTGCAGTCTGGCATGTTTTTGATGACACCTTTGATTGACAGGATAAAATCAGCCCCGATCATCATTATTGGCCGATACATTGGTGCATGCCTAGTTTTGATTGTGCCACATGGAAACTTGCTTGATTAGGACAGTGTAATAGATTCTGATCCATGTTGCCATGAAGTCAACATATTTCTAAACATTTTTGCTATTCCAGAAAATGTGTTGTTGCCCTGCTGCTAAAAGTAGACATTAGAATATGGGTAGAGTGACTATAAAGTACATATGGTAAGCAGCAACAATGAATAATGTCCATTTACACCATTACACCATCAACACCACCCAAAAATCACTGAAACAAGACAGGATGAATCCATGAATTCATGTTGCATGTGCAAAATTCTGACTGCACCATCTGTACTGTATGTCACGCCAGAAACTGAGATTTGTCAGAACAGGCAGCGTTTTTTGCAATCTCTGCCTCTGCTCAGTGCTGCCTCTTAAAGGAGCTGAACCTGGTGTGGTCTACTGCTGCTGTTGCCGTGTTTTCAGAGACACTTTTAATGATGACACTGTCTTAACGGGTGGTTGGTTTTCCAGTTACCGCAGATGTGCCAATGTTTGTTTTTCACACCATTGTCTGTAAGCGCTAGAGACTGTTGTGCATGAAAATTTAGATTAGATTTAGATTAGAAAGATTAGCAGGTTCTGAGACACTCAAACCAGTCCAGGGAGAAGAGGTGGAAATGGAATCTGGAAATGATGCAAGTCGGGCTAAAACTCACTTCAACTTCATAGGCATCACAGCTTAACCTGTTGGAACATGTTCAATGACCAATAGGCCACAATTCCAACAATGTCGAGAATGTACAATCTTAGGTAGGAAGGAAGTTGTACAATTTATGTGTTATAAAGCACAAAGTTTGTGTATTATATACATTTGCATAATTTATATATATATATATATATATATATATATACACACAAATTTATTTTACATTCCAAATAACATGCATGATTTGACAAAAAAACATTCTAAAAGATAATAAAAAAATACCACTCATTCTCTTTCTTTCTCAGCGTCTCTTAAGAATGCTTGCATTTCAGCTCAGTGAAGCAGATTATGGCAATTAAGCAAAGATTAAAATAATTCAAATGCACTTCAGGGATGGTGAGAAATGTATCATTGCTTCATAGTTATCTTTTCAATACACAAAAAGCCCCCGACATACAAGAGTGATTAGTAAAGCACTGATTTAACACAGAATATTGAGAACTTGTCAGAGTTCTCACTTCAATTTCTGTAGGTTTCAGCTTATGTCCAATTTAGGACTAATGCACGGTACGGCTCAGTGGAGTGAGAAACCATTCTGCAATGTTGTTAAAAACCATCCTCAAATGTTATTAAGAGGAGTCAAACAGTCATTCACGCACTGCTGGAACATATCGGCGGGAAACTCAATGTACTCACCCTCAAGGCAGCAAAGGTCATTGAGACTGTGGCAGTGTGTTAGAGAGGTAAAAAGCACCTTGATCACACACCAAGAACAATAAACTCAATGTACAGCCACTGCAGTGTTTTGAAATCAACACAAAACACACATACAAACGCTCTCACACGCACTTATCATTCCCAATGGTCTAGATAGATCAATGCTCTAAACTGCCAACTATGTTTCTCAGCAGAAATGCTTTAAGATTTTAAGTCTCAAAGTCAATGCTAGAAAGAAGAAGAGAGCCAAATAATAAAAAAAAACGCCCAGTTTTACCTCACCCGCTGCAATGCATTGCAATCCTCTTTCTTGCTTGCTTTTTTCAGTTTCTTGTGGAGTAGACCCTTTTTTGCTATGCACCACTTAGCTAGAAAATTATCCATAGGAAAGCCCATAAGACTATATTAGAGGAAGAGATAAAGAGAGAGAGAGCTTGACCTAATCAGTAAATGGACAACGCTCTACATAAGACTGACTTTCCAAAGCAATCTTGCGTTTATTTTTATACAGCATTTATTTAAATAATAGTTTTTCGCCTTTAGACAAAACAAAACTTAATTTTTAATGATAAAAATAATAACAAGAATAATTGTAAAAATGTTTAAAACTTTAACAGAACAAACTTTAAATAAACACTGAAACATTCAGAGAAATGTATCTTAAAATATATATAAAATAAAATCTATATGTAAATTCCAATACATAAATAAATAATACATTAATAAACAAGTTTTTTTATGGCGTTCAGCTTTTTCAAATGTGCAATCCTCAGAATACTATGGTGTTATTTTTCGAGTATAATATAATATAATATAATATAATATAATATAATACAATACAATATTCATTGTCAAGGTTAACTGCATGAAAGTGGCACTAAACCTACTAAAATTTAGACATACTAGCTAGAGATATGTGACAATAAACATGCCACTACTAGTCATGTGACTAGTTCAGAACACGATGTATCAAGCCACTGGACAAACCTGAACCTGCATCACCACAGTTCCAACAAGACTCCACACCTGTTCATATCCAGTGATGTTGAATTTTGTTCTTTTTTATTTGTGTTTGATGAAACGCCACTTGACTCCGTTAAGCTGTGAGACCTCACTGCTGTTAACATGATTGTATGTGATTAGCTGTTCAGGCAGACCCTTACAAAGGCAGAATGTGCTCCTCTTAGCTTCAGAGGAAAAGAGAGCGAGTGAGATGAAGAACACAGACAGAAGTACCTGGAGCATAATTAAATATTAAGTCAGCTCTTTGATTTATGCAGAGCCAGAAGCCAGAGATTACCCTGTGCTCTCAATGTACAGCTGATCCAAATCCCAGCACTGGGGGACTGGAGTTTGATATTCTGATCCTGTCTTAAAAGGACAGACATTCAGATGAAGGTCTCTATAGAGAGGGACACGCAATCACACTTACACCATAGAGGAGAAATCGGAGATCTACCTTGATCAAAGAAGGTAGAAAACCAAATGAGCTGCCTAAGCCTGTCCAGAGTCCGTAAATGAAGTTGTAAACTCAGCTTAGACAGGACCGATCTTAAAATCTAGTACCTTTGCTTTGCTTTTTCACATGGTGTAGTATTCAGAAACTGTAGATCTACAAACTGAAAGTTATTTACAATTTAAAGCAGTTAAACTACAATGAAGCCCTTTTGAAAATGCTACAAGTTAACATGTGTACACTAAAAAGTAACTATTTATAGAAGAATATTTTAGGTAAGAAGATGACAAATTCTTACAATTAGAGCAGTTTATCAAGCACATAAACCAGTTTTTTTCCAAACTGCAATCGGTTTGTGAGCTGATGCAAGTCTAATAATTAAATCATAATGTAAAATTAAACTAAATATAATTTGAAATAAATGCAATGTATATTTGAAAAATTTCCCTCTATATCAAACATTGTTTTTTACCTTTGTTTATTGAAATTAAATTAAAATTAAAAAATGTAATTAAAATTAAATTAAAATCTTAGGGTGTAGTTCAAATAAATGTATCAGATTTTGGAGTTTGAATGACAGAAATTTGGGAATCCCTGACATAAACAATGGGGATCCCAATTATGGTGCCCACTGTACATTAAACAAACTGATGCATTTACACAAAACACAACTTTCATAAGAGACAAGGACAATGAGTTTGTTGATTATAGCCTTGAGGTGTGGTCGCATTTTGTTGTGGCTGTTGTTCTGCAAATTTTCACAGTTGAAATTGGGTATTTTCATAGGAGTAAGAGTTTCATAGGAGTATGTGCGAACAGGAATCAGGTGAAAGATTTCCCCACGCAGATTTCACAACGGGTTCAAGTCTGCCATGCAAATTCCTCACATTGATTAATAGACAGCAGCTTGGTATGAACGTGACTTCTGTGTGAGCTGTGCTTTTTTCACTGATACACTACTGACTTTTTTTTTTTTGAGTACAAAATTTTGTAGAAATTTCTCAATAGTTGTGATGTCATAGTCATAATTTCTAAATGAATCTTGCAGTACTAGGGGCATATTGAACTCTTAGAACTAACAGTATGTCATAGTACGCTGACTGTACATTCCATGATTTCCATAACCCCCCCTCCCCCACCTAACCATTATAACTCTGGCCATCCTTGCAGCCACATACAGTATGAGCACATGCTAATGGAGCTCCAGGCCAAGGACGGAGGTCGTTGATGGATCACGGCTGTCTGTGTATGATGAGGTGCACATAAAACCCACTGCATCTTCTCAGCGTTGGCATAAATCTGTCAGAGGTAAAACAGTTTCCAAATATAGCTCAGGTTCAGTGTGCTCTTGATTCCTGAGACCATTACGTCAAAGCTGAGTCACCTTTAAGACACTGAACACCTGAAATCAAACCTCTGGAAACCTGAACTCAGACCTGCTTAATATCATGTACACAAGTAGGACATGCTCCTGGATCAAAAGCCTTTGTTGTACCTGGAACAACAACCAACAAGTGCTCTATGATTTTAGGAGCAAGGTAAGGGCCTGGAACAACACTGTTCCCAGTCCAAAGTGCCGTCAGACCGTTGGGAGAAGGACCGTACCAGTGCAAGCTTGGCAAGGTGGAAATGACAAATTGTACACTCTCTGGTCTGGTGAACTTCACGATTGACAGGAATGTTGTTGCAGGACCAACCCAATCACACTGTGCCTCCTCCTGAAAGCTCCTTGTGTAACCTTTTTTAACTCACTGCAATTGCTTCCAACACACTTTCTTCAACACCCTCCTCTGAACTCTTACATATCCCCCCCGACTGTGGTTTCCCTTCTAGAAGCTTTGTTTCTGTAAAAAGAAGTACAAATTAAAATTAACTTCCACAAAACTATGCACAGCTATGGCTGAATAGCATAATAGCATACTACTCTTTGCTCAAACTTAATATGGCAGAAATAGTGAGAATAGCATGCCAGTTTCTCTTCCTTCACCAATACCATCATAGACTCTTATACAATCATATACCAAGATGGTTCGTATTACTATTAATAGGAGAAACTATGGCGCGCAGTAAGTCCCGCCTTCTAAATAAAACAGCCAATCGCAAAACGGCAAAGTCATTGCGTCACTGCAGATGCCATTAGAAGCTCCGGTTCCCATAGAAACAGTCAGTGTCCTGAGAAATGCTTGGGACTACACATGTGCATTGGCTTGACAAACCTCAAATATACTTTTTAATGATATTTGAGGATAAGAAACATTTATGGAAGCATTTGTCAAATTGTATTGCTGATTTGAAAAGTTATTTAAATGTGAATTTGGCAAGCAGTCTTTGAGATTTTAGTATTTCCCCATTCAAGTGGATAGGAATAGGTTGTGCATGCCCGAAATAGCTACCCAGAGGCATCGCAAATATGGCCACTGAGTGAATTTACTTTTCTTGAAAGGGGCTTTGATATAAAGTCAACAAAAATAGAATGCTAGAAACTAGAGGAATTTCAAGAAATTAGAAGCAAGAGGAACTCTCACTAAGACCTTGGAAAGTTAATGCAGGAGAGTACAGCAAGTGAAGCTTACTGACATTTGAAGCCTGTGAAGGGGGAGATGATGTAAGCGTGGCCCCGGGCTGTGCCGAGGAGGCGGGACTAATGACAGAGGAGAGTGACACGTGTGAAATACAAGAGCGCTCGTGACAGACCAGAGCTGACACACTGCCAGTGGGTCTGATGTCACATCATGCTGACATTTTGAAGACACACCAATGTGTGTGTGTGTGTGTGTGTGTGTGTATGTGTGTCTGTGTGATATTTTGTAGTCAGAAAATCTCAGCACACCAAAATGACACAGAATACAAACACACTTACATGAATAAATAATTCAAAGTGCAAATATGACATATAGGTACATGTGACACTGAAGACTGGAGTAATGGCTGATGAAAACTCAGTTTTGCCATCAGGGATAAATTACATTTTAAAGTATATTAAAATAAAAACTTATTTTAAATTGTAATATTTCATAATATTACCGTTTTGACACTATTTTGGATCAAATAAATGTAGCCTTGGTGAGCATAAGAGAGATAAAATCTAGATAAACTAGGCAACCTAACTAATTGACTAGTATCTAACAGGAAGGCTTTAATGTGGTGCATTTAGCTCTTTCTCTGTAATTAACAAACAGCCAAATACACACACACACACACAATCACATACACAGCTGGATAAAGACATTAAAACAGCACTGCTAAACATGGGCATATTAAAGCATGCACTCCGGGGGGAAATGAAGACCTTGTTTTAATGACCACATTAACCCCAGTCATTAAGCTTGTCTACGGTTAAACACACACAAACACATACACACACACACACACACACACACACACACCCTCCCCGTTTAACCTAAATACTGACGGCTTCTTAACATGACAAATGAGTCCAGATTATCAAGTCAAGGGACCATGGCAACGATAACACCCCATGTCTGATCCCAAACACACGTGTACACACGCCAGCGTCCTCAAATTCATTTGCACTCATTACATCAATAACTACTTCAGAATACAAGTAAACAAGGGAGTCTGGGACACAGATAGCTGCCAAATGAAGATTCTCAATTCAGACTGAAAAATCTGCTGTCCTCTGCCAAGCAAACACTAAGCACTCATAGGGATTGTGACATTTTGTTGCCGTTAGGCTAAGACGGATGGCTAAAATTAAGAGACAAAAATCCACCACCGTGTGCCACCGGGATGAGGATCTGAACACAAGTCATTGCGTTGCCAAAGGGGTAGATATCGTTTACATAATGCAGGCAGAAATTGCCAGGGAAATGCAGATAATGCAGGTCATTTCAATCAAATTTCTTTTAGAAACATTTGGGTGAGGTCAAATACATTTATGAGAGAATTTGCAATTTTAATACGCTGTTCTGGAGAAGTTCATGACTTGTCAAACAAGACATTCGATAGCAGCTTATTAGACAACCACAAATTACTATCGTCAGTGCCACAGAATGAGAACTTAAAGGGATGGTTGATTGCGATTTCACTTTTTTAACGTTAGTTAGTGTGTAATGTTGCTGTTTGAGCATAAACAATATCTGCAAAGTTACGAAGCTGAAAGTTCAATACAAACGGAGATATCATCTTTTAAAATTCTGGCAGTTTAATGCCTACAAAAACGGCTGGTAGGGCCTACAACGAGTTACTTCCCGGGTTCGTGACATCACAAACCCAGATAAACCCTCGGGAAAAGGCAGCAAAGGGGGCGAGGCCTGCGCTGCTTTAGAGAAGAGGAAGAGAAAACTAGAGGTGCACGTAAAAATCTATTCATATATGAATCGCGATTCTGTCTTCTAACGATTCAAATGGATTAACAAGTTTCAAAATCAATGTTCTAAAGCAGCAGTCCTTAATACTGTTCCTCGCGTCCCCCTGCTCTGCACATGCTCTGCATCTCTCTCTCTCTGATTCAGCTCAGCTCCAAAAATGAACTGTTACTATTATACACTTATTTTCACATAGCTATGAGAAGCTTTAAACATGGACTGTGCGTGCAGTTGCCATACTGTATTAAAGCTTTAATCAGGATAAAACCGTATTTTAAAAGCTAACATAAGCAGTAGCATTTACAAATAACAGCGTATCTAAAAGTATGAGACAACAACAAGCAAAAAACATAGGCCTACCATTAAAAGCCGTGCTTGCACAGGTTCTGCTCGATCCTCTTCAATAATATCCTCTGCTTCTCAATCGGGCTCAAACTGATAAGCGATATTAACGACGCCTTGTTTACAATTCAACCGGAGCACATGCCGCTGAGGTGAGGGGCGGGACGCTTAGGCACGTACTAGAGGCAGTTTAGCCAATCACAACACACTGGGCTAGCTAACCAATCAGAGCCCATCGCCTTCATAAGGGGCTTCATAAAAGAAGGAAATGATCAGCGTGTTTCTCAGAGAAGGGACAGAGCGGTGTGGAATAAAGGTGAAAAATAATGAATTTTTAAAAAAACGAAGCATTAACACATGTTAGACTGCACCCCATAAACACAATCAAGCCTAGAAAAAAAACACTGAACCACCCCTTTAAGCCATGAAAGGCCTTGACAGCATCTGTAATATCTGATTGACCACAGATTGGGTGCCACTTTCTTGATGGGAAATCATTAACAGGACAATCAATGATAGAAAAAGCAATAGACAAATGCAACAATCAATCTTTTTGCAATCACATATCAATTATGTGGTAACACTTTTACAATGTTATGTTTCAATGAGTTTATGTATTACTGTAGATATCATAATTTAACAATAAAAAAAATTTTTTTTTTACATGATTTAATCATGTTAATTTATACATATAATATTGTCCATGTTTAATTCATGTTCATTTGAAATACATAAACTAATAGTAATTTATAAAACTTGAAATGCTAAAATCTGTTGGTATATGTAGAAATTGAAATGAATATTGTTAAATAATAAATACTGTAAATAACTGCTGTTCATGATACTATTTATTTTAAATTCTATAATTATTAATTAGTGCAATATTCATTATTCACAATATGGTTTTATTTAGCAGCAGTTGTAAGTGCATCAAGTTCACATTTGTGTCTGGATCGCATTACTTCGCAAATATATAGGCCTAACCTACAGCTACAAAAAACTGCTTAGGGAATTTTTTTTTTTAAACGTATAAATATAGAAAATCTATACTTCCCTATCTGGGACCCCAAAGTTCAGAGTTGATCTAGCAGTTCACTAGAATAAACTCAAAGATCCTATGTATAGGAGTTACCTGTTTTGAGTGTATAGGGGGAACAAGCAGTCGAGTTGACCGTCAAGGCAATTTGTGAAAACGAGGAGAAAAAGTGCAACCTCAACTTGGCAGCAAAAAAATAAAAAATCCCGGCTCTATAGAATTTCTCTATAGCTACAATGATTTCTGCTGAGGGTAAGTATGTGTCATTTTTTATAGGGAAACCCGTCAGCAATTAAACCTAATGAATGTAATTGAGAGAGTTATCACCTTCCACTGACAGTTAGTGAATGAGACAAAAAGTCCAACCGCTCTCATTCTGTCTGCGATCAAAGTCATTTCCTCAATCAGACAACCGTGCAATAACCATCCCGGCGCTTTCCATTGCTCACACGCACTGCTTCTTCCTCTTTCTATGAGCTTTGACGTTTCCTCTTGTTGATTTTCAAAGGACGGCCCCTTTTCCGCTTTGATAAAGTTCAACAATGCTACCTCATACATCAGGGAGATAAACACCACTGCAATGCCGAATAAGTAAACAACAACAGAGAATATACAGCTCAGCAAAACATGCAACAGAACAAACAGATGCGAGACCTTAACGCAGCTCCTGCTTGGCAGTAGTAAAGTCGCGGTTGCTATGGTGCTGGGCAGAACGGGCCGGTGTGCGAGTTAGGAGATGATTAGTTTGGGATACAGGGGGTAGAAGTGTTATATTAACAGACACACACGCGTGCACAATCATGTGGGCCTGAACGAGCACACTACAAAAACAGACAAAAGCAAAAATACCCAGGTATTGACATAAATAAAGACACACGTACACCTGGGGCTACCAGTTGATAACCAGACTCTGTGGCTTGTGATGTAAACCAGCGTCCGCTTCTCAGCAGACAGACATGCAATGACAGCGATCCGTGGCCTGATGCCCATCGCTCAGAGCGAACAGGCCCGGCTCAGCAATCCCAATCAGGATTTAGGCATCTGAGTATTCGAGGACTCCACGCCTCAGTGAAATAGAGCCTATCCTCTTTACCTTCCCTCAATCTGTTCTTTTTAATTACTCCTCCTCCTTCAGGGCATGACTTCTCATTAAGACTCCCCTCATTTCCCTTCCTTTTTCAGATCACAATAAAGACACAATCAATTCATTTCATTGAGAAAAACAAAGCTATTGCCAACATTGGAGACCCTGTGATAATCTGTGGAATTAAAGGTTAGACTTCATTCTTAATGTTCAACATGTTCTAAACTAGTCAAATCCAAATCCATGACATGCCAAAAATGGCTCTTTCCAACCATAAGCTTGATATTCTGTTGTTTACCACTAAATAACGCTAATCAAGGACTAATGGGAAACTGGAACTACTTACAGCAATCTTGAGGGGCTCTTTTGTTTTAAACCCCTGAATACTGAAAGTTGCATTTAATTATTCTATTAAACAATTGGCGGAGTAATCCTCTTAAAATGAAACCAAACATCTGATAGCGTCTGCTTATATAAATATTCATTTGCATGATTAAAGTTTAGTGAAAGAATGGATTATGTGATTTGGTGGAAAATGGATTAACAGCATGTATTTTTGTAATGTGTGTTGAGTGAGATGAGGTGACTCTTCACTTCATGTCAGAAAACTAACTAAAGAACTATTATGGAGGCATATTAATGAGAGAAGTCTTTGATTCTGTCATAAATTTTGTCTGTTCATCCATGCATCTGTTCAATCATCCATCCATTCATCTATTTGTCCATCCATCCTTCCATTTGTCTATCCGTCTGTCCATCCATCCATCCATCTGTCCATCAATCCATCCATCCATTCGTCCATCCATCTGTCCATCCATCCATCCGTCCGTCCATCCATCCATCCATCCACTCTTTTAGAGATTAGTTTCCTTGTTACATGAAGCCTCATTTCTTCTTTTAAACATTAAGAAAATCTGTTTTTAATAATTTCACTTTTAAAAAATGTATAAACAAGATCCCTCTACCGTAGGCGGATCTGAGTGGCAATAAACATTATAATTCAATTATGTTCTGCTAGTATATTTATCTGATCTCTTTGACTTTTGTAAACCAAAAGTTTAGCAAGGAAAATCAGAAGGTCATTCTCCTAAGAAGAACACTGACAGATTTAGACAGAATTGCTTCTTAGTTCTGCTATATATTCAATTCTTGAATTTACTCCAGCTTCACTGGTACATACAAACAGAGAACACCACAAAAAACGGCAGAATGACGTTCACATCCCCAAAACAACATGAGGTGAGGCCAAAGAGCATGGCTAAGAAGGCAATCGGTAATCCCTGGACCAAATACATCTCATTCCTTCACACACACATACACACACACTACTACTGTACATGTACGAGAATAGTGAAGCAATTCCTATAAGCACATGCTAACTCGCAAAGGGCTGCGCTGTAAAATGAGATTACATTCACAGTGCCTCACAGAGGAAATAAGCTAATACGGAGTCAGAGATGCGGGAATGTAATAATATTTATGTGTGAAATGTAAATCATGTTTTGTGCCAGTGTGGGTATATGCATATTTTTCACCTTTCTGTTTGGCCAGCAGGCTTTCAGAACTGCTTGGCTCCTGAAGAACACCAGTAGGTGGATGTCTTGATCGCTGAGGCTGAATGAATGTTCTAGGATCTGCAGGACCTCAAGTCGGGGTCGTACAGGTTTAGAATCGTCCCCACAAAAAGGTCGTAACCATGCCAGCATGTCCTCAGATGTTACCATATTGCCACTGAAATAAATGAATATTAACATGAAATAAAATCAGAATATATATATATATATATATATATATATATATATATACATCCAAATTATTATGATTAACATACTCAGTAGTTGAAAAAACACACCTAAAATGATTTTTTGCAGTTTATGGATACTTCCAGAAAATGTAAGATTTTAGAAAGTTACATCTGAGCAGTGTTTCACATGAAAACTATATATATATATATATATATATATATATATATATATATATCCATCCACACACACACACACACACACACACACATTACAGATCGTAAATACACAATTTAAGTTGTGTCAGACAATTTAAGTAAGTCTGGGATAAGACTTTTTTGGAAATAATTTTTCTTTTTTTTAATAAAATTACTTTTATTCAGTATGGACGCATTAAATTGATAGTAAAGATAATTCTAAAGTTACAAAAGACATCTATTTAAAATAAATGCTGTTCTTTTGATCATGAATCATGGAAAAAACAAATGTATCAATTATTTAAAAAATATTAAGCGGCACAATGGATTTCAACACTGATGATAATAAGAAATGTTTCTTGAGCAACAAATCACTATATTAAAATAATTTCTGAAGGATCATGTGACACTGAAGACTGAAGCAAGGGCTGCTGAAAATTCAACAGTGTCATTACATGAATAAATAAAAAGATAATAATAATAATAAAATATATTAAAACGATTATTTTAAATTGTAATATTTTTTCATAATATTACTTTTTACTGTATCAAATAAATGCAGCCTTGTTCCGCTTAAGACGCTTATTTCAAAAACACAAATAAATGTACTTTTAACAGATATTGTACATTAAAATGTCAATGTAATATAACGTCAATATAATTAAATACAGTGTTTTTACAAGCAAGTAACAAACAAGTAATTACAAATTAAGTAGATTGGTCATTTACAAAATTTAACAATAATTGTCAAAAATTGGCATACATTTCATTATTGACTCAGAAATAGTGCTTATATATTCAATCTTAAATATTTAAATCTTAAATTTATCTTCCTTATTTTCATTTCATAATGTTACTTTATTTCACATTGTTTATAATGATCAAATTTGGCTCTAAAAATGTGATTGGATAAGCCTCGTTTGAAGCAACAATAAAAAAGCGATATAAGGACATGTGATCGTACATCAATTTAATTTTATGTTAGTTTGGCTAACAAACTATTTTCGCATGTCAAAATAATTGCTTACTTTAGTCAATACTATTAACACTGGTTTCTTTTAATCATGCTTCTGCTTTACGTTGTGCCAAACAATCCCATTTAATTGCAGAAATATATAATATATTCTTAACTTTTTTACATTAAACCGTACAGTGACTTCATATGACTGTAATACAACAACTATAACTCATCCCTTCCTAAGGACAAAGGGACAACACTATGTTTCAATAATAGTAAACGGAAACATCGCAACAAAGGATATACCTACCCGCTCTGTACATTAGTGTGCACTGCTGCAACAATTCCTTCCAGCACCTTCAAGGGGTCTGCATAATCTTTCAATGTGTCCTTGTCACCGCTGAAAACAAACACACACATTCGGAGCTTGAGTTTTGATTCAATGTCTTGAGGCTTTTAAGAGGCTTTATGGCTGCAAACTTTGTGTGTGTGTGCACACCAAAGGAAGGGATTTTCATACTGAGGAATCTTAATGCTCTTCTGCTGATGTTCTAGCTGCAGGGTTCCTCTGGCCTCATCTGTCTCCCTCCATTAAAGGTGTTAGTGTTATGTTTTTATGCATGAGGCTGCACCGACTAATTATGTTTCTATTAATAATTGCTTTGTATTTTTATGCCAACAATCTCTTATTTCATTACTACTGCTGCAGTAAATACTTTGTAAGTCTGGTGTTAAATAATCTGCGGCCTCCAGAGGCCTTTCTTCAGAGGCATCTTCTTCTCCGTGATGTAAACAAAAGTTCTCTTTTGCAGTTTCCTTCAGTGCTGTTGTTGTATGTTAGACTTCACTTTCTCTCTTTGGTTAGGTCAATGTAACATGAGCAATGCTTCAATGGGAATGAAAATCGTCCGTTGTGTTGCTTCCAAAACATTCATGTTTCAACATCTTTTGTATAATATATAATATGATTGACTTCAGCTGGATTCCCACAACTGTATCACATCACAGTCAGTGGATGTGCTGTATAAAACAATAAGTGATTTATTTTCTCCGGACTTTAATTAGCAGAGCGCTAGTTGGGACACATTTTTCTGCTTTGCCCTTGTAATCTGCACAGCAGCCCGTTTTATTGCTACAGCATCATTCAAATGTTCATATAGTGTTAAATTCAAAGAATTGCTCTGACATTCCTCTGGTACTCCAGCTATAATACGTTTTTAGAGGGTTTGTTTTTAATTCCAACATGAAATAATTCTCTTTCAATCATCTAAAATATAGCATTCTGATTGTAATACTTTTATAATAATCATACAACGATGTCAATGACTTTTCTATGATACTAATACTTAAAGTATTCCACATACAGAACTACAATACCATTCAAAAGTTTGGAGTCAGTAAGATTTTTTTAAGGAATTAAAAAAAAAAAAAGGATTAAAAAAATCTATTTCAAATTAATGCTGTTCTTTTGAACTTGATCTTTTCATATAAAAAAAAAAATAATCACCTTTTCAACAAAAAAATTCAGCTTTGCCATTACAGGAATAAAATACATTTAAAATATATTGAAATTTAAAACAGTTATTTTAAACTGTAATAATATTTTACAATATTACTGCTTTTACCATATTTTTGATCAAATAAATGCAGCCTTGGTGAGCAAGAGAGACCAAACTCAAACTTTTGAACGGTAGTTTATACAAGCCACATCATCCCAAAACTGATCTAATCGTTTATTAAGCAGATTTCAACTGCAAGCCATTTTCCAAATATCTCAGCATCCCCTTCAGTATGCAAGAATTTTAGCATCTTCAATATTATGATGCAGACTGCAAAAACTTAAAACCTTGCTTTAAAATTCACTAAACGCAACCACACACACACACCGGAGGAACACTGTGCTTCTAAAGGATTATTTATACATGAAACGTAACCATAATCTTTTACTCCCCAGATATAAACATCAATCATGAGCAGGTTGTAGACCACAGATTCCTCCTCCTTTTAAAAAAGATTTCTGACTTCTTAAAAAAGAAAACAGGCCGCAAGAAATCTAAGTAAAGCCGAGAATACAATTTGATGAAATAAACTTAAATAGTTTGACAATTCCCAGCGCCCAAATCATTTCATTGTTAATGATTCATTTGCCCACCTCTGCAAACCAGTAATTAGCAGCAGAAGACAGGAACACGTTTTAGTTATAAGCAATTACCTAGAATATGAATCACTCCAGCAGAGAAGAAAGTGGGAGACTGCGTCTGAATAAAAGCAAACTGTAATCAATCTTAATTTTTCTGACCATCGTTTTCTCGGATTCAGGAGACCTTCACTAATCCCTCTTGATTACGAATTGAGCTGAAACGTCTGATCAACACAGACTCACGAAGCAGGATGACTAATCAGGAGCTGCAGAAAGACGGGTTCCCGCTCTTTGATGGTCTTGGAGATTTAAAAAAAAAAAAAAAAAAAGCAAAGTATTTGGTTTGAAAAAGCCTATTCACAGTACATGCAAAATGAATAAGTGAAAAGTAGGGATGTGTCAATAATAAAATCTTGAAATCCCATCCATGAATGAAACTTTGTTGTTTTGTTTAAAATGTTAAAATATGGCTATAAAAATCTGATTGGATGAGCCTTGTTCGAAGCAACAATAATAAGGCAATATATGTACATGTGATTGTACATTAATTTAATTGTACTTGTACTATTGTACTATTATTATCTAATTAACTAGTTTCACATGTCAAAATTGTTAATTTTGAATAGTCAATTAAAAATATTAATAAAATTACTATAGTGTGTAAAAAAACATCAAAATAAAAAAAGACAAAATAATATATTTTGAAATTAATTGTTTGTTTTTAAAGATTAACTTAAAAGTGAGCGACAGATGATGCAAAAGTAATGTAGTTCATGTAAAAATGGTAAAAAAAGAGAATGCACATTTAAGTATGCAATACTGGCTGACTGGTTATATCAACACACACATTGATATTTGGTCATTCACTATTATGTTACATACTGACTAATGAAAGAAGATGATCTAAATGGAAATCCTCTGAGAAATATTTGGCTGCATAGCTGCAAGACCCAATACTTGAAACTTGCTGCATGAGAGAGGCTCCCCCAAGTCAAATTATTAATCACAGTAACAGTCTGTCCAGACCTCTGGGCTCTTAAAATGTTGGCAGCTTGGTCTGAAACCTTAAAGAATAGGTTCAAAATAACTGCCTTAAAGAGTTTCGCAAGTTGTGGTGGAAAATCAGAGATTGGTTCAAAAAATCTAAGCTAGCACTACCTGCTCTCTGAATTGCCAGTATTACTAAGGACACGGTGTTATTAAGAACCAGCCAGCAGGGAAGGTGGCGACCTCCTAAAAGCAGGAGATGAAAGGTAAGAAAAAGAGAGAAAGTGAGCTGTAAAGGAGAGAGATGAGAGGCCAGGGCAGAGGCCAATGCTGTGTTTAACTCAATCAAGCAAAAACACATCCAGCCTGACACAGGTTAATAGAGGTATAGGCCATAAAGACAGAGACTGAGAGTGGAAAAGAGAGACAGAGAAAGCAATACCAGCGAGGGTATAAAACAGACAGAGAGAAAATGAGGGTGATATTAAGAAAACGACATTGGCAAACAGAAATCTGCGAACTGCAGCTCATCGTACCTGAGAGCAGCTATGATTTGCTCCACTGCGTCCTGGACTATGCTCTCCGCCGACAGATTGCTTGTTCCCACGGTGACTGCGAGCAGCTGATCGATCCGTTCGAGGGGCTGTCCGTCCATGGCCATTGTGATGGCCAGATGGCGCACCTTAGATTGCTCGGATCTGGACAGGTCATAAATGCGACTGTACTTCTGCAAGAGCTCCTAAAAAAGACAAGAATACAAAGACATTAACACTAAATCATGCTCAGAAAACTCTTTATGCTCCCCATCCTCTGGCAGTAATCAATGAGTAATATGTGCCGAGACAAAAACAAAGCCTTAAGTATCTTGAGAGACATACAGCAGCAGTACACCTGAAGACAAAGAACAGAACAATTTGTTTGGTTGCTGAGAATCAAGAGGCACAAGCTCGTCTCACACACATACACACCCAGTCCCACACACTAAGTTTTTCTTTTTCGATAATCCATTACACTCAGATGTACACCAAAATACAGAAGAAAAGATATGTCACTACCTACCTTTCATTCTGAATTTAAAGGTCACATATTTTACACCTTTCTGGATTTTTATTTGAGGTTTTGATGTCCTTAAGAATGTATATTTGCGGTATAAGTACCAAAAACCATCTCAATATATATTTTACAGCTCCTCTTCTCTCAGGAGCTCTGATGAGAACAGGTTGATTTTGGCCTAATTAATATTCATGAGCCTCTCTTCTGATTGGCCTGTTGTTTACTGAGTGACGTACGGCCAGGCCAACCACAGGTAACTAGGGTCAGCCGACGTCACAGCGCTAGCTGGAGGCAGCAAAACAAAGGGGAAACTGGAGGCGGCCCATTCAAACCAGCGCAGATTCGGATACATAAGGAGCTTAAAATATCATCTTGTTGTGATGTTGGGTGCCAGAATCGACGTAATACAGCCTCAAATTAGAAATTTGATCGCATATCTGCTGCCACTGCCAGACAAAAAACCGACGACAGCTGTGCTTAAACGTGATAAAACGAGCAGACTGGACAGAAACGATCGTCAAAAATGCTTGCGTTTGCAGCGCACACTTCTTATCAGAAAAGGTTCAATAAAGTATTGTCTTTTGTTGTTATGGGCACGTCTACAGATTTCTTGCCATAGATGTATACGTTTCTTGCATCTCTCGACTATGTCGTGTATGAAATAATGTCTGTGTGCATGTGTATAAAACAACAAAACTGACAATTTATATATAATCATTTGTAATTGTATATACATTGTTGTAGAGGTCGACCGATGTATCGGTTTTGCCGATTAATCGGCACCGATAGTTGATTGCTGGAACAATCGGTTATCGGGTTCGTGAAAAATCACAGCTACTTTATGCAGGCTGTGTGCATTTTACTGTGGACTGACTGTTTTGAAACTTCTATGGTAGTTAAATTGCCCCTAGACCTCAGTTATCGAGAAAAAAGCCAGGAAATTTCAGTTTTGACAATATGGGACCTTTAAGAAAGTAGCATTGCTACTTTAATTCAGTGACTCTCCTACACTGGTAGGTTGCAGGCAGCAAGGCAACTGGGACAGAGATTTCCACTGCAGTTTCCGCAATCGTGCACATTCCTATGGGAGCATGTTGTGTGACATAGTGAAGGTGTGTCGGTAATAAGATGCGGCAGTATCTGCTCGATAAGTGTGCACTGTAAAAATGAATCCATATATTTCCATATACAAATGGCTCAATGTGTGAATTTAAGAAACCACAGGCTGACATGGACTGCCTGCTACTATCCTGCAGACAGGACACCAGCTACAAACCTGCCAATCAATCACAGCAACTGTCACACAGCTCAAGAAAGTGAGAAATTGTGAAGCAGAAAGAAAAAGAAAAAAAAAAGAAGGAAAAAGGGCAAGTAAGTTGGGCACTTACATAATATTTAAGGCCCTGCTTACAGTTAGCATCCGTCTTAGATGATCAAATCACAAGAGGACAGTAAAATTTTGTATGTGTGTGTTGAGAAAATACCTCTTGGCTTGTCTTGAGTGACAGAGGGAAAGAGTGGCTCAGAGTCTCTAGATGGGCAAGAGACTGCTGTATGTGAGTGAGGGCGGAGTCAAAGCTGGAAGCGGAGTTTTCACTTCTGTCATCATTAGCCTTTTTCTTACTCTTGTCGCTAATTCCTTTTAGAGCCTTCTGTGCGCGCTTAGTGATCTCCAGCCGGGACTCTACTGAGAGCTAAACAGATACAAAAAACACACACACAAAGGAAAGAGAAAAACAAATATGTTAAGTCTAAAGTGTTTTTTTTTTTAATGTTCAATATTTTTTTTCTATGTCAACTTAAAATAAATATGATGATACCACTTCCTATAAAAAGGCAGCTATTTATTTTCATATACATTAAGATAAATTATTATAATATTAATATACATTATTTATACACTACCATTACAAAGTTTGGGGTCAATCAGATTTGTATGTTTTTGAAAGAAGTCTCTTATTTGATCAAAAATACAGTCAAAACAGTGATACTGTTAAATATTATTACAATTTAAAATAACTATTTAGAAATGATTCTAATATGCTGAATTAGTTCTTAAGAAATGTTTCTTATTATCAATATTGAAAACAGCTGTGCTGCTTAATAATTTGTAGAAACTCCAATACATATTTTTTTCATGATTCTTTGATGGACAAAGTTCAAAAGAACAGCAGTTTTCCATCATCAAAATAAATAATCCCCATAATAATAGTGAATAAAAATAAATTCTAAATGGCTTTTAATAGTCACCCACAGGTGACCCCATATAGTAGAAGCTACCCAGAATTGGCCCACAATCTGAAATGGAGAAATGTGCTCATGCTTTTCTGCTTATAAACTTATTCAGTCAGCAATGGGTCGTTATTCTGCTGCATATCTACTATTATAATCCCCAACTCTAATGATGTAGCATAATTCGGTCTCATCTCATTTCTCATCCAGATTCATCTCGGTGAGAACACTTCAAATGCCTGGATTCATCTTATACTGTTTACCTCTGAAACTTCCCTCCTACACTCTCCTGCTGTCATTTACGCACATGCACACATACGTTAACTGTATTTACTCACGGTTCACACACAGTCTACAGCAGAAGCATGGCAGATGTCATTGGTTGTTTTTCCTAGACGTATACTGTTCAAAAGTTTGGCATTGGTACGATTTTTTAAATGTTTTAATAGAACTCTCTTGCGCTCATCACCATGTCTGCATTTATTGGATTGAATATACAGTAAAACAGTAATATTGTGAAGAAATACTACAATATTTGATATTTAATAATATATTTTAAAATGTAATTAGTTCATGTGATGGCAAAGCTGAATTTTTAAAAGCCATTACTCCAGTATTCAGTACCACATGATCCTTCAGAAATCATTATAATATGCTTGAAAATAATTGTGATGCTTACAGGAGACATATTATACCCCTTTTTACAATATGTAATATAAGTCTCTGGTGTCCCCAGTCTAATGATGTAGCATAATTCGGTCTCATCTCATTTCTCATCCAGATTCATCTCGGTGAGAACACTTCAAATGCCTGGATTCATCTTATACTGTTTACCTCTGAAACTTCCCTCCTACACTCTCCTGCTGTCATTTACGCACATGCACACATACGTTAACTGTATTTACTCACGGTTCACACACAGTCTACAGCAGAAGCATGGCAGATGTCATTGGTTGTTTTTCCCTGTGGTATTCTTGAGCACCAAATCAATGCTGCTCTCACCTTAATGGTGGGAGTGGGTGTGTGTTTATGGCAACGAGTGTTTGTAACTTGCTTTCTGCCAAATCTAATCATTATAACATTATATCAACATAACAATCATTACAATAACATCATCTGAACACTCCAGGGGCCACCGAGCATTAGCGATTAGCCTTTTGATTACAGAGGCTCATTTAGGATGTTTGCCACAGGGCCGTGTGTATGTGTCTTTTTCTGTATGCACGTGGATGTTTGACTTGCAGGCAGAATAAATAGAAAATGAAGCCATCTGTGAGAGACAGGAAGAGATGAGAGGTGCTAAAACATCAAACAGCACTTAGTAGACATGAACATGTCCAGAGAAGTCTGTGAATACACCATAGGCATAAGTTATGGCATATACATGTGCATGTGTTGATTTTAATGATTCATGTTATTGGACAACAGACTTTAAACATGTCAATCTGGGCACCGTGCTTCACTAAGAGTCTATGAGAGCATTTGCACTGGACAAAGCATCTGACTTGATGCTATTAAGTGGATACAATGTGGAAAATACATTAATAATCACGTTAAAAGTGCATTTTTAAATGGAAAAAGCAGTGGCCAATTGCTTTTTTATAGTTTCAAATACATTTGTAAATTTTAAAGTCATTTATTTACATATTTATTTTTCTAATTAAATTGACTAAATTGATATGTAACAGGTAAATGTATCAGTAAACCAATAAATAAATGTTTCAAATGGACAAAAAAATAGACATTTAAAACTATTTATTTGATTCATGTTTAAAACATTTGTTCAATATAACAATAAAATGGTACATTAATAAATAATTTAATTGCACCTTTTAAATTGCAATTAAAAAATGTTCTTCTTTGCGGTTTTAAATAATTTTTTTATTAGCCAATTTAAAAAGTGATTTATTTACAGATTTTTATTTTTTTTTTGTAATACATTTATAATCATTTTTAAATGTTTAGTTTGAAGTGGCCCTTCCAGTCCTCCATTAAGCTCTCAAATGGGCGGGAAGCGAATAATTTAAATGATCATGCATTTGACTGACAGTATTTGAAATAAAAACACAGCTGTTTGCTTATAGATAAAGATACATTTATAATCTTGTCTTGTACTCACTGTAATTTTTGTCAAATAATTTAATTATTTTTTTTAGTTTGAAAGGATTTTGTAAGTACAACTTCGCAGAACTCATTTTCTGCATTAGACTCACCTTATTGGCAGCTTCAGGGGAAAAGGTAATGGCATCCAAGAAGTTAACAGAATCTACAGGCAGAAGTCGGTCAAAGTATTTGGCACAGGTGTCATAGGCATGCAGGAAGTCGTGATCACTCTGGGGGGCTTTTTTCAGCACATGTTGATCCCCTTCCCAGAACAGTTTATGAAGCCAGGTGGCATGTACAGCGCTAGAGGTAAGCGCTTCACCTCCCTTCTGGGGGATTCGAGGGGCCAATCTGGAGATTGACAGGACGTTCTGGCTGGTCAGTACCGGCTCCAGAGCCTTCAAAGGATCGGAATCCTCATCTGTCAACTTCTTATAGTCCAGACCTAAGCAATAAGACATGATTTCGGCATCATATAGAACACAGACTGGGGCTAGTTGTCACACTACAGTGAATATTTCTCAGGGTGGGTGTGTTTTTTATAAAGTCAATTTCTGTATAAATACAAACCTTAAAGTCTATTCACCAGTTCACTGAATATGTTGACCTTTTGTGACCATGTTGTCACTCTACAGGGGCAAGTTGTCACACTGGAATCCATTATGTGAAATTTGAGAATACTCTTTTCATCTCTACTAATCTCTACTAAACCGCTTTCATGTGGTTTCTATTTGTGTCAATCTATGTGAATAGGTGGAAATATCAAGTCAGACAGACAACATTACACTGACACACAAGGTCTCATCAGGGCATTAAATATTGAAACACCTGCCTCTGAGAATGGGCCCATCTCACGACAAGGGTAAGAAGGGCATTCAACACATACATACACTCTAACAGACAGAGATGTGGGAAAAAAAGGCGCTATCTCTCTCCCTTGGGTTGTGGCAGATGATATGAACAGTCTTTACAGGACCGAGTCTGGAAGCATGTATGCGACAGAGTGTGTTTCCGGTGCCTAATAAGTGTGAGTGTTAAAAAGGGAAGGTATCAGTTGAGACAGGAGAGAGTGTGGTTTGAAAACTCTCTGACAAACTCCCCTCCTGACCTCTCAAAACACTCTCTCCAAGATTATCAAGTTTAAACAAGACGACGTCATTAGTTCTAGTTCTTTTCAGAACTACAGTGAGTCAAAAGTCTGTCTTAGGTAAGGTATTTTTATGATATTGAAGAAGTGACACAAAGCAACTCAGAACCATAATATTTTAGTATAAGACTATAAATATACTGTTTACTGTTTTACTGTATATTCAAAATGTATATTTTACTGTATTCTTTTTTTTTTTACAAAAAACAAACAAACACTAGCTTTCTATTTTTTCTATTCTATCTAACCATACGAGTTTAAACTTATGATATAACGTTTTCTGAGAGCACACACCCGAAGCACATGGACAGAAAGCGGCCACCACACAGCATGTGAGTACTAAACTAAGTTCTCATTCACACACAGGTTTACGTTAGAAACACACGAGTTACAAAAAACAGTCACAAAAAACAGTCGGTTATGTCTGTGAAGGTAAACAGCTGGGAAATAAATTGCATG
>NW_015544175.1:1269627-1270029 GCF_001515605.1 Sinocyclocheilus anshuiensis
TAAGGGGCGGTAATATTATAATGAGATCCCTTTGCCACGTCACCAAGGGAGTGAAATCAGACGCGCTCGTTTTTCCAGACGCTTGCAGAAAAAGGCTTACCAAAACAAAGTTACTAGATTAATCTTTTTCATGTTTCCTTGGTTGCTAGATGCACTGGGGACCTGATTATAGCACTTAAAACCTGGAAAAGTCAGATTTTCATGATATGTCACCTTTAATATTTTTGTGGAAACTGTGATGCATCTTTTTCTGGATTGTTTGATGAATAGAAAGTTCATAAATACAGCATTTATTTGAAATAGAAATCCTGTGTATCATTATAAATGTCTTTACTGTCACTTTTGATAAACTTTATGCATCCTTACTGTATCCAATTTCATAAAAAAAAAAAAAAAATGTAC
>NW_015544175.1:1270678-1273751 GCF_001515605.1 Sinocyclocheilus anshuiensis
TTAAAAAAAAAAAAAAATGTACTGACCCAAAACAGTAGTTTTCTCTCTCTCTCTCTCTATATATATATATATATGTGTGTGTGTGTGTGTAGATGTGTGTAATTACTAACTGCAGGCACATGTAATTGTATTCAGAACTAATAAATAGATATGCGCACCGGCTGTGAATCTGGACAAACAAATTCACATAAGTACACAACTCTCATGCAGTTATGAGTGAATGATCCCGGTTAAGTTTGCCATTATCACATGCATCACATGCAGCGCCCCAATACTGGAGAGAGAGAGAGGCACATAGCTAATGAACTCATTCAAACCTCACTCCATGTCTCATTTGCTTCACAATAATCTTTCCTTTCTTATCAGAAAAGAACAAAAATGTATTGTACGCGGGCTAATTAACATTCCTCTTACTTTCATTGGCACCCTCACAGCTCAGTGACCCATTTCCCATTGTCTCAGCTGGAGAGAGATGTGTCATTACATGGAAAATTTCTGGTTATGGTGTTGATTGACATACTTGCAAGCAGGAGCTGATTTATCGCTTCATTTGTGTTACCAGGTCGGCTAGGTATCGATTGAATCCTCTTTTCTTTACAATGATTTTACAGTCATCTCACTGCTGGCTGCATCCAACATTTTTGCAACACAGGCTGTGTTCACATTTGGCTTTCAAATCTGATCTTTAAGATTGGAAGTGATGAAATCTGATGTGTTTGTTTGGACTCACCGACGGCGACGGCTTTGAGCTTCTTTAGCAGTTTGAGGTGCGTGTCGTGCTTCATAGCAGATTGAGGGAAGTAGCTTGCGCAGCCGCAGTTCTCCAGAAGAGTGAAGTAGAAGAGGAGTCGGAGCTGGTCGGTTCCGGCTATACTGGGGTACACATATTTAGTCATGTGTGTGTAGAATGACTCCGGGTTGGTCTTTAGAGTCTCAAACAGGCCCAGAGCCTCCGTTCTGTCCTCGATGTCTTTGGTGGAAAGCCTGAAGGAAGACAGAAATGAGAGATGGATGGCAATGGAAGACTGTAAAGTGAGAGAAACGAGAGAATGAGCAGTCGTAGCCAAGGTCTGTTGAAGCAGTGATCACTCAACCTTTGCAAATTGCTTGTAGAGAATCAATTAAGGCAATGCGCAGGCATCCCCCCCCGCAATTGTCCCCCGAACCAGATGAGGTACATTAAGGTCGTTGTTAATATGCTGTGATGGCCCACTCGTGCTGGAGAATTGATTTTGTTTAATCTAAAAGAACTTAGTCAAACTACTTAAAGTCCATTAAACTTTATTCACTGTGGTTTGACCACTTCCAAGACCAAAAATTCAAGCAGTAAATTATAGCCTATGGCGAGTGTTTACTGACCCACCATAAATCTGATGTCAGGTTTGGATTCTATGGGTGACATGTTTTTTGTCAGCGCTGCTCTGATTTCCATAATTTATCTTCATGGTGACTTCATAAGCAGGCATGTGGACTGGCCCTCCACCTCGCTCTAATTGAATGGGTTTTCAGAAAAGATAAACAGCTTTACTGCACCACAGAATATCCCATAGCAATTCTGATGCATGGAAATGTTTTATAGAGTTGAGTTATCAATAAAATACCATGTGAACCTTCAATGACTGCCAAGTCCATTTATCCAGCAGGTCTGCTGATGCTGTACATGAGGGTGTAACGTGTGAGAGGGAAGGGGTTGGAGAAAGAGTCGTAGAGAGAAAGAGAGGAAAAAGGCATAAAAAGCATGCTGACTCGCAAACAGGACAGGAAATAAAAGAGTCAGATAAGTGGGTTGCGTAGACCTCCACAGAGGCAGAAAAAAGGCCACTTAAAATTCCAATGTCTTGAAAATGAATTTTCTGCGTTTGCACGTTTTTAATATTGTTATTGGCGTTTTTTGATTGTTTTGGACAATGCAAGACAATGATCTGAAACACAAGCAAGTCTATAAGAGAACGGTTGAAAGAAAAATGTAAAAGTTCTCAAATGGCACAGTAAGTTCCTCACATAAACTCCACTAAAATGCTGATGGAGGAACCTGAAATGTGCTAGCATGCTCAAAAGTCCACAAATGTCACAAATGAAGCAGTTCTGCAAAGAAGGGAAAACATGCATAAATAACTACACAATAAGTATTTGGCTGCCATTATTGCCGCCTAATTGCTTTCTTTAATAGATACATGAAACATGTAAATAGAAAAATGTATTTAATGTAAATCTCTGTGTTTTTAGTTCACTTGTGCCTTCATAGGTTCTTGTTGAAGTTCTAATTATATTCAGTGTAAAAATATGCAAAAATACGTGGGGGAAATATATGGGGGTGCAAAAAATATCCCACAGCACTGCAAATTAGTTAGTATAAGGCACTTTCTACAAATACTGCACACTTTGGTTTCTACTTTGGTTACCTTCTATAAAGAGTAAGAGGCACAAATCCCATATTTCTGTTGTTAGAAGTATAGTGTCAGTACATTTTTTTATTGTTGGTTTAAAAGTCTCAGAATGTTTTCACTTTAGATGATCTTGTTTGGTCCAACATCTATTCTAATTTAAAAAATAACTATAAAAATAAATATTTATTTATTTGTTTAATGACTAGAAGGGCACTTTTAGATTATAGAAAAAACAGGTTCCAAGCCTCTGCGTCTTCCCTCTGTGTGCCATTGTTTGAGACATAACGTACAGAAACATTCATAAGGCACATACAGGTCTCAATTTGTGTAGGTAAACACTGTACCTGCATGTTCTTATTGTGTTACAGCTAATCATATTCAGCGTTAATGCAACAAAATGAGTGAGCTGCAGGGTGCATGTGGCCATTTGGACAGAGCCCAACACCTATCCATTGTCTACAGAGCATAACCCCTATGGACCTTAACTCATGTTTTATGGATAGGACTATACTGGCTGGAGGCACGATGTCTTGGGGCCAGAAAGAGAGACAGAAAGAGCAATGCAGAGAGAGGAATGTGAGACAAGCTGGAAAACAACAACAGGCCACAACAAAGTGAAGAAAAGAGGAAGAAGATACCAGAGACAAAACAGGTAGGACAGAAATTACAGGAAGGAAATGCGGCAG
>NW_015544175.1:1274392-1276945 GCF_001515605.1 Sinocyclocheilus anshuiensis
CTGCTTATTAACACAGAATAACTGCTTTTAACAGGATCAATACTTCACTAAACACAGCAGCCATTAATCCTGTCTCCTGCTGCAATTACAAACCCAAGAACATATAAAGGGTGTGTGTGAGAGACACAGAGGCAAAGGCTGAATTCAAACTGAACTCTTCATTCAAGGGCAGACTAAGACACCCAAGGGCTGACCCTCTTCAATACATATATATATATATATATATATATATAAAATGGATAGTTCCAATTTGATTGGCCAAGTGGCATTTCAAGGGTGGGGACAGAGTACAACAGCATTGGCACATTCCAAAATAGATTATTTGAGTGGTGCTGAGCAATATTATTTATTTATTTGATTTTTTTTTTCTTTTTCATTTATTTGAAAATGAAATTAAAACCCTGGAGTGGACCTGGAGCGGAACAATGACCGAATTATTTTAACAGGAAGGGGAAGTTGCTGTTGCTCTGTATTGTATGTTGTCAAGCAATGTTCAGATTGACTTATTTTTAAACCATTTGAACCAGAAAAAAGTATATCAACTGGTAAAATGCTGTCTTAAATGTGTCTTGAAAAGTTACTTTATAGTAACTTCATGATTATGGAACTATTGTAAAAGCAATATTACATTGCAATTATGCAGTTGGTCTGAATATTATATGGTTATATAACGGTTTCAAGCTTTATATTAAACAAAATATTAAGCAAATTAAACACGTCAAAAACTACATACATGGTACAATAGGCTACAAAAAATTTGTGTGTTTGTATCTTTGGTTGTAAATTAGTGCAAACCTCAGCTTAATGAATAAAATGAAAAAAAAAAAGCAAAATAAAAGGGCATCTGATGCCAACAAAATGTTCAATTTGAAATAGCAATTAGAATCTGGCTCAAATGCATTCAGCTATAGAAGCTAATACTTTATATGGCAGTCGGTTTGAGGTCTTCTACTGAATCATGAATTTGAAAACTGGAATAAAACCTGATTTGAAGCCATTCATGCAGTTTTGTAAGAGTATCCTCAGGGTACACAGTGCACCTAACAAAGCAAGCTGGCCAGAATAAGGTCAAAACCCTACAGTATATTAATCTGCATTGAACAAGGAACCGATGGAAATATCTAAAACTGAGTAACCTCAACTACCATATTCAAGCTTTTGAAAACCATTCCATTAAATCTGTGAAGAGTCCATTCATTCAGGTGGTCCAAAGCATGACTAATATGATTGAAATGACTAACAAGAATCTGGCCTAGCCAAATGATCAATGCACAAAAATAAACTGACTAAAACAATACAAAGGAAACGGCAATGTTATTTGGCCCCAAACAGAATATACAACAACAGAGTACCAGAGAAGAAACATGACTTGGTGCAGACTGAAAAATCAGACTGGCATCAAAGAAAAACGGATATAAACAAAGCAGCTGTCCAGAAAGAGCAAGATAAGTTTGGACTGACCATCTGTCCTATGTAGGATTTAGGAAAAATATCCCACATTTGAAACATTTTGTCCTGATTTCTGAAAGTTGGAGTATAAAACAATTTCAGTATCTGGTAAAAAATAAATAAATAAAATAAATAAATAAATAATAATGCATACCACTTGCATGAATTAAGAACTCACAGTAAATACTTAATTTATAGTGTTTATTCATTTTAAGTTTTCACAATTTAATATTTAACTTAAATTTTAGTATTATTTCTTCTATTATGCTTAAGTTTGCAAATGCTTTGGCAATACAAACCATCTGTCATATCAAAGCACACTGGAATGGAACGGAATTGATTTTAACTAACTGTAGCTGAATGGAATGGAACTGAATTGATTTTAACTAATTGGAGCTGAATGGAATGGAACTGAATTGAACCATTTATTTGAACTGATTTAAGCTGAATGGAATAGAATGTAGCATTATGGAATGAAACTGAAGCGAATGGAATCGATGCAAAGCCAGTTTGAGTCATTTCAATCCAAAGCAAAAGCAACCATTTCTATGCAACTCAATTGCACAGAAGTGCTTTAAAGCTCACACATGACAAAAGGGTTCAACTATTTTACATTTCGAATGACTATGTATCAATAAATCTGACCAAAAATGGGGAAGATGCTTAAGAGGCCAAATTACCTCATGAATAAAATAAATCTAAGCATTTACATAACTCTGCTGTGCCTTGTGACATACTAAACAAATTAAACCATCAGGAAAAAACAAAAACAAAACAAACAAAAAAAACCCCCAAAGGACTGGCCCTTTTTCAATGCCTTTGAAATTACATTATATAACCACATCATATGCAAATCACATAAACTGAGTAAATAACATAAACGATGCAAACTATGTGTTTACAAGTCCTCATCAGTCAGAAAAGCCTATTTCCTGACAAATTAACAAACAGAAACTGCAATACAATAAAACTTTTGATTAATTGCCAAAGTTGCTCAAACTCCCTCTGGTGCCATTCTCTTTTGATAACATCTTTGATGTGGGGGAATTTTAGAGATTTCATGTTCTACACAGAGCTACCAAAAAAAAAAAAAAAAAAAAACAA
>NW_015544175.1:1276979-1282188 GCF_001515605.1 Sinocyclocheilus anshuiensis
CAAAAAAGCAACAAAAAAAAAAAAAAAAAAAACCCAGCAAAATAAAACAGAAGCCTTGGGGATGCTAATGAGCATGCAAGGACTCTCACAGGTGAAAAAAAAAATATGGAGAAAAAAAATAATAAAATAAATCACATTCATAGTAAATCAGTTTCACCCAAGCAATCTGTACTAAACAAGTGAAGTCAAATGAGTGCATGTTTATGTAGCGGGAGGGAGAGAAAGAAATATTCAGGGTGATTAAACCCGGTGAGAGATGGAGAGGGAGTTGATTAAACCAGGCTTTGAACAATGATTCAGCTGCACATTTACCGTGCAGCAAGCTCAGGAGAGGTGGCACGTTGTTTGTGTGTGGATTTTCAAAGCCTCATAAAAATGACTACAAAATTGTTTAAAAAAACAAAGAGCTTTCTAGCCTTTGCTACTAAACTACAGGTCTGGCAAATCGCACAAACCGATCGCCTGGAAGCCAGTCTCTGCAATCGATCCATGCAATCTTCTGTTTGCGCTTCTAGAGCGCCAGGGTCGCAAGGTTCTGACCTGCTGGGGCCCCTCACGTCGAGGAAATAAAAACTGTTACTTGTGGAAGACATTGCTTCTAACTCAGGTTTTGCAGGCTCAATCCTCTGAAAAAGTGTGCAGTAAATCTTGAGTGTGAGTGCTGCTAATGTCTGCTGTGTGTGTGAAAGTATGAGTGTCTTACCCGCTATCAGTAAACAGAAACTCAAGGTGCATCATGTGCACTTCCCAGAGAGGGATGCTGTACCGCTGAGCCAGAGAACGAGAGATCCCATACACACTCTCATTCAATGTCCTACATGGAGAGAAAGAACAGATGAAATGATAGAACGGAAGATATATAGAATGACAAGACAGACAGATAGATAAACAGATAGATATGCATAGACAGACAGACACAGACAGACAGATAGATAGATCATTTCAATAACATTTTTCATGAAACTTTTTTAGAACACTCAAGCTTCAGTTTTTAATTAGGTAAATTCAATCTTTCTAATCAAGGCCAAATTGGCAGACCCTCAAAGGCCAGGCGTAACATATTCCTATAAATCCAGATCTGTCTTGCTCTGAAAGAATGATTTGATCCCTTTTCTGGCTGCTCTTGCAAATCAGATCTGCCCTGAGCTGCTGGAACTTCATTCTGCAGTTCCTACAGTAAGTACTGAACGTTGCCAATTCTTGCTATACCTTAGTCACCCCAGACCCATGATTCCAGTGCTCACAAAACTGAGTCTCATGCTCCGTAAAGCCAGAACTCTGGTTTGGATCAAAAGATCAATCCTGAAACATGAGCTTCTATTCCAGAGACCAGTGGAAAGTCATACTCAAAGGACAGACAGATTAAAAGTTGTAGGATGTGTGTCATTCTCTTTCAACTCTGGACACATTCTTTGTGAATGCCAAGCGTCTGCAAAGTTGTAATCTACAGAAAAGGTCACTTCATACTTTCCATTTGTCACATTAGAGATGACATTACCATTATTCTAAAATGTGAAAAATATTTTAAAAAATCAAAGACGAGTAGCTATCTTAATATAAAAAGTATATGTTTTTGTAAAAGTATACAGTATGGTTTTTTGTGTGTGTGTGTGTGTGTGTGGCACACAGTACTTACTCAGCCAGACCCAGAATAGTTTCTTTCTTGTACTGGTTGTCGCTGCTAAATCTCTGGACATCAACTCCACGGCCGAGTCCCTGTAGCACCTGAGCTTGAGTAAAGTCTGTCAGTCTCTCACTGTATAGTCTTAACTGACAAATCAGGACCTGCAGTTCCTCATCCCCCCAATCACATCCAGCATGGTCTGTCACATGCTTGGTCACAAGACGAATAAGCTCTCTAGGATCAGCCTACATAGAAACAAAAATCAAAGAATCAATACTGTTTAAAAGGAGCAGCGAGTAAGACTGCAACAAAAGTAGAATCTTTCACATCCTATCCATGAAAATGAATTGTACAGTAACAACACATATTCACAGTCTCCGATCCAATACCAATCAACTTATTCAACCATAAAACTTTCTATTTCCAAGATTAAACTAAATTGCGAATCTCAGATTCATAATGTGGTCTCACACTTCTCGACCTTTACAGTATATTGCCTCATTACTACTGTACACCATTGTAATCGTTATGCTAAGTAAGAATTTGAATTCAGTGTAATCTAGTTTGCCATGAGGAGAAATTAACAGGTTAAGAGCCTTGACAGAAGAACAGAATCGAGAATGATTACTCACTAATCTATATGGAAATTATTACAACGGCATGTCATAAGTGTGATAACTGACTCTGATAATGGGAAGCTGTGTGGGATTGTGTATTGTTGAACTCTGACCATGTTCTGAGCTGACAATACGGACAGAAAAAAAGACAGTTTAGAGGTAAAGAAAAAGGTACAAGAAAATAAAAAAACATGAAAAGAAATGGAGCACAACGACAGACAGGTGTGTTAAGGAAGATAAAACACAGAGCAGGATAGAAGGATGAGAGAGAGATAGAAAAGACAGTGGAGCGAGGAAAAGACACGAGGAGTGGTATCTAGGATGAACTAGTTTTGATTTGAAAAATCATTCATTGTAAACAAAAATACAGTTTATGGTAATGTTAAATACAATTTAAATTAGCATATATTCAATGGTAATGTTAATAAACAATTATATTTAAAATATTTCAATATTAAATACATTATACTATAATATTATAATATTATACTATTATAAATTAAATATTACACTGTATATTAAACACCTACTATATATAATCAATACAGTAAAAAAAAACATTGAAATTTGTTAGACATTTAAGATATTATTTAAAGACATTTTATATCCCGCATGTCTCTTTTCATGGTTTCAATTTCTCTGCAGGCAATAATTCACAGTACAAAATAAAACATGATCAGCACAATCCATGTTTATCACAGTTTTTTTTTTTTTAACAATTATCTCTATACTATTATAGTGTTTATTTATAGTGTGAATTAGCTTTCAATTTGTATATTCCAGTTTTCAATTTTAGTAATTTTGTTATGTGCTTGTTTTTTGTTCTGTTCTTTTTTTATATATTTCTATTTAGATTTAATGTATTTTTATGTCATGTCTAATAATTTTAGTAGTTCAACTTAAACTTATGTCAGATATTTTAGGTTTTTCATATAATATTTCTATTTTATTTTACCTTTATTTCAAATAACTGAAAATGATTTTTATTAGTTTTAAAAATGAATAAAAATAAAGTTTAAAAATAATTAGCATGCTGGCATCTTCTACTCTGGTTACTTCTACCAACTGCCACATGAATCTAGGCACAGTTTTATGGTTAGCTGTCCATGACCAGAACAGAACTGTGACTCATTTTTAGGTCCCCGGTTGAGAGCCACTGATCTGTGGGATGCAGAAAAGAGATGTGATGGATGGATATGGCGAGCATTTGAATCCCCTCTCCGAGACAAGCTCTTTCATGATGAAACATCTTTATCCAGCTATTCCCTTTCTGTCTCGGTCTCATACTTTGTCTTTAGAGAGTGAGAAACCAACCATAAGCAAGACTCACCCTGTAGCTTATCTGTCAATTGCCATCCATCTTTTACTCTTCCTGTTGTTCCTGACATACTCATAGATCGATTACAAAACTATACAGGTATTCAAACACCTGCCGTGTTATGTGCGAGTGTAATCGGGTTCTCCGCGGCACCGAGTGCACATGTGAACTATAATGACAGTTCCTGTGGCTGATGCTCTAGGGGATTCAGGCAGGTTTTAGATGGTAATTACCTCTAATGATGTTAAAAGACCTTGTTGGATGGGTTAATGTGTGAGGTTCACTGCATATTTGCATGCTTTTAAGTCTGCAGTGCAGTAAAATAACAGACTTATCGCATTTTGCATTCGCATCGCATCTATTTATGCTAAATGTCCACAGGTGTGTGTACGAGAGCGCAGAGGTGGCTGGTTTAGTGCCTCTCTGTAGGGCCTAAAATATAATGCTTGATCATTCACATTTTACGATTACAGTTTTTTGAATCGGAAATCAAAAAAATGATAACTGCGGCATCTAAAACCACTCAAAAGGTTTGGGCGGAAAACTAGTACGTGCTTACAAACACCGATTTAAATATAATGGGAACGCAGGTGGGCTGAATACGTCCTTGTGTGTGTGTGTTTGCTGTAGGCTATGATGAACGGTTGTGTACTCAGTGGTTTGTCTGCCTTGCTCTCACCATGAAAATTATGCTAAACAGCATTTTGATTCCTTTTCTCAAAGAGGCGAGCAACTTGGCTTCGCCCACCAAAGATCCAGCAGGATGGGGTTTATTTAAAAAAAAAAAAAAGGAATTTGTCTAAAGAGATTAAAGCCTCGCCTACTGATGCTTAATGCAATAAAAGAAAAGGACAAAAAAATGCACATAGTGTTAAAAGGAACATCCATCAACATCAAATAAAAGGCTGATAACTAATCTCCGCATCCTCGCTGGTACTCAGAATGCAATATTAAATTACAAGCTTGCGCTGTATATGACAGACACAGCACTGGCTGTAAATGCATCAATCGTTAATAATGTATTTATCAAGCAACAATATCTCTGTAAGCAGATTTCAAAGACCAAAGGTAGTCTTTTAGCTGTCGTGCCATTTTATAACCATCCTGGACTTCTGTCTGTTATTCCACATTAGAGAATGGATGCGTGGTATAGTATACAGTCATGGCCAAAAGTTTTGGCAGTGACATAAATTTTGTGTTTTGCAAAGTTTGCAGCTTAAGCTGTTGTGGTGTTCATTCACATTGTTTCTAGATTATTGTGTAGAGTGATCAGATGATAATTAGATTGTAAGAGCAGACTGATTGCTATAAAAGGAGAGAAGAAGAGCTTCCAATCATTGTTTTCTTGTTAGCAATGGTTACCTCCAAAGAAACACGTGCAGCCATCATCGCTTTGCATCAAAATGGCCTCACATGCAAGGAAATTGCTACAAAGAATATTGCACCTGAAAGAACTATTTACCGGATCATCAAGAACTTCAAGGAGAGAGGTTCGACTGCAGTGAAGAAGTCTTCAGGATGTCCCAGAGTGTCCAGGAAGCGCCAGGACCGTCTCCTCCTGAGGAGTCAACTCTGGAATCGTGTCACCAGCAGTGCAGAGCTTGCTCAGGAATGGCAGCAGGTTGGTGTGAGAGCATCTGCACGCACAGT
>NW_015544175.1:1282327-1286324 GCF_001515605.1 Sinocyclocheilus anshuiensis
AAGATAATTACATTGAAATTTTGGATCCGTGGCCAGGCAACTCCCCGGTTCTCAATCCCATAGAGAACATGTGGTCAGTCCTCAAAAGGCAAGTGGACAAGCAGAAGCCCACAAATTGTGATCAACTCCGAGAACTAATAAGGCAAGAATGAATCGCCATCAGTCAGGATTTGGCCCAGAAGCTAATATCCAGCATACCAGAGCGAACTGCAGAGGTTATGAAGAACAAGGGTCAACACTGTAAATATAGACTCATTATATTTTTTGCCAATAAAAGCCTTTAAAACATATGATATGCTTATCGTTGTTTTTCAGTATACCATAGAAACATGTGGAAAAAATAATCTACAAATACTGAAGCTGCAAACTTTGCAAAACAAAATTTATGTCACTGCCAAAACTTTTGGCCACGACTGTACATGGGCTGGTAACTGAAACTTTGACGATACAAACCCTACGAGGGTGATTCATGAACTAATCAGCCTTGAGCAAGATATTTAACCCTAGACACTCGAGGGAGATTAGAGACTAAGCAACAGTGGCGAATGGGATGCAGAAAAATATGATAGAAAATGTGTTTTATTGCAAATCTATAATTAATTTCTTCTTCACTATCGTTACCAATGATACTGTGTGACAGATTAGGTAACAAAATGTAATTGTATGTGTAGTACATCTATTAAAACTGAATCTACTACAGAAGATGATTAATTACAAAAGAATAGTTAATGGAATCTGAGTAGCGTTTTTTAATTATAATAAAGTTATTATATTATTAATATTATTACAAATATACACTATGGTTCCAAAGTTTGGTGGCAGCAATATATATATTTTTTAAATAAATTAATTCCTTTATATTAGCAAGGACAAAAGGACTGACCAAAAGTGACAGTAAATTAAAAGACTTAAAAGTACAAACTTTCTATTCATCAAAGAATCCTGGAAAAATATTGTATCATGGTTTCCACAAAAATATTAAGCAGCACAACTTTTTTTTTTTTTTAAAGATTGATAATAAGAAATGTTTCTTTAGGACCAAAGTAGCATATTAGAATGATTTCTTTTTTCTTGTGGTTTAAAAAAAAAAAAAAAAAGTCAAATCGCACATAGAGTACATTGTTTTGTACAAAATCAAAGTTAAGAGTTTTAACTTTACATTACATTTATGCGTTTATAACATTAGTTGGTATATGAAAAAATAATGGTTTAAATAATGTTTAATATAATATACATATACAGCATAGCCTAGGCTTTTTCAAAATTCTAAACCTCAATAAGACCAATTTGATGAAAATGTAACTTCCAGCCATATACAGTATATGTCCCTTTATAATGATTTTTGAAAGTGTTAATTTGTGTCAAATTTAGCGGAACAGAACCATGCGGAGTAGTGCGGAAGAATTTGACAAAAAAAAATCAGTTAAGAAGTTATTAAAAATGTTTAAAAATCAGTACAAACACAAACTACACTATATCAAAAGACTACTTTACCTTTGACTCAAACAAAGATCCATCTAAACTTAAGTAACTTCAAAGATCGCAGATCTTTTCTTTGGTTGAATAAAAGTAGAAAGCATGCATTTCTAGGGATGCACTGCTTTCATTTAAGACATGCGCTGCTTTCCATTTCAACAGAACCAGGAACAGAAAACAACACCGGTTACGGGAGAAAACACTTGCTCACTGTTAGTAGGGCGTCACAGTACAACAGGATCACAGACTCATTCCTACACAGAGAACATAATTATGCACTTAGATTTGAAAGAAACATCTTGTTGGGCTTAATTTGCAATGCAAAGGCAGTGCGCCGTTTGAGATGGAGCAGAATTCATCCAGAGACCCGACTGCACGCTCCTACAGCCTATAGGTCCTACTTACCTTCAATAACAACACGTACATGTGCTGCCTGTGATAGTGATGATGTCTGAGGGGGATCTGCTTAGAAAAAAGGCAGAGAGAGCAAAGGAAAGCACAGGGATGGATGTGTGACAGGCGAGAGAGAGATTATGTGTTACGTGAGAGAGAATGAGGAGGTTTAAATTAAGAGAAAAGGAAGGATAAATGATTACCATAAAAGAAATGGAGAGATGGAGAGAAAAGGCAAATGAAGAGACAAATGGATAAAGACGATGCGAATTTGACGAGGTACAAACGGCGGGGGCGTTTGAGGTCTGTTGTACAGCTTGTCTGCCGCAAGAGACCGTCTCCTTCAACAAATATCAGCAAACACGAAGCGAAATGTCACTTGGAAAGAGAACAGATGAAAATAAAACACAGAACATCGTATTCTTTCTCTTTCCATCAGTGGTAATGGATTTTCTCCAGCATTTAACCAATGCCTCACAGAAGTACATTACCATCCATTAAGAGAAGTGTGTTCATGCGGATGTGTGAATTGACATACGGTGTACAGTAAACACTGGCCACTTATTACCTTAGCTTTCCTTGGAAAAAAAAAAGTCATTCTTAGTGCACATGTGGGCAGCGTGTGGCTGTGAATTCAGCGAACTTCAACCTTGAAAAGATCTACAAATAATAATTTCCTTCCATTACCTTTTGTATTGCTCTTTAAAGGGGAAGGCCATTCAAAGTTTCCAGTTCAGATGGGAAAGATATTGAAAAAGGGAACAAGCTAAAGTATATATCTTAAGAGTCTGTCATTATTTTATTTCCTGCTGAGGCGCGATCGAAACAGCTAAATGGACATAAAATGGAGCCAAATAATAGACTTGTGGCATGCCTTATTTGAGTGTGTTTTTTTTCAGCAGGTGTTTTGTTTAATCGCATACTCCTGGCAGAAACCTGGAGCAGCCCTGGGACTAACTGCTCAGTGCTCAAGGGTGAAACAGCGGCACAGGATCTCAGTTCATGGGTGCTTTAACGTTTCTTTTTTCTTGTCCTTATACAGGGCGCACTTAGCCTGGCTTTTGACTTGAGCCATATAGTTTGGTCATCATCACAGCTACACTACTTTCAACAGTTTGGGGTCAGTAAAATTGTTTAAAGATTTTTCATGCTTTTTTCAGCAAAGATATATTACATTGATCACAGTAAAGACATCTCTAATGTCACAAAATATTTATATTTCTAATAAATGTTCTTCTTTTGAACTGTATATTCATCAAATAATCCTGGAAAAAAGAGTTCACACAAAAATATTAGGCAGCAAAACTGTTAAATAAATAATGTTTAAGCACCGAATCAGCATATTAGAATGATTTCTGAAGGATCATGTGACACTGAAGACTGGGGTAATGACTGCTGGAAAATCAGAGGGAAAAAATCCACAACAGAAATGAATAACATATTAAAACATCTCAAATAAAAGGTTTATTTAAACAGTATATTATATTATAAAATAATATTTCATAATAATTTTTTTTTATTAAATATATGAAGCCTTCGTGAGCATAAAAGAATTCTTTCAAAATTGACCCCAAACCTTTGAACGTTAGTGTAATTACGAAAAAAAGACGAAGAGATCACCTCAATGGCATGTAAACTGACAAATCACAGTTTATATTGTTTTTATGTCCCACTTCAAAACATTTAAAGGGATAGTTCACCCAAAAATAAAAATTATGTCATCATTTACTCATCCTCATGTGCTTTCAAACCTGTATGACTTACTTTCTTCTGTAGAATACAAAAGAAGATATTTTGGAAAACATCTATATTTTTAGTAATATAATAAATGTCCTTGAGGTTCATTGTTGTTGGACCCCACTGTTCTTCAAAATATATTATTTTGTGTTCCGTAAAAAAAAAAAAAAAGTCATATAGGTTTGGAACAATGTGATGATGAATAAATGACAGAATTTTCATTTTTAGGCAAGTAAAACTGCCACTTTGCATACTGCACACTTGATCTTCCCAGAAACTGTGACTTTGTATCTGTGATCTTTGTGAAACTATGACAGAGCCACAGTGCTGCTTTATATTTTTCACTCTGCGATATAATTACAAGAACATTTCCTTGTGTTTTTTTTTTTTT
>NW_015544175.1:1286830-1293902 GCF_001515605.1 Sinocyclocheilus anshuiensis
GCTAAGCAGAGAGCTGGAAACTAAGTGACAGCTCTCAGAAACGAACTGTGAAGACTCTGAAACAAACACAGACCGTTTCAATCTCACAAGAGCAAACAGTTTAATGACTTGAGTTCACAGAATTAGCTTGCAGGTCTAGTTCATTAAAACAAAATGTCTTCAAACTGTCTTCAAACTGTCAATCTTGTGTCAGCAGCAGCCAAGTGTTCACTGAAACTTTGTCTAAATATTAAAATATCATCAAACCACTTCCGACTCATCATTTTCTTTCCATATTTGTCTCCTTTTCTAAGCCACATTCTGTAAAACATTTTGTGTATGCACAGAAAATGGATTCACCTGTATTTACAATCTATTCCACTTCTTAATAGATACTGTTAAAATGTAAATTAAGAATGCTGGAAGCTGTGACACCGTATTTATATGTAATGTCTGAGTTTGTGTCGACATTTACAGGCACTGCAATCCTCATCCAATATAACTCGACTTGTGCACTTCTAACTTGTTACGAAATAAAAAGTCTCTCACCTCAGTAAAACGAACTATCCTGTCCGTTATGTTTTTGTAACAAGTTCTTTTCAGTTGCATGCACAAATGTGGCGGCGCACGCTGTACATCACTTAACTAAAGCGCAAAAGAAACTATGAGCATGCAACGTGTGAAATAAAAGTAAAACACCAATAAATCACACAACTGGTACTTCGTGTGTTAGCTGGGAAGGATTTGCATGAAGGTATGATATTCATTCTATTCAGGAGCAGTTTCCATGTGACTATTTGTGAGAAGTGCCACACAATCCTTACTTGCATTACAATCATCATTATATGCCTCATTTTGACAATTCCAGACCTGCCAACCTTTGAATATTTTTTTGAGTAACACATGTAATGTCTGTTTCATTCATACTGGATACTAGAGGGCGCCCCTGCGCAGAAAGTCCACATATGCATCACCGAAGAAATAGAGCTCACGACTCCAGGAAATACCATACACGTGTTTCCTCATCTCAGCGCACGACTCACGGACACACAAACAGAGCCAGTTTGGAGAGAAATAAAAAAAACACGGAAAACGCTCTGATTGGTTGAACTCCTCATCTTTTTCTGTTGCTTGTTTACTGCGCGTGGACAGGTCACCGGGTTTTTGCGTAGTTTAGAGTGACAAATCGTACCAGCGTTCTTTAAAGTCAAAATGCGTACCCGCTACGCAAAATGCGTACGCGTACAGTTTGGCAGGTCTGCAATTCTTCATAACTCCATGGTTCACATCATAAACCTGTGAGAAAACTTCAAGCCTTGATGCGTTAGCCAACTAGCACATACAGTAAATGCTGACCTATGATGAGGATGCTAGTGCTCATCGTAATGATGAGGGGTTTTCTTGAGGCCGGTGGTCAAGAAAGCACGGTGTGAAAAGAGAAAGAGACAGTGTTACTTCATTGTTAACTAACAAGTCTTAAAGGGAACTGAGAGGAGCATGCATCATTATAACACAGAGAGAGAGAGAGTGAATGAGAGTTACGAGGGGAACAGGAGGGAGATATGCTGAGGTGCAACAGAGGGTGAAGATGAAAGATGGAATTATGATAATGGAATGGAGGGAGAGAGCAAAAGGAAAAATGAGAAAAGAGGCATGCAGAGAGAAGATGCAAAAATTTGCAGGGAAGCGGTAAAGTGCTGTCATGTGTAATGCAGATAAACCTGAAATATTACAAGAAAAGAGGAAAAGAATGACACCATAGGAGCTGTGTAAAAGAGACAGAGGTGGAATGTGCAGAGAAATGGGCAAAACAAAGAGAGAAAAGCCTGATACCGTTTTATCGGTCCGTTTCAAGGTGAGAACTTTTATTGTATCGCTAATGAATTCTGTTCTTGACTCGTGTAAGTGTTTGGAAAGTTGCTAAAATGCCAGATAAAGAAGAATGGCTGTGGAATGGAGGGTGACAGAGAGAAAAGTGTAGGTGCACGCTTACTCTGTAAAGTGGGCTGCACTTGTCTTTAAAGCAGGGTGCGAGGCGGGAGTAGATCTGAAGAGAGTAGTAATACGCAGCTAACTGCAGAGACAGTGCTGATGGAGGCTGCTTCTCAAAACACGTGTTAGCATCCAACACCTGAAATAGGAAAAGACAAAGAGGTGTGTTCACACTCACACGTTCACACTGAACACTAATCTAATTTGGTTTCCAAAACTGATCTTTAGGAACACTATTGCATATACAAGTATGCAGTTCAAAACCACTGACTCATTAACTACATAGTGAATTTTACATAGTTTGTTATATGTGAAAAGAGCAAAAACTACCATTTTTGGGCACTTTGAGGCAATATTGTGCACTTTGTGGGTTATTATTTTTATTGTTAACAAAAACATAAGTATTTGCGTCAACCAAAATAAAAACTAAAATAACTAGGAAAAACTAGGAGACAAATTATTTAAAAATTAAAAATTAGCTCAAATTAATTTTAGTTTTACTTTTAAACATAGTACACTGTAAAAATGTAAACAACTCGCCTCAATAAACATGAAAATGCCACTTTAACTTTGGCAACCCTAAAATGCTAAAATGAACTAAAATGAAAACTTAAACTCAAACTAGAAAACAAACAATAATAGAACAAAGATTGAATAAAAACATAAAAATGTAAAATTTGAATAGTTTATTCAAAACTATCATAATCCAGGCATGAAGTCACAAACACAATGCACCACAAATGGCGAACTATATATGAATTGGATCGGCTTGCAAAAATCAGATTTCACTTGTTATTGCAGTTAACTGAACCTAAAACCCTAAAAAAGCATTTATTTTTTATATGAAATAAAATAGAATATTAAAACAAATTGATTTACTTTCATTTTAACGTAATGTACTAAATAGGGGTGTCGTGATATACCGGTATTGACGATAATCGTGATATTTAAATAATGAAAAACCGTTATCGCGTTAATTAGGGGCGGTATAGGTGATATATAAAAATGAATAGTACACATACGTATATTTTGTATGATGAAACATGGAGAATCAAAACATTTTTTTTTTCATGATTTCTATAGATATTGTTATAGATTGTCATTGTGAATTTCTTTTTGACCACAATAATCGTGTAGTTAAAAATCTGATATCATGACAGCCCTAGTACTAAAGTAACTAAAACTGTAGATGGGCTGCCCATTTTTTTGCTCTGTTTGAAAAAAAAAAAAATAAAATAAAATAACTTTTTAAAAGTGACAAAGAAATAGGCCATGAGGGACATTTGACACTTGCAGTAATGTTCATAATAATCAGGATGAGTACTATGAGTGACTGGATGCCTCAGAAACTCAACCCATGAGGACCATCGAGGCTAAAGCAGTAGAGGAAGACAATGGCCACACTAACAGCGCATCAATTTCAACCCACCTTCACCTGATAATGAACTGAGAGGCATCAATGGGGACATGCTATCAATTTTAAGCCCATCAAGATCTTTTTCAGATGATTTAATTAGAGCATGAACCAATCGAGATCAGGAAAATGCAATCACACTTTGAAATGGAGGCCCCGGACGTAACAGGACAGAGGCTAACTGGTATTAGACTTCATATTAGATTTTAGTGACTTTTAAATGGTTTTATCTTTCAATACCGCACGCTTCTGGCTGCAGTGAGAGAAATAGTTATGAAAAACCATAATCTGCAGCAAGCATGCCCTGCTGCACACACACAGACACACACAGAGTCACAGAGAGAGAGAATCTGCAAATAGAGCAGTCAGACTCACCTGAGGTAGAGCCAGTAAATAGGCTAGGGCGAGTGTCATATCTTTGGGAAAAGCATCACTGGCCAGCTGAAGGAGCACTGTGGAAATGACAGGGGAGATGGAGAGAGAAAAGAAGGATGAATATTTCAGAGTTATTACTGCAGAGAAGCACCTCCTTGCTGTACTGTTACATGACGTGACAGAAGAAAAAGAGGGAGGAAAATGAGCTGCTATGGCTCTCAATGGCAGTGTATAAACCTGAAATGACTGTGACAGCAATACTGAGAGAATGACGCAGATTCAGACCCAGAACATATTCTTATCCTCAACCAAAATACCAGTTTGAAATGCAATAAGCTACGAGAAGCTATTCACAAGCAAAATCTCATTCTCATGTAATCTAAATTTTTGTCCTAACCAGACACAAGAAGCCACAGAATATTTTGTTGTTTGCTTGGTGACCATATCTGAGGCGCTGCAAATGAACAACCGTGGAATCTCATTGGTCCAAAATACTGACACTCAGCAGTATTTTAACATCAAATATATTCTGATTGGTTGTCATGAAAAAATTCTCTTGAATTCCTACATGAAAAGAACACAGAAGACTCATCTTGAAAGCAAGTAATAGAGAACATATGGTTCAACAATTGATCTACACAACACACTTTAAGGGTGTGTTCACACTTGGCATGTTTGATTCGATTAAAATCGGTTCGTTTGAGTAAGTGTGAACGCTGCCATCCGAACCCTGGAGCGCACCAAACAAGCGGACAGAGACCGCTAAAAAGATGGGTCTCTGTCCGCTTCCAAACGAACTCTGGTGCGGTTCGAATGAAATATGAACGCAACACGGACCAAATACTTCTAAACGAACCAAAAACAGGAAGTAATGACAAGATGCGACATGATTTGACGGCACGGTGTAACCAAAACAAAATGAGCAGAGGGCAAACGTGGAGCAATGATGAGGTAAAGTGCCTTTTATGAGATCCTTGTGAGTTTGCAGTTGGTGAAAATACAATTATATGTACACGCAAGAATGAGTGCGCTTAGTCCAGCAGACGGCATTAGGTGTGTTCGACTTAAAAAAAAAAAGTGAGCTAGTCGCGCCGGCACGACCATCGACCCCTAGGAGTTAAAGCGGCGCTGAGCAGACCGATCGGTTAATGGGTGTTTTGATATCATACACCCGCAGCACCGCTTTAAGTCTAACAAACCTTTTGTTTGGGGTGTTCAGTAAGTTCCGTCACGATATATATGTCATTCAAGCCGACCAATCAGGTTGTGAACGTATCACTATGCCTTTAGGTTCGGAGTCTTTAGGTTCGCTGTCAAAAATGCCAATGTGAACGCTAAGCGGACCAGTACCAAATGTACCATTTTCCTTTTTGGTCCGGACCAAATGAACCAAATGAACCGAACTACAAGTGTGAACACACCCTAACATACTACATGATTATTTCCTATGACCACCCTTGAACGTATGCAATTATAACTTTGTAAACTTTACCTCATTTAACAGTGAGCAAAACCTTACAGGGATTGTGGCTAAATTTGATCAATTAAGATCTGACCACAAACAGCCTGTGTGAGTCGGGACGATTGTAAACATTCATTAATCCTGCAGCAACACACACAAGAAAAATCGGTGCAAAGCTAGAGAAGAAATGTTAGTGTTCGAAACAAAGGCAGACTGCTGTGCAGACATGTACAGCGCCAGACTCTCAAACACGATTAGCAGGTGACGTGAGCGTAATTTTTCAGGCAGCCCATCAGTTCCCATTTCTCACAGAACTGCAATACAGTGTTGGGTTTTATTCAGCTATTTTGAGCCTGTGATGGTATCAAAGGCATTTTGCGCATCAAACAATCCTTGGCAAGACAATGTTATCAAAAACAGCTGGAGCTGAGGGAGTCTTGCACATGTGGAAATAACAAAGGCGGTAGCGTTCCTAACAGTAACAGTTTTAGTGTTCTCAGCTGTTTGACGGCTTCTTTTAACACATCCTTCCTCAAAGTCCCTTTAACATTGAAAACTAGAGAGGTTTGGCTTCACACAGTGACACAGGGATGCTGATGATCAGAGATGGTGGCTGTCATTATACTTAAAGACTTGTGCTCTGTTCTATTCTAGAGTGTGTATGTGTGTGAGTGACACTTTAAATATACACAGTATAAACTTAGGGGGATAAAAAAAACTTCCAATCTATACATGTGACTGATGCTGACAGGATAGAATAAGTACATTTATAAATAAAAAAATATTATATATTTTCTAAATAAATATTAGGGCTATCGATTTAACTCATTAATCTAATTAATTAGTAATGGAAAAAAAAACGTGTTGTGTTAATTTTTAATGCAATTAATGCATCCGCCCCTGCAGTTATATGCCCCTAAAATTCAAGAGATTGGGGAAAAACGCCCCTGTGTGAGATTCTGCCTCATATTTATATCGTATGATGTACTTAAGCAATATCCCAACAGTGCTGTTTTTGTCCTGAATAAAGAGTGCAAATTTAATATTGATTTTATACAGCAGTGCAATAAATAATAACTTAATATTGCGTTATATTTTAGTCTCCAAGCAACACACAATTTCTGAAGCCATTTTGAATGAATCGCGTGAACCAATGATTCAATGGCCCACTCATAAAGAAAGCCATTTACTTCATTCCTAAATGAACCAGCCGTTTGAATGAATTGAATGAATGAACAAATGATTCAATAACTTATTCATTAAAACATTTACTGCCACCTACTGGCAGTTTTAGTTTGTTTATTTAGAGTATCATTTCATTTAAAACAAATATATATATTAGGGTATATATATTTATATATAAAATATATATATTTTATTAATATAACATATTAATAAAAAATCTGGAAAAAAAAAAAAAATCCATAGTAATAGAAGCTACTTAAAGGTTTGTTCACCCAAAAATTAAAAATGTTCTCATGCTTTTCTCATGTAACACAATAATGGCTTTAAACTATCTTTTGTGGGCAATTTCTCAGCCAAATTTGATGTACAATTAATATGCAATGAATGAATGAATGAATGAATTAGATTAACATTTTTAATCGATTGACAGCCCTAATAATATACAATTCAATTTTAAAAATTACATATTGTGTGTGTGTGTATATATATATATATATATATATATATTTTAGTGGTGTCAAAATTAGCACGTTAACGCAGGCGATTAATTTGTTCAGTTTAACGCGTTAAAAATATTTAACGCAATAACGCAGGCGCGGGGCTAGGGTTGGCCACACCACTCACAACTGCTGCTTCTGTCACTTTTTCTCTTGACAAGAAGTGCA
>NW_015544175.1:1293932-1305959 GCF_001515605.1 Sinocyclocheilus anshuiensis
GAGGAAAAAAAATTAACTTAAATGATTTTAGCAAATGGCTGCAATATAACAAAGAGTGAAAAATTTAAGGGGGACTGAATACTTTCCGTACCCACAGTATATATATATATATATACACACACACACACACACACACAATTTATATCATGTATTTATATAATTATAAATAAATATAATTTAATGTATAAAAATAATTACATTTAATTTAGATATTTTATCCAGCATAAACCAAAATAAATAGTTCTATTTATTAATATTTTTAATATAAAAATATTTTAGCATGTAAAATATAGATTTTATTGATATATTTATTCCGTCCTGCAAGTAGAAATCAACGTAGTTTTATTTTATTTATTCATTAATTTATAAATACTGTTGCATAGTCAGAAGCGTGATGACCATATCAGCAGCGGGAAGCATCCTTAATTCATAACCTTTAAGCGTTTCGCACATAAGCACAGAGATTAGAGAGGACATGAGTGCAATACCTAAACAAGAGCAAAGAACCATGACTGTTCTTATAGGAAGAAGTGTATTCAGCATACGTTTTAATGTGCAGGTCATTAATTTAGCGTTATCAGCCCGACATAAGCACTTTCCTTTCATCTCACGTTCTCCCACACGAAGGTGACTTTATGCCTGCCGTGCGCAACTGAACGACAGTGACACTGAAGGAATTAAAAGAGAGCAAAAAAAAGGAAGAGGTAAGGAGAGAATCGCTATTTGCATTCTTCCACCAAAGTTCCTGCACCCCTCCCATCACTCCGCATTGATTTTCTCATTCACCTCATCCATCTTGATGCAAAAGGCCTTGATATTTTGACTAGCCGCTATCTCTCTTGTATCGGGAGGGTGCGCATTATTTACTGCTGTCTGCTTGCGGTGAGTACACATTAATTAATCAATATGACGCTACTCTTCCAGACATGTAGCCAGCGAGTGGCGATACATCAGGGAGACAAGAGGCCAGGCGGAGGAACGGCTGATACCTGAGAATCTGCCCCGGGGGTGAAAGATTACAGTATTCCTAGCAAGGACACGGCAGCTAACAAGAGGGTGATGAGAGACTGATGGCGGATGCTTAAATGGGACGGGTGTGGTCAGTAGTCACCGTGATTAGAGTTGATTTTAAATGCAAATATTTGAATACTGCATATGAGGAGCACTACCTTCAGTTGCAGGAAAGAGATTCTGTCCCTCACTGTTGGTTTCAGCCAGTTTGCCTGTCCGCAGTAAAACTTCAGCAAAGTCTTCTTGAGGGGTGTAGTTGTACGAGGAATACACATCCTCGGACTGAAAAATTAATAGAGAACAGGGGATATCACACTTTAGTTTTGGCTTATTTCTTCTGACATTTTTTGCATAAAGCTTTGAAATTCTACCTAAAATATCTATTACATGACGGAAGCCAATACCTGTTAACTGAATTTTAAATTTAACAAAGATGAATGTTATAATTATACTTTATCACCTAGTAGGCTGTAATAATTGGCCTAGAAGCAGCTGTTACACTGATACAGAAGAATTTTGTTTTGTGTTATTGTGACCAAATACAATCAAATGTTTGGGGTCTGTAGGATATTTACATTTTTCTGAGAAAGAAAAAAAAAAAAGAAAAAAAAGTCTATTGTACTCACCAAGGCTGCATTTATTTGATCAAAAATACAGAAAAAACAGCAATATTGTGTGGAGAAAAAAAATAAATAAAAAAAAAATAATATATATATATATATATATATATATATATAAAAATACATACACACACATACACATATACACACACACAAACACACAGTATATATATAATTCTGTCTCTGAGCTCTTCAGGCAGTTCCTTTGACCTCATGATTCTCATTTGCTCTGACATGCACTGTGAGCTGTAAGGTCTTATATAGACAGGTGTGTGGCTTTCTTAATCAAGTCCAATCAGTATAATCAAACACAGCTGGACTCAAATGAAGGTGTAGAACCATCTCAAGGATGATCAGAAGAAATGGACAGCACCTGAGTTAAATATATGAGTGTCACAGCAAAGGGTCTGAATACTTAGGACCATGTGATATTTCAGTTTTTCTTTTTTAATAAATCTGCAAAAATGTCAACAATTCTGTGTTTTTCTGTCAATATGGGGTGCTGTGTGTACATTAATGAGGAAAAAAAATTAACTTAAATGATTTTAGCAAATGGCTGCAATATAACAAAGAGTGAAAAATTGAAGGGGGTCTGAATACTTTCCGTACCCACTGTACATATTAAATACATATAGTATACATATTTTTCTGAACTCTTTGATTCATAGAATGTTAACAAAAACAGTAGTTATTATTTAAATCTTTACTTTTAATTTTGATACATTTAAAGCAAATTTAAAATGAAAGAAGTATTAATTTCTTACAACAACAAAAAAATCTTACTGACCCCAAACGTTTGAATGTTAAAGTATGTCATTTTTGAGGGAGAGAAATTGGTTAAATATTATATATCATATGACTTATTAATTAAAAACCCAAAATTACTGATGACATTTTCTCTTATTTTTTTTTATTTAAAACCAATTCTGTTTTTAAGAAGTAGAAGTAGAACTTGTGCATGCACATTCCTGAAATATAAAGGAACAGTTGACCAAAAACTCAACCATATATCCTGGTAACACTTTTATGAGAAATAAGAACTAGGGAAGTCAAACAGCAAAATGATACCATCCAAGTAAACATAAATGTGGTCTACAAGATTTATGCTATATCCCAAGTCTTCTAAAGCCATATGACAACTACATGCAAAGAATAGTTGGTTGTTATTCACTGAAACTCTTGACATCCATGATTAGAAGCTTGAAAGCTTAAGATTCATTGCACAGAAAAGAGTGACCTGTATATTACTCAAAATGTCTTTGTATTTACATTATTATAGCTGAGATTTTGTCAAGACATGGGAATGACAGAGAGAGAGGGGGAAAAAATAAAGCTGCAGGAGAAAAACACAAACAGATGAGAGCCAGAAGGAAGGAGATATAGTGAAATTTACCGTACTGACGTATGGGTCATTGAACAGCTCCTCATAGAAAGGACTGCACCCCTGCCTTTCCAGATCTGCGTTCTGATTGGCTGTACCAGTACGGCTTCTTTCCACAGCTTGTCCCTGAGAGGAGATAAACATTCATTAAACATTCATAGAATGTTCATAAAACATTCACAGACATTCATGCAGGAGCCATTAATGTTTCAGCCACGCTCATAAACGTTCATAAGGCGCCAGAGCCTTCTGCCAAGGACAGGGGGAGTTTTTGATTCTGGCCTTGAGAGACAGTCACTATGGAAGGGCATTAGAAATGCACAAGCTTCAGCTTGTCATCGACCGTTTCACAGGAAGGACTCAGGCAAATTTCACAGAAGCAAGAACTAAAAAAAAACAACCGATTCACAAAGACACACGCAGACGTCGGCCGGGGAGAAGTTCGTTCAATCATGCCAGGTTTTAATGGCCTAACAAAATCTGCCGGAAAAAAAAAAAGTGCAGACGAGTCTCACTGTTGAGCTTTGCCCAACCTGTTCCTTGAGGTTGTGTTTTGAAGAGGAGTGATGCATAATGGAGCGAGGCACGCGGTTACACTTCAGAGAGTGGCGAACAAAACCTTTCAGGCTGAATTTAAATGTGACTTACATGCAGTGGGCGAAGTAAGCTGAGAGAATCCCTCCACCAATGGGAGTCGCTGACGGCGGTCAGCACGGCTCTGGTGGTCGTGGTGGTGTTGGTCAGGACCTCTATAGTGCGGGCTGTGGTTCTGTGCAGCAGGTCTGTGGGGTTAATTGATCCAGGAACAGCAGCTCCGGTCTGCTATGGGCAGCCAAGAAAGGTTACACACGAGCCGTATTGATCAAATTACAGCGGTTCTAGCTGAACTACAGTAAACAACATATATATATATATATATATATATATATACAGTAGGATTTTTTTTCTTTCTACAGACAGTGTTTGATTTTCTCACTAGGGGTTTTAAGACAGTATTTTTTGTAAAACTGCTGCGAAACAAAAGAAGCTTTTACGAAAAGTGTATTATAAATAAAAGGGAACAGACCTGACAAATCAGGACCATGATGCTGTGATTTAATGCACAATATAACCAAAAGAATATGGTTGGCTGGAGTATGTTTTTTTTTTCATACATGTAATATCAATGGCATATATATCAGTGAATACATTTTATATTGACATTTAATTTGAATTCCTGATGTATAAAAAAAGATTATATTTATAATTATTATTGTATTAAATTGCACTATATATTATTAGAGATATATTTAATTTCATTATTTCATTTATTTATTTTTATGTTTTAAATGTATATATTTAATACCCATTTTATATTTAATACCCAATATAAACAACATAGCTGGCTGGAGGTTTTTTGTTTTGTGTGTGCGTGTGTGTTCATATCAATGCAAATACATTTTTATACATCAGGAATTCAAATTAAATGTAAATATAAAAGTATTATATTTATTTACAATTTAATAAATATTATACTCAGGACAATACACAGTGCAAGTAAATAGGGTCAATTTTGATTTCATGTTGGTGTTTGATTGATTTTAAGGCTAGAACAGTCAACAAGGCTACAAATCAGGCTTTAAGATCTGACATGGATTTAAAAATGGTTTGTGTCAGAATTGAACTTCTAAACACAACAAAATCAACATGGGGAGTCTGGACCTTTATTCTTTGCTGTTTATGCACAGTCAAGTCCAATCATGCAAACTTGGGTAAAATGGTAATTGCAAAAATGGCCAAAATTGTTGGCCTACAAGCAAACACTTTGTGTAAATGTGATTAATAAATCATTCATCAGAGGCTGTAAATGTTATCAAGTTGCAATTAGGTGACAAGTATGCTAATTTACTTAAGGCAAGTGTTACCCAGCGGGGAAAATACAGACACAAAGAAACTGGAGGAAATCCCAGCAGGGACAGAAATTTCCATTTAATCCTATAAAACAAACAAAAGCGCTACTATAGTCATCACATCGAGCGAAACTCGACATGCATTATAAATGAAGGTATAGGCACAGAGAAGTAAATTGACTCCTGAGCGAGAAAGCGCTTCGCCATCAGTGGAGCAAAGCACCGCCTTCTCACTGTAGCAACATGACAAAAACTGAAGCGAATGTGGATTTACATGTTACCGCGATGCTAGGTGAACTTTTCAAAAAATGTCAGAAACACTATGACTGTGTACAAAGCCAAACCACATGTTTGACCTCATCACTACTTCATTCAGTTTTAAATGCTTTTATTTGACCCTCTAACTCTAACACTTTCTATTCTATTTTAAATTTGTAAGTCGCTTTGGATAAAAGCGTCTGCTAAATGACTAAATGTAAATGTAAATGTAAAATGCACATTTAGCAGATACACAACGCACACACATTTACGCAAATGTATTTTTGTGTGCACATGAAGTTTTAAACACGTCTATGGTGTCTTTTCTCATGGTGAGGTGAAAACAGTGCTTGCTATGAGTAACGTAGCGGAGCTCTGAAGCTATATTTACACCGTATGAAAAATGCAGAGAGAGTCTGTTACTGAGGCATTGAACTCAGTGTTCAGTCAAAGGTTGCGTTTAAAGCCCACTATAATGTAATGATTCAGGAGAAGATTTTACTATTTTATAGCCATGAATGAAGCATTGGTGCTCATGTAAAAATGTATAAAGAAAGCTTACAGACAGCATGAAGCCCAAATTGACCCTTTTTACTTTTTTATTGCAGGTTCATGGTCCTATTGTGAATGATTTAACAGTGCATGTTATTATAAATAATAAAAAAAGTCTTTTATTAAAGTATCATTAAATAATGACATAAAATAAGAAAAAAAAATATATATATACAGTATCTCACAGAGGTGAGTACACCCCTCACATATTTGTAAATATTTTATTATATCTTTTCATGTGACAACACTGAAGAAATGACACTTTGCTACAATGTAAAGTAGTGAGTGTACAGCTTGTATAACAGTGTAAATTTGCTGTCCCCTCAAAATAACTCAACACACAGCCATTAATGTCTAAACCGCTGGCCACAAAAGTGAGTACACCCCTAAGTGAAAATGTCCAAATCTTGTAATTTACAGAGAAGCGAAGGTCAGGGAAAAATCTGTAGATGGAAAAATCTCCAGACAAGTTCTTTGTGCATTTTTCTTTTTTTCTACTTTGTACTTTTTGTTAGAAAATGTTTATTTACCATTTATTCAGGTTTTTTAAGGTATCTAATATTTTGATACTTAATTTCCATGATCTAAATATTCTTAAAAATTTTAAGTTTGTTGTCATTTGGAAGAGTATAGGCCTTCTTGCATTATTATGCTGTTATATTATGATTATATATTCAGTGGCATAAAATGGTCTTTAAAATGACAATAATATCACTTATCGCAATTATTTCTGGGGCAATATATCGCACAACAAAAAGTTGTTATCGTGACAGGCCTATTCAAATATTTATTGGCAAAAAATATTTGCTCTTCAAAGTGTCACTCCTAAATAAAGATCTCTGACATGATGTATGCAGAAGCGCTGTTCTTTACCTCGGACAGCTCGCTGCCTGTTCTCTGGGCTTGAGAGGGATCAATCTTGTAATTTACAGCCTGGTACAGAACCTAAGACAGGAGAGGAGAGCGAAGCATTGACTTTTTCATTCCTGCCCTTCAGCACAATACCTTTTCTCTCTTCAAATCTCTTTGCTCTTAAATGTTTAATCGTTCTGGCAGTATTTATACTTGGCATGGCAGTAAAACTTATTTAAATTACTATTCCATCCCTCAATAGATTTTCTTTTGAGTGTTTCAATGTGGAAACTATCTTGGTATACGTAAATCTACTTTAGGTCTGTCCTGAAAGCAGCCTGACACCAAAGCAGTCAATACAGAGGGAGATAGAGGCGACTTGAGCTGGAAGGAGGGCTTAGGGGGTAATAGTGTGTGTGTGTTGGGAGGCGATTTCTAAAAGTTAAAAGCTCCGTTTTAAGTCTGTCTATGCATACTGTGTCCAACACAACATATGACTATACACAGAAACTAGAGAAGAAAGGAGCAGGAAACTTGGCAAATGTTTCTATAGAAAAACTATTCAAAGCATTCCAGCTATAAATATATGAGGCATCCCGGGGTTTTAAACTATGACTGCAGTGGAGATCAGGAGTTAGCTTTTAACTTGAAGTATCAATTACTGGTTATTAATAACTGGACATATTACATGTAGGCCTACATGTAAAACACTACATGGACACTAGCAAGCATATCTCACTACACATATATAAAATAGTTAGAGGGACAATATATCTAAGTGGACAAAAAGGCACCTGCGTTTGAAGGGAACTGGAAGCCGCTAACAGATTCTGGATGCTGCTGGGAGGACAGTGTGTGAGCGCGAACGCCATCAGCTTCTGACGGGCAGAAAGCTGGGAGTACGCCTCACACTGACCCAGCTGAGCGCACACATCCCAACCATCACTATAGCCTAGAGTAAGAAAAAGAGAAAGAAAAAATTATAGAAAGCAGTCATATCCAGGAGACATGAGATTTCAAACTGACTTTGAAGGAGGCGGTCAGGCATTTCTTATGTGTCAAAATGTAAAAACTGTCAAAGAGAGCACTTAGCAACCAATGTTTTCCAGGGCCCGAGTGCTTTTAAATTTCAATTCAATTCATGAATATTTAATTGCAATTTGAATTTGATTTTAAGGAAGAAGAATGAAAATGGAAGAAAGAAGCTGCTATACAAATAATTTTCAACTAGAAACCAAAAGTCTGTCAATCAATGCTGGCTTGACAAAACGTAGATTAAAAGTTTAAATGAATAATGAATGACAGTCTATAATGAATGACAGAACAATAGATAGAATGATAGATAGAATGACAACAATAGAACAATCGAAAGAACAAGGAATGATAGAAAGACTGACAGAGAGATAGATAGAACTACAGAATGTAGAACGAAAGAACGACAGACAGACAGATAGACAGATAGATAGATAGATCTGCCGAGCAGCAACAAAAACAGCAAACCCCACAATCCCTTGCTTCAGCACCAGCCATTGTAGCGCTGCGGTTTCAGCTAGCATAGTTTCAAGAATCTGTTGCAGTTTTATTCTTGTTTTTCCATCCGTGGATCTTATTGCCTCATGTATTCAGTAAATCTTTCTAATCTCTAGCACTCTCCCTCTCTTCCTTATTCTCCATGAGTGACTGAATAATTACACAGTGAAGCAGGAGAGGGGCTAACCCATTTTCCACACTGATGTTAGCGAGGCTGTGAGACTGCTGCCGATAGCAATCAGAGATTCGCACATCTTCTGTTCTCAAGCCTGCATTAATCTACCCCAGCCTGAAGCATATACACACACATGCACACAACACCAGTCTCTTTCCAATATCTGATGGCGCATTGAGTGAACAGCACCACACAAGCGCACACACATAAAACCCCTTTGAGCTCCGACTAGAGATGCATCTGACTGGAATGATAAAGATGGCCCTGCTGATCACATTCAAAACATTTTGTTATTCAAACTTCACTTAGGAAAACACCAGAAGTCTGCAAGCAGATTCTGATGCTGTAGGGATGATATACCTTTGAATAATTCATTTCAATGTCTTTTTAATGGTTTGTGGATAATGATTTAAAATCATTTTAAAGAGACTGCACTCACAAAGAGCAACTTCTAGCCAAACTAGAAAATGAAATGGCTTTTCTAAGTCTGCTGATCACACTTAAAAATACTGTGGGAACCCTGCAGACTCTTTTGATGATGGTTTTTAACCATCTGGTTTTATTACAAGATAAACCCTCATTAAAGTTATTTGTTGAATCTTCTTCATTTGCATTTGTTATATTACTGTCTGCACACAGTAACATTCAAAAGTTTGGGGTGGTAAGATTTTTTTTTTTTTTTTTTTTAAAGACTATGCTTATCAAGGCTGCATTTATGTGATTAAAAGTACAGTAAGAACAGTAATACTGGGAAATATAATTGTAATTTAAAATTGCATTCTATTCTAAAATATTTAAAAATGTAATTTATTACTGTGAAGATAAGACTGAATTTTCAGCAGCCATTGTCAAATCATTCTTCAGAAATCATTCTAATATGCTGATTTGGTGCACAAGAAAGAAGTATTTTGATTAATGAACTTGCTAAATAAAAGTAGAATTTCTTTTTAAAAAAATCTTACTGAATCCAAACTTTTGAAAGGTGGTGTATATTTAATTATTATATTTTAAAATTGACAAATCTTGTTGTAGTTTCTAAATGTGTTTGTTACATTTTTTTAAAGCAAATATCATAATTTACACAGAAACGTATATTACGTTTCTGTGTAAATTATAGAATAATAAATAATAGAAGAATTATACTGATCATGAATGGTTTTGTGTGTGATTATTTGTGGTCCTTTTCCTGATCTTATTGCTCTCACTCCTCTCCAATCACTTCCTGTCATTGCTTCAAATGTCCTATCAATAATAAATGCAACAAGGCCAGAAATATATTACTGTCTGTTACTATGCAAAAACTATGGCAAAGAGGAGGTGAGGTAGGTTGAATAGGTTTAAAAAAATGCAACAGCAAAAATAAATAAATAAAATTACTGTAATCAGGGGATCTTTCTCTTAAAACAGTTAAGATTCAAGATTTTCAAGAATACAAAAGCCTGATCCCAGAAAATCTGCAGTGCATTTCTGATTTGGATTAAAACAAAGTAGAAAGTGAAGTGAGATTTAGAGTCAAGCTGTTCCAGCTTACCTGCAGCCATCAGATCCTGGCAGTGGATATAAGAGGCCTTAAAGTCCTGACAGCGGAGAGCCTGTTCTGCCAGCAGCGTGAGCACCTGACCCTTCCTCTTGGCCTCATCATCACCTAGACCAACACCAAAACAATCACACAACTATGAGACATGACAAATTCTGGAACATTTAAAGGAATAGTTCACCCAAAAATGAAACTTTGCTGAAAACTGACTCACTCTCATTCAAGATGAATGAGTTTGCTTCTTCATTGGTACAGATTTGGAGAAATTCAGCATTACATCACTTGCTGAGAAACATATCCATCATTAAGGCATTTTAACTCTAAACTTTAAATATTTCTTTCCTGATTCAGACAAGAAAACTTTTTCACTCGAGAAAGCAACATTTTGGATATTATATGGACTCGTATACAACAGTTTGATGTTAAACGTCTTGATTTAATTTGTTTATTTCAAACACACAGCTTTTCACTTCACAAGACATTAACTGATGCACTTTGGACTCTCTTTCTGATGGCACCCATTCACTGCAGTGGATCCATTGGTGAGCAAGTGATGTAATGCTCAATTTCTCCAAATCTGTTCTGATGAACAAACAAACTCATGTACATCTTGGATGGACAGAGGGTGAGCAGATTTTCAGCAAATTTTCAATTTTGGGACAAACTATTCCTTTAAACCCATCTATTATTATCATCAGCAGCACATTATTACATTTCAGTTCAGATGAATTTAAAGAAATTGTCACTCATTTCAAAGTTCACTCTTAAACTCCTCAACGTTCTGTCAGGATCTGATCACTATCATATATGAACAAATATGCCATAAAACATCGCTTTACTACTCAAAAGTAAATTCATTTTCTTTCAGATGTTTTTCTGATAAATTCCTGGATGGCTGCTTCGATGTACAAATATCACAATCACATCTCAGAGAATGCTCTCTTACACAGCTCTGATCTCAGTCCAAAATAAGAAAATAAAAAAGACCACGAAGCCTGATGAAAACAGTGATAGGGGTTGTCTTTTTCATTAAAGTGTGTGTCGAGCATCAAAGGCCAGACAGGCAGTAATACGAGAGGAGGCAGGAGAGTGAGCGTGCACATGTGCGCGAACGCCTGCGATCCCATGGATATGATTATTCGCCAGTAAAATCAAAAGGGTCGATACTATGGGAAGTGGCCTTATTCCAAACTGATTTATGTGTGACATGGAAGTCTTGATATATCAGGAGTATTCATAGCTTTCCGTTTCTCCTCATTTCACCTTTAACGTATGCCAGTGCAGATACAGGCCCCAGGTGCGCTGACACACACGCACAAACAAAACAGCCCTACGGCCATTAGTCGAGGGTAAGCCAAGGTGAATACATCAAACACAAATACGGCAAACACCCAGTCACTTCATAGAGAGCTAATCAATTCCACTATATACGACAAGAAGAGCTTCTGATGTCCTGCATACTGATCTGCCTGACATCCACAGAAGAGAAGAGAGTCAGAGCTCTGGAATCACCTCAATTACCCCTGCAACCAACACAAGAACCGATCGCTTCACTTATGAGAAAACGACTGACATCCATGCTGGCTCACAAAATAAGTGGCCGAAAGAGATTTGAAAGAACGTTAAATTATACTTCCACAAATGGGGAGCACTCTAGTGTCCCTTGACTTTTTCAGAGGCACCAACTCCATGTTTTTTGATGTGAGAATTAACTAGATATGTTAGATAATTCTACATAAAAAGCTATCATAACATAAAAAAGCTATCATGAAAAAAGTTAGAATTAAACATATCAAATATATGTATCGCCCATTAAAATGCTAATTTTGGTCTGTATATCACTTCTGAGATATTCAACAATTGAACTGTACAACAATGTTGTGATTTGGTGATTTGATAGTCTTGTCAATCTAGAATTGACAAGATTGCTTTAATGTTTTTGAAAGAAGTTTCTTATGCTTACCCAGGTTGCATTCATTTCACCAAAAACAGTAATATTGTCATTCAATGTCCCTGCTAAATAAAAGTATTAATTTCTCTATTAAAAAAAAAAAAAAAGCTTACTGAAACTTTTGAAAAATATACATATTATATTCTGTTAGTGCAGGGGTAGGCAAGTTCGGTCCTAGAGAGCCGCAGTCCTGCAGAGTTCAGCTCCAACCCTAATCAAACACACCTGAACAAGCTAATCAATGTCTTCAGGATTACTAAGGCTATAGGCA
>NW_015544175.1:1306390-1330725 GCF_001515605.1 Sinocyclocheilus anshuiensis
TTTTTCAGGGTTGGAGCTGAACTCTGCAGGACTTGCGGCTCTCTAGGACCGAACTTGCCTACCCCTGTGTTAGTGTAAACATCTAAAAAAATGTGTGTGTGTGTGTGTGTTAAATTGTATTAGGGTACATATATTAAATAATGTGAAATATGAATGCACTTAAAATTTTCAAATGTGTTACTTATTCCGTCTACCCAATATGTTTACTGCTAGGGAAACAAAATGTCCCAAATTGTGTAAACAAGGTTGGAAAAATTGCATACCTCATTTAAAATAAATAGGAAAACAACGACAAAAACATCTAACTAAATATTATATGAACTAAGGTTGACGATCAATATTTTTGAAGGTTAACCACGTCCTTTCAATGACCATTTTGTTTAAAAAAATAAAAAAGTAAAAGTAAAGTAAAGCAAAAAGTAAAAAATTAAATAAAATAGATTTGCAAATCTCCAGGACCTATTTTGTACCCTATTCGTGAAAAGTGCCTAATTTACACCAGGGTTGCATTTTGTGCCCATTTATTTTCTCAGTGTGACTCAATTTTTTTAGAGATCATATTGGTACGACCACAAAATTACCCCACTGTCTTTGATTACACACTGCCATTTCCTGCATTTGAGAAACACAGAAATCCAAACATTCCAAATGTGGGACCAAACAGTGCAGACCAATTATCTGCAGCTGACAACACAGCATGTGTTGTCATGAGGCTATGTATAAATATAAATTGGATATTTTCGATCCACACATGCACCCTTACAAAAATGCACAATGGATTTACTTCAGAAAGAAAGAAAGAAAGAGAGAGAGAAAGCTAAAGACCAATCGTTATACAATTCCTTCACTTTACTGACATCATGCAGATTCATGGAACTAACTGATCGTTGATTCATGAGGTCACATCTCTGATGCACATCTTTTTGGGCTGTCCGATGCAATATTAATCTGTAACCCCTGAGCAAAGCATACTTCAATGAAATGTCTACTTATTAATTCAATTGCTCACTCATGCGCATTCATCTATTTATTCACCAGTAGACACGACGCTCCTGACTCGGCAAATACAGATTAAACGCACACTGGAAAGCTTACAAATTAGCACTGTTTAATCTACAAGAAATAGGTGCTGTACTGCGCTGCTTTCAGCTACGACTGTCTTGTCATTTTGGAATGGCATGAAAATATTTATAACTTTCGAGGACTGCATTGACTAACGACTAAAAAAAAGCCCTGGCTGAAGCGATGCCAAGAACTGATGTGGGTATTTTTTATTGTAACTTCTGTGGCAGGCTGTCTGTGACAGTGTTGATGAATCTTCGTAGCTGGAAATACTTCAGTTTGAGCGTTTTTCTGCAACGGACATACATAAAAGGACCGTTAGCCTGATGCTGAGGGAAGTTTTCATTCGGTTTTACCTGCAACGCGCAGCAGTCTGGCCAGACTGAGGAGGAGAGTGGACTGTCTGTACGCAGTAGGGCACTTGGAGATGCATTCCTTTATCAATGATAGACGATCCGTCCGCAGACGCACTGCAGAGAGAAAAGAGGAAATGAAAGAAAAGAACAAAACAAAGAGCAAGAGTTAAGACCTAGCAGAAATGCAGTATGTACAGTCTAGAATAACTAAAATCTGAAGCATACAATCACCGTTTCATACAAGCTGTGCTTCCCGCTAATTTGGAAATTTGTGCAGAATTTGTCACATGACCATTTATTTACACAAAACCACATTGACACTTGAAGATTCTTTGCTTTAGATCATAAGATTTTCCATTAAGATTTTTTTTATTTTACTAGATGTCTCTCCATTGAGCTAATGTCTTTTGTAACCTCTATAGAATATTTGGCAAACAACTTTTTTTTTTCCACATTGCCATATATTTAGACAGACATAAAAAATAATAACTTTTTTTATGGATATCTGTTACAGGCAGTTGTATATGTATAAGTACATAAATATTGAGATATATACAGTACACTACCATTCAAAAGTCTGCGGTCAGTTTGAAAATACAGTAGAAACAGTATAATATGTGACAGACACCCATGACAAAATTATATGCTGTTTTCGGTTCATATTTTTTTTCATGTCAATGTAAAGCACATACATTTTTTAAAGATCAGCCATGAATTATTGAATGACGCTTTTTTTTTTCCCACAAAATGATATTTGTGGGGTAAAGTGCGTCATACACTTTGGGGTAAGTTGTGGGGTGTCTGTGGCTCAAATAATACTGATCGTAAACTCTGCCTACAAATGTAGGGAATATTATTACAAATAATATTATAATCACAAAATGTTGAAAAACTGATTGCAAAATTAAAAAGTAATTAAAATATTAAAATGCATATTAAAATATAATTATAATTAAAATATTATATTATATTTTCAAATATTCTTTTGAACATTAAATCAAATATTTTTCTTAAAAGATTTATGAAAATGTGGATAACATGCAGCAAATTAAATCTTGGGAAATGTGGTAATGTGGGGCAAGTTCTGTTGCTGGACCATTTTCTTTTTTTTTTTTTGAGAATTCATGTTATAGACGCTTTTGTTTAATTTCACACGTCATAGTTAAAAGTGGCACAGCTCACCGCACTCTCCCCATACCACAATCCCACTCTTTAACTTGACCTTCCATTTCCAATATGCCGAAAGAACCAGATTTTTCTTTTTATTCTCTTTCTTTCTTTCATTTATTGCTCCATACTACACAATGCCTTACATACTACTTAATTAAATAGTACGCCGTATACAGTCCATACTGTGCAGTATGCATTAGCTAGTATTCCCTTTAAAACACAGCAAAGATCTAAACTAAAGAAAATTTATGAAAAACGCCAAATTCACTGCATGCATTCTCCTCACTTCCTGTACTTGTGATGTGTGGTAATTGGATGGACACAAAGCATGTCTCGGCTGTCTGACTGAGCACAGTTTAAAATACTGAGCTGGAAGTGGTCTGTGCTGGAGGTCACGCTGGTCTGAAGCAGGCAGGGGGCAGAGCGGGCTGCGAGTTACAGGCCTGCGGGGGGGCAGACAGCTCCATCTTCTGAGGAGACACCGCGGGGGCAGCACCTGAACCGCACACAGACCAGCCAGCCATCAGCAGCACCTGCCAAAGCCATTAACCTGCTTCCAAAAACAGCCGCGCATCTGTGTGTGCGGCATTAAGAGGTTTGTGTTTACTTGAATGTGAGCCTCGTTGATTACAGTTTAGCTTTTGCTTCTTTATCGCTCACACTTTTACTTGTAAAGTTGAAAAGTGCAAATTTAAATAAGCAAATCTGCAAAATAAGCAGATAAATTAAGCAGTAAGTCGAGCTTTGAGGCAGGCTACAGCTCCTCGTTGGCTGACAGTTGAGTGTATAACTTTGCCTGCTAGGAAAAAGACCAGAGCGCATGGACAGCTGAGGGATCACTCGGGTCACGAGGGGCAAATGAGCTCAAGGAGAGTTTCCACTTGATGTATTCAGACTTCCTTCTTAAGTTCAGGAAGGAGAGTTGAGTTGCTCCTGGTCTTGCCTTGACTACATAAAACAGTTTCTTCACTTCTTCAAAAGGACACTGGGAAAAACATACATAGGGCTAAAGAGGCCTTCCACTTTTTTTTTTTTTTTGAAATATGTGTACTTTTACTTCACTTTTCACTTGTGTTGTGTTATTAATGATATCTTGATTTAGTCTCCTCACAAATGTGCTTCACTGACAACAACAGATTAACAATAGATGACTGGCTGCTTTAAATCTCCAGACTGAACATCAACATTGGTTTTTCCGGATATCTCTTTTGTAACCTCAATAGAGTATCTAGCAGAAATCTGAAAATGGAAATGAGAGAGAAAAGCTCTTGAGGACAAATGAGTGTGTCAGTAATACCATAAAAATGCAAGTCTTAATTGAGGGGCGTCCACACAGGACACGTTCTTGTGTTAAAACAGCTAGGCTGAGCACAACAGAACTGCTTTTAACTTGAAATGTATGGACTCTGAGGGGGAAAAACTGCAAGTCATGGTACAACGGCTAGATATGTTCATCGTATGTGTATATAGACCAACAATGTACGACAAAAAGTTGTGATGTGTAAAGCCCCTTATTACTGTAACAAATCATTAATACACTCTTCAATTTTCACAGCATGAACCAGCGAGAATCACTTCACTTCCTCTTGCCATGGAAGGGAAAAAAAACTAAACAAAAAAAGGTGCGGTCACTTTTTCAAAATCTATATGTGATAATGCTCAAAAAGGTTGACCCAACTGGCATTCACACATAAGGCTGTTTTTGTAAAAAAAAAAGAAAAAAGAAAAATAAAGATACATACATATTTCTGTTAAATGCTTTTTACTGCTGTATTGGAGCATAAAAAAATTATTAAATATCATTCTCCCTAATGTTCACCCAAATAAAAACTGTGGAAAAAATGTGCATTTAATAGATGTGCATTTTTTTTATTTTTTTTTACTGTATGTTACTAATTGCAACAACAATGGCTGCTTGGTCAAATGATGGGGAAAGTGACTATTTTGAGCCATTTCAGAGGAAATCCACAAAAACTAAATTAGTTGGGGATATTTAAGATTTTTTAATGTCTTCTGCTCACCAAGCCTGCATTTATTTGATCAAAAATACAGTATGAACAGTAACAGTGAAATGTTATACAAATTTCAAATATCTGTTCTCTATTTTAACACATTTTAAAATGTAATTTACTGCTGTGAAGGCAAAGTTGAATTTTCAGCATCATTACTCGTCTTCAGTTGTCACATGATCCTTCAGAAATCATTTTAATATACCGATTTGGTGAAACATTTCGACTTATCAGTGTTAAAACAGTTGTGCTGTTTAATATTATTTTTGTGGAAACTACGACCATTCTCTTTCAGGATTCTTGCATGAATAGAAAGAGAACAGCATTTACAGGTGCATCTCAATAAATTAGAATGTCGTGGAGAAATATAAACTTTGTCACTTTTGATCAATTTAATGCATCCTTGCTGAAAAAAATAAAATAAAATAAAAAATTTACTGAGACTCCAACCTTTTGAACATTTGTGCATTTTAAATATCATCACTAGTCTGAAAAATAGATATTTTTGATACATTTGGACATTTTTGACATTTTACTTTTGTCTGTTTTTATGAGAATGTTTCCTCAAACCAAACAGGAAATGCAAACGAACAGAGCCATAAACACAAACAGGCGCATCAGGGGCTTATTTTCCAATGGTCGATTTGATCTAGTCGATTTAGTCAGCTTGAGCACCAATCTCCTGAAGGAAATGGAAGGAGAACATATTTTCGAACCGTAGTAATAGCTTAGTGCTGCATTACCTTGTAAGGGAAGAACCTTCACGCCAAACTGCTCCAGTCGAGAGAGGGCGCTGATGAGATCCAATTCCTCTTGGACAAGAGAAGGACAATCCGTGATCAACAGCAGACACGACCTAATGGACACACCAATTATTACACAGAATATTCAAAATATGATATTTAAGGGACAGTTCACCCAAAACTACTTCACTTTTCTGAAAATAAAAAACTCCTTTTGTGTTCCACAGAAGAAAGAACTCGTATTGGTCTGGAACGACATGAGGATGAGTACATGATGGCAGAATTGTCTTTTTTTTATTGAACTGTTCCTTTAAAGATAAAACAGAAAAACCAGAAGCCATTTCTTCAAATGAGTTTTGATTCTTATTTCTTAATTACAGACTGAGACTCTGACATCACGTTGCTTTCATACCGTTATCAGAACCTTGCAGAGGCCTGCGTCTGCTCCAAATCTGTGCTGCTATAAATGTGCTTCATAGGACAACGGGGACAGACCAAAGAACAAATAAAAGCACAGATCCCGGGCCAGCTCTGCTGTCACTTTCCAATATAGTTTGGCTGAGACAGCTGGACCTAGGGAAGCTAGCGGTGCAGTTTTGAGCCAAGCCAGTAGCAACAGAGAAAGCAGAGCAGAAATAATAATTCAATTTAAGAGCTTGAAGAAAAAAACAACAACGACACCAAAATGCAGCAGCATTTTTCGAGTAGTTTCCTCTACAATCTGTGAGTTTTACATTACGTTTTACAATCCAGAAGACCTAGAAGACTGTTTCCAGCTCCGCTTTGCATAAGATTTACTATGGGTCGTACAACTACAGGCCAATATAAAAAAAAATTATTCTACCCTTCAAACAGTTTAAGGCGCTTACACAGCAGTTTTCTACGAATACAGTACACAACATATTAATCACAGTGGTGTGGCTTAGTGATCTGGGGTGAGCAACCACAAGGTTGAAGTTTAAAACTATCACCAGTGACCTTGAGTAAGGCACCTAACGTGTACTCTGCATGTAATAAGTGTAACATAAAAAGATTTGAAAGTGTCTGCTAAATGACTGCATACTTATTAATCAAACAGCATTCCCCCTGGGTAAAATTAACATGCAACACATGCAGGCAAAGGCTGATAGGAAACAAGTTGGCCTCAAAGAAATATTTGGAGACCGAAGCCACACTTAATGTCATACATAAATACAAAATATCAAACCTAATGGCATTGAATAATGATCTTTTAATGAAAAAAACTTCACTTCTCTTTTTTTTTTTGCAATGACTTTTAAGTATATTAGACTCAGGGCAATATTAGTAGATGTCTGAACTCAGTTCTCCTTAGGTGAAGTTCATGACATTCTCTAAATTGTAATGAGCAGTTCTTATAATACCTGCTGTTGTTAAAAAAAAAAGAGCGAGAAACTTTAAGGTCTGCCAGCAGTTTTCTGTCAAAATAAAAGCTTGGTGGTTTAACATTTGAAAATTAAGAAATTAGAACAACTATAAATATTGGTATTACACATTTGTATTGTAAAAAAAAAAAAAAACATTTTGCCTTAAATTATTACATAATTTCTTATTTTTTAGAGTGAAATATGAATTGCATAAGTAAAATTTAAATGTATACAATTACATATTTTAATGTTTTATTTAATTTATTATTATTATTACTATTATTGATTTATTTTTCCCCAAATGGTGCAACCCAACCACTAACATTTGACAACCCTAATGTATACAAATACTTTATCTCAATTTTTACAGTACAGTATATCTTGCAGTTCACAGAAAGCGATATAAATATGCACTGAAGTGTTTGAAAGCAGCCGCCTATCAGCGACTACTGAATCGAGTCTGTACTTGGTGCAACCAGTGCTGTAGAAATGCCAGTATTGTAACGTTTTTAAAATGTCAATATCGACTTGGTACAGAAGTACTAATAGCCTACTATTGTCAATAATAATAACAAGTTACTGAATTACTGCAATACTTCTCTTAAAGTTGACCACTGGATAGAAGTTTGGGAAACACAGTAGCGATGTACCAATCTTGATTTTTCAAGGCCGATTCCAATTTTTTACAAGCAAATGGGCCGATTCTGATTTGTTAATATTTTGTTTTTTAAAGCAAGAGATAAGATAGAATGAAAATATGAGTACATAAACAAAATGTTTTTTTGCTCTATTACAGGCTGATCTCTCTGTAGCCATTTTCCAGGACATTTTACATTTTCTCTCATTTCCCACATGCTTTCCAAGACTGGAAAATTAGTCATCAATTTCCCAGGTTTTCCAGGACGTGTGGGAACCCTGTTAACAAACTCCAATTTGTGACATAATTTGCTGCAAATTTTCAACATTTTTTAAATAAATGCCATTGAATTGATCCTTTGTTATATAATGCAATGTGCAATCTCACACATTTTTTGTGTAATTTAAATTGTGTAAATAGTTTTTGGGGCCACTTCAGACATACGGCAAAGGAAAAAAGTACTATAACGCAAGTTACATGTGCCAAGTGATTTTTATGCAAGAACAAAAAGGAATCTAAAGCAGACGTTACACCAAATGTGTTTGTTTGCTGTAGTCAGTGGTTGATTAGATAGTATGACGGTCCTGATCATCATTAGAATCAGCAGTCAACCAAAGGCTTGAGGAACCAGGAAAGCCACCATCATCATCATCATCAATTCACCACATCACAATCCCACCAGATTTCTGAAGTACAGACCGATGAAAACTCTCATGTTCTTTTACTACATCGCTCCACTTTCTTTCCACTGAACACTTTAAAAACACTCTGCTCAGCGTGTCAGAGCAGCCCAAATGGTTTCAAGGCGTTTCCAAGACAACTGCGTTACTATTAAAATGTACGTGAAAGCACCAGCTATCTTCAAAATCCCTGTAAAACCCATTCAACATGAAACAACCGCACTAAACACCCACTGCACAACCCTCTGCTTCCTGGGGCTAAAACAGTCTTTGTAATGAAGGCCTCTGATTAGCCTCAGTAAGCTAATAATTACAAGTGTTTTTATTGGTTTTGTTTAGCAGGAAGTGTCCGTATGTTAGTGACGACTTAAGCAGTCGCTCTCTCAGGATTACACACGGGATGTCTGTTTTCAAGGCCACCTAGTTTGAAAGTAGTATTTGTGGCAAACGCAGAAAATTTGAAAATTGTATTTTCAAATAAAACATCTAGTTAAAACCCCACATCTCATTTACACTCACACATGTATGATTTATTTCAGTGTTCGAAAGAAGAGGGAGAAAGGGACAGTTAGACAGGAACAGAAGAGAGTTCTAGGGCATCTTTAGCATTCTGTCGGTTTTTCGGAATTTACTTTGCATCTTAACCTAGTTTGAAAATCCACAACAGATGTTTCTGTTCTTAACCTCTTTACAAAGTTGGATGTATTTAAAAGTTCATGGTCTAACTCAACACAGTCAATACATCACAATAAAAAAATGTAAGAAAGTGCTGTGCAAAAATCAACACCGTTGTGCTAAAGTGGGTGATAGGACATTGCAAGGTGATTACAAGGTGTAATGGGTGGTTGCTAGGTAGTTGGTCCTATAAGTCTCTATAATATTCTAGATAGAGCTTGGTTCATTTCTTCAATGGTATCATTAATAGGCACTGTTACATGGTTGCCTGGTGCTCTGGGTGGTTGCTAAGGCATTGCTAGAAGGGGTTGTCTTGTTGGGCTACATAAGCGTTTTTGCTTTCTACAACAAAAACAATGTCCAACAACAAAAACGTTCAGTAGTGGTCTGTGGAGGAAACATGCACTCTGCTTATAGGCTATTATTTCTATGGAGATCAATAGTTTAAATTAGACTGCTTTTAATCGCTCGTTTTCTCACCCACAAGGCAAAAATCCTTTGTATGATCACTTTTAGAAGTAATAACATACAACTACAGCACATCAAATATGGTAAACGGAAGCTCATGCATGCTTGCTTGACGTAGAGACCCAATGAGGTTTGTTCTTGCCAGTCAAGCATGTATGGTTGCGCTTCCGTTTACCATATTTGATTGACTCTTTATATGTGCATTGATCAGTGTTTGTACAGTATATACCGTATTGGCCCGAATATAAGACGACCATGATTATAAGACGACCCCCCTTTTTCCAGATGTACCTTTTGGAAAAAGGCTTTTTAAAAACCAAATCTTGTTTTTTCTCAGTAAAACACATTTTGTCTTCAATTATTTTCATATTGCATATTTTTCCTATTTTAATTTTTGTTTTGAAAGTATGGTAAAAACTGAACTGACATGACTACTGCCTTCTCAAAACGATTTGTGCAATTGTTTGTTGACCCAATATATATATACCCTACTGTTCAACTGTTCGGGGTCTGTAAAAAAATGTTTAATGTTAATGTTGAAAGAAGTCTCAAATAATATCTTAACCAAGGCTGCATTTATTTGATCAAAAATACAGTAAAAACTGTAATGGTATCACTTTACAATACAGTTCCATTTGTTAACTATATTTAATACCATGTTAGCTCCGGTCCATTAAATAACTAATAGATACAACTTTTGATTTTAAAAATGTATTAGTAAATGTTGGAATCAACATTAACTAATAACAATAAATGTTTGTTAACTAATGTTTTAGGGGAAGTCGTGGCCTAATGGTTAGAGAGTCGGACTCATAACCCAAAGGTTGTGGGTTCGAGTCTCGTACCGGCAGGGATTGTAGGTGGGGTGAGTGAATGTACAGCGCTCTCTCCCACCTTCAATACCACGACTGAGGTGCCCTTGAGCAAGGCACCGAACCCCCAACTGCTCCCCGGGCGCCGCAGCATAAATGGCTGCCCACTGCTCCGGGTGTGTGTTCACGGTGTGTGTGTGTTCACTGCTGTGTGTGTGCACTTTGGATGGGTAAATGCAGAGCACTAATCCCGAGTATAGGTCACCACATGTCACGTCACTTTCACTTTTTTTTTCACTTTCACTTTTATGCGTATTTGGCGCCATCTATTGTTGTGGGTGTATTATTGACATGTCAAAGTCTAGACCCTGAATATAAGACGACCGCGTTTTTTCAGATGTATTTCCAAGAAAAAAACATCGTCTTATATTCGGGTCAATACGGTAAATAAAAGTTTAGATTAAAATCTATTAGACATTAATCTATTTAATCTATCCTGGATTAAATCAAGTGGATTAAACCACTTGATTCATATGGATTTCCTTTATGATCTCTTTATGAACTTTTGGAAGAGGTGGAATGGACTTTTAATGGAGGGACAGAAATCTCTTAAGTTTTCATTAAAAATATCTTCGTTTGTGCTTCAAGGATGAACATAGTGTTGCTTTCGTCAACGAAAATTATGACTAAATATCGTCGTCAACGAACCTTTATCACGTGACGAAAACGAGACGACGCAACGTAAATGCTGGTCATGTGACGATGACTATAATTAAACTAAAATTAAAACAGGCCGCCAAAAACAACACTAGATGAACATAAGTCTTATGGGTTTGAAACGACAAGTAAATGATGATTAAAGGGGTCATATGATTCTACATGCACTTTTACAAGTTGTTTGAACTGAAATGTGTGTTGGCAGTGTGTGTACACACAATGCCGGAGCAGGTGTAGACAAGAATGGCTCCTAAGCGATTGAGGTGTTTTGTTGTTGGATGTAATAATGAACATAGCAGTCGTCGTTTACTCCCGACATTTGAGCCGCTGAACTACATTACATTACAGCCGCTGATTACATTGTTTCTGAAGGGAATGCGCCCCCCATCTACATAAATGTGCCTATGTTCGCGCGAATCATTCATGATCCAGCCTCATCTACAGAAGAAGTGAGTATAATGTTTTGTAATGAATCTGTGCAAATCGCCTTTCCTAATAATGTGCTAATTAGCATGTTTCACGATGAATGCGGCTAAAGTAAACAGTCTCTCTGAGAGCAGCTCTGAAGAGAGGGGCGGGGTCAGCATAGCTCATTAACATTTAAAGGAAAATGCTACAAAAACAGCTTGATCTGAAAAGAGCTGTTTTTGACAGGGTAAAAAAAGGTGTTTTTTACACTACCATTGAGAAATTTTAACCAAACTATGTTACAGACTTTTCATTAAGACCCCAAAGAATCATATCAACTTGTGGAAAATGGGCATCCTATGACCCCTTTAAATGATGACAGAACTTTCATTTTTGGGTGAACTCTCCCTTTAAATAGCCTTAGCAAGATCCACTAAAATTCTTTTTGAACTACTGACACCAAAACAGCACTACTGATTCTTTCAATGAAGAGGAAATCAGTCATTCTCTTTCAGTCCTAGTTTCTCCCAGAATCCTTCACTGACACATTCTCCCACCATTTTGTTTTCAATCTGTCACAGTCTTTCTCTCTCAGTGGAGGCAAAAGTGCTATCATTTAAACATTAAACTCATAATTACGGTCCATCTAAGTTTCCTGTCTGTCGGTGGCATGTGCGAGTGAGAGACAGTGATGCGTGTGAATGCATATGGAGTGACGAGTGGCGACCCGTCCAGCTTCCAGCCCATGAACAGACGACGGCCTAATTACTGACCCACTTTGCAACACGGCCCATCGCTCAGGGGCCGCAATCTGTCACCCTTAGTGCTCCAGCCCAACACAACAAAAATAGGCAGACACACAGAGAAGACTGGAAACACATTAACCTAGAGCTGCAGGGCGGAAGTGAGCGACCGACTGTCTGTCTCTGATGGAGTCGATCTCTCATTATGGCAGCTAATTACACCAATAATAGCCATTGTGAAGGGCTGGACTCATAACAGAGGCAGGATACCAGAATGGCGTTGGACCGTTTGATTCCTGCAGGGTTTCTTCCTCTTTCCTCATAAACTCCTCACACAACTGCAGAGTTTGAAGAGGTAGTTTCAGGCTATTTTCACTCATGGTTTGATAGTTTGGTCAGAACTAGAGTTTGATTTGATCCCCCAAGCCCCCTGTCAGTGCATATTTCTTGACATAAGAACACATGTTCGCATACATTATCCCAGTGGTTATGCCAATATTTTGGCGATGTTCCCTAAAAAGTTTAAAATTTGCATAATATTAAAAAAAAAGTTGTATTTATTAATTTAGCTGACACAGGAACCTACATTAGCATTTTTTAAAAATGTAACTTGGTAAAAAAAAATGTAAAAAAAAAATGTAAAAAATTTTTTTTACTGTAACTTGGCCTATTGTACTCTGCTATTTCTGTGTATTTTCTGTCACAAAAATGAATAAAGTATTAAAAATAATAATGTCTAATAATGTAAATATTAATGTAACTTTGTAATTTATTTCGAGATATTGCAAGACATATTTAGTATAATTAAAATGAGTTATTATTATTATTACTACTAATAAAATAATTGTAATAAAAATATTTAAAATAAATTAACTGCAATTATCATAATAATTATGATAAAAAACATTTTAGTTATACAAAAATATGCCATTTTATTCATTTAGTTTGAGATATTACAAAATACATTTTGTATCATTAAAATAATAATAATAATAATTATTATTATTTCTTAATAATACAAAAATACATCTTACAATATACAAAAAAAGAGGCACAGCTTTACAGGAGAAACATGAAAGGAATAGTTCACCAAAGCAAAGTTACTGTTTGTATTTATGCCAAAATTTGAGTCCTTGTTCACCAAAAAAAAAACTAAATTCTGTAGCAAGCGCGGTATTTGTGAAAGTGATTGAGGTTTGAGAACTAGTGAAGTCTCCCATGCTCCCATTACCTCATATTTTGAGACGGACTGGAATTTTAAAATCTTAATTATTAAGAAGTTGAACGTTATTTTCTGCTGTTATTGCTAGTTTATGTGGCACACACTATCTAAACACATCAGAAGATCATGGGACATCATACCGTGCCAGGTTCATGCAGGGATCACTGAGGGTGGCTGAAGAGTTGAAGTATTCACGGGCAGCAGCCAGAACCAGCTCCACGCTGCGGCTATATGACACACGGCCGTGAGCTTTACCACGGAACGAAACGCTGACTGGAGTGTCCTCTGACACGGCGCTGCAGTGCATCAGCTGACCCGCCAGACGGACGTTTTCCTCTCTTCCCGAACATAGCAAACTCTCCACAAACACCTGCATGGACGAGTGACAGAGATTGACAGTAAAAGAGAGAGAAAGAGATCAGTGGCGTGTAGTGGAGACCCATGGGAAGAACACGTTCAGGTGTGGCAATTAATCACCAGTCTTTAGTCAATTGCCGGCGAGACAGATTCACTACAGGAGAAATATCAAAAACTGCTCTTTCAATGACAACACAATCTCATGAGCATCTCTGTGCAACAGCTGTGGTGTTCTGGGTAATTTCAATGTTGCCTTCAGCTACATTTAGGCAGAGTAAGACATCAGCATTTTCTGTGGTTAGACCTATTTGTGTGTTCTTCAAACTGAACCAAAGTTCCCTCATTATAACATCATAAAATCCAAAGAATAAGCATTATTAAATAATAGATCGAACTAATTCTCTATTGATTCCTGCTGTTCTCTGCACAAAATCCAATATCCACTATTTGTTGTGTGGTGATGTTAAGATGTTGTACTTAAATGATGTTTGTTATTTGTCACGGTTGTAAGGCACAACTGGTGGGTTCCTGAAGTAAAAATACCATTGTTTTTCTACACAAGTAAATTGTTTTTTAATGATTTACATGATTTTACATTGATAAGCACAAAATCCCCAGTGGAGAAAATTAAAAGACGTTTTACTGCAGGAAGCCAACAGTTGTGCTCAATGACAGTGATTATAACAATATAACTCCAAATCAATTTCTAACTACTAATACGATCATTCAAGCATTTGAAGTAATTTTGTAAATACTTTTATTTAGCAAGGATACATATTGAATTGACCAAAAGTGAAAAACAGACAAGTATAATGTTACAAAATGTTTCAATTTCAAATAAATGCTGTTCTTTTGAACTTTCTATTCATCAAAGTATCCAGAAATAAAAAGTATCAACTTTTATAATAAGAAGAAAGTGTTTCTTGAGCAACAAATCAGCGTATTAGAATGATTTTTGAAGGATCATGTGACACTCAAGAGTTAAGGCTACTGAAAATTACAATCACAGGGGAAAAAAGGCATTTTAAAATATATTTACATTTTTTTTTTTAATATTTCACAATAGTACTGTTTTACCTAATTTTTGATCAAATAAATGTAGCCTTGGTGAGCAGAAGAGACTTCTTTCAAAAACTTTTAAAAATCTCATCAACCATAAACTTTTGAATGGTAGTGTATAAATATAAAATGTATGAAAATTTTGAAAGGAAAACTTGAAATCGCATCATATGACCCCTTTAAGGAAACAATCAAATTCAAATCAGCTAAACAAAGTAGCATTACTGGGGACAGATATTAAGACAGCTGATGAGAGAACTCAAAAATCAACAATTCTTCCCCCACCACTGTGTGTTTATTGCATGTGTGTGCTGCAAAACCTGAATGTCATTAACCGTGGCCCTTGGAGTTTCATATGGTCTTTAGAAATATAATCTGCAAGTGCTTTAATCTGTCTGCATTAGAGAATCCAATATCTGCAGTGCACATTGCACCTATAACCATAACACGGTTAACTCCCAACACCGCACAAATGAAATATCAACTCATGCTCGGTCTACGAGCCAATGAGCCATTCCTAATGCACACCCACAGAAGTGAGGCAGAGTTTAGAGCTGGTTGCTGAGGTTTGTGTAAGTTCATTAGCTGTTTAGCTATTGAAGAGATTTCAAAGCAACTCTGCAGCACTCTGTCAAATGGACCCAGACGCAGAGGGAAAATGGTGAGAATGCCAATTTCCGTAAAACTACATCAAGTTCTTTCATTTTCCTCTCAGAACTTTCAATTTACTGTTCGTCTGGGATTGTCTTTCAGTAGCTTGGAGAAAAATACAGTGCAGGATCCCATACTGACAGAAACTGGGTAAGAGCAATTCGAACAGAGTACAGGTTGAAAGATAATTCTCTTTTGTCGTTGTGTTTTTTTTCTTTCTTTCTTTCTGGTCACAGGGTGAGCAGATCAGAGTTGAGAATGAACACCTGACGGCAAGTTCAGTTCGGCTGTTCTGCTCTTGATTGTGATGAAGAAATCGATAGTGATGAGAACGCAGCCTCGTTAGAGAATGTGAAAAATTACAGAGCAAACAGACAAAGCCCACCGTCGGCATCAGACTAATGCGCAGCCTGAGACTCTTTCACACACACATACAAAAGAAGATGATGAGAAGATAGATAATGTTGGAGCTGTGAGGCAGAATGAAATGGTTAGAAAAGTAGAGTGAAAAGATCACAGGAACTTTACAAAACACACAAAAAATAATAAAATAAAAACAAATGCTGCAGTAAGTACAGAAAAACATAACAGCTTTGTGACAAACCAGACAAGTTACAACAGTAAGATTAATTACAAAAAAACATATAATATGCTACAGTATATATTATATATTATATTATATTATATTATATTATATTAAACAGTTCTTTCTGGTCCTTGAATCTGATTGGCTGATAAGCGTGCGATTTTAGAGTGATAACAGAACTCCTCCAACCGTTTCACCGTTTGTATCATTCCGTTTGCCGTACTTCTCACAGCGAGTGTCATGGCGGTTGGTCAAATCCACTATAATTTAAAAATAATACTGTTTTTGTGTCACAGAATGTAGTTTTAAGAGTTTTTTAGGCGTGAATGTACTTGTTTAGACTTAAAATATTCACCTCGGCCAGATCTTCTGGAATTTGCCGCTGGCTTTGATGTCTCTATAGTGGTTAAACATTAGATATTATTTGTTTTAGGTAAATCTAACGGACAGTCTATGGTCTCAGTCTATTATTTGTTCCAGAGCAAATAGTTTTGGCTGAGAGCAAAATCTCATCACGTTATATTTTATGTAACTTAAATGCTGTAGCTATATCAGAGCGCTGCCTTTGTGCTTTTGACTGAATTGACTAGCAACTTGATGATGGCTGTTGTTGTCGTTTATTATTCAATAAATAATATTTTATATAAATAATAGTAGTATTTAGTATTGGGTAGTATTTAGTATTGTGTGTGTGTGTGTGTGTGTGTTCGTGATGGTGATTTTAGTTACATTGTTCCGCCATTAGATGGTGACTGAAGAGACTGTTTTACGAGTCAGCGGTAAAGACTTTTACATTGAAAGAGACTGAAACAGAAATTATTTTTACTTTTAATAACAGCTGATAAGACACAGTTAACAAATGCACTGATCAGCACTGTCATCAGAAATCACCCTTAACAGATGAACGAATAGTATGACAAAGATATCGCCTTCCTCAGCGGACATTTAAACTAATGTTTTATTGTGAATATGAGATTGAGCTGAAGAATGAATGCTGTATCAGATGCAGGTAATCACACTCGCTCAGTCCATCTCTCTCATAATACTCTACTCTATATAATACAGTGAGCTTTTAATAAAGTAATAAAATAAGCTTTTAAAGAAGCAACTCAACGTTCCTTCATCTAAAGTAATGTTTTCGAATTAGTAACGGAGGCTTGGGCTCACAGCTGTTAAAATGTTAAACTGAGATCTGAATCCGTGGTGGAAGAAAGTAGTTCTGCACAAAAGAGGGCTTTAAAAGACACTCTATTTCTTTTGTTGTTATTTCTTATGTCTTTACACACTCATGCCATCGAACTGCTGTATAAACGCAATATCACACTCGTAGACATGAGATATGGCTGTATATCGGCACGGGTGTGATTCGGCCGTAGGCACGAGGACGCAGGTAATCACAGCGTGTGATATTGCTTATATATTATATTATATTTGTGACGAGTGGGGGTGGGGCCGAGAGCCGTGGGAACGGAGCGAGGCCGGTGGAGTAAATGCTAATGCGCGACACCTGCGCCACTCACAAGACAGGTTGGTTCATTCTTGAATGAATCAGCTGTCTGAACTAATCGGTTGAATGAATGACTCAATGACTCACTCATTAAGTGACTTACCGCCACTTACTGGTAGTTTAGTATGTTGAAAAGTATGCATTTCCCCCCCAACATTTTTTATTTGTATATTCATAAATGTGTTTAAAACATTAATCTCATAACATTATTTATAGCAGTTGTAATTTTGCAGGGTAAATTATTTAATCTGACTGCTAACATGATTACAATTTATTGATAAATTTTAATAATTTGACTTGAAAGGTGATGCATACATTTTAAAAGTAAAAAAAAATAGTCCTTTATAAAGGTAAATAAAAATATGCAGGTTTAAGTATGTAAAAGCTGATAGAACACTGATTAACATATTGCTTCAGAATAATTGTTTACACCACCTAAAATCTCGGTAATGTGGTAGTTTTGTGGGGATATTTTGTGTGGAATATTGTCTGCTGATATGAAAAGTTCACTGTATATCATAGTAAAAAAATATCATTTATGACAGCATTTAATTTTTTTTTTCTTTTTACATTAAGCACATTAATGTGACATATATGTATGTAATATAATGTGTATTTCCATTACAGGTTTAGGTCTTAAATTTAATATAAGGTGGTATTAAAAAGGTCTTAAGTCTTAAATTTCACTTGTTCATATCTGTAGAAACCCTGTGTGAGTTATTCCTCTTATCGGGAAAGCATATCGGCATAATTGTACATATCGGACCAATGCCGATGTTTACATTTTAAGCCATTATCGGCCGATTCCGATATCGTTCTGATGATATTGCGCATCCCTATTTATAACAAATTATTCACTGTTACATTTTTAGAAAGTATAAAGCACTAAAAACACAAGCAACCAATTTCAGATGCAACAAGGAATCTTCAAATATTATAATACATTCTAACTTTGGTTACAATTATTTATAAAAATATTTAATGCATCACTGCGTACGTTATGAATACCTTTATAATGCATTATACATAAAGGCTTCAAGTAAAGTTTTATCTTTTTTTTTTACTTTTTACAGTTTATACCTGATAAAATATTTCAGAGTTTGAAATAACTATGCCCATGGAGTTATAACATTGTTTTTATTTTCATGACTTTTCCATGTTAGAAATCTCACTTTTAAAACTCATATATCCAGGTTTTGAGGACCATGTGAATCCTGGTTCTTATATATATATTTATACAACAGTTCTTTCTGGTCCTCGAATCTGATTGGCTGATGCCAACAAATGCACAGAGCAGCGCTGTCATCAGAAACACCTTAACAGATGTAAGGATAGTACGACAAAGATATCGCTTTCCTCAGCGGACATTTAAACTAATGTTTTATTGTGAATATGAGATTGAGCTGAAGAATGAATGCTGTATCAGATGCAGGTAATCACACTCGCTCAGTCCATCTCTCTCATAATACTCTACTCTATATAATACAGTGAGCTTTTAATAAAGTAATAAAATAAGCTTTTAAAGAAGCAACTCAACGTTCCTTCATCTAAAGTAATGTTTTCGAATTAGTAACGGAGGCTTGGGCTCACAGCTGTTAAAATGTTAAACTGAGATCTGAATCCGTGGTGGAAGAAAGTAGTTCTGCACAAAAGAGGGCTTTAAAAGACACTCTATTTCTTTTGTTGTTATTTCTTATGTCTTTACACACTCATGCCATCGAACTGCTGTATAAACGCAATATCACACTCGTAGACATGAGATATGGCTGTATATCGGCACGGGTGTGATTCGGCCGTAGGCACGAGGTCGCAGGTAATCACAGCGTGTGATATTGCTTATATATTATATTATATTTGTGACGAGTGGGGGTGGGGCCGAGAGCCGTGGGAACGGAGCGAGGCCGGTGGAGTAAATGCTAATGCGCGACACCTGCGCCACTCACCGGTCTCGAGTCCCACGGAGGAGCTCCGAAAGGATAAAAGGAGGAGTGACGACAGTGTTGGATGAGAGAGGACCAGGCCTGGACTTTGTTTTGTGTGCGGCAGTCGTCCGCGAGGGGCTGCTGTTTTACTTTCATTTTGTGTTTGTTTATTTTATTAAAGTGTTTAAATGTTCGCCGGTTCCCGCCTCCTCCTTCCCGAACTACGAACGTTGTTACATTATATTATATTATATTATATTATGTAAGTGTTGTACCTGATGGCAAGTTTCTGGCTCTAGACAGGTATAAACATTCTGCTGCATGTCCAGGAGATCTTGAAGTAAACTTCTCCACACTGTCTCACTCACAGGAGGGTTTCTGAGCAAACAACAGACAGTAAGACAGGTCCACACAAGTGCTGTGGGAAATGCTAAGGTGGCCGTGTGTGTGAGTGTGTCATACTTGCGTCCTGTGTGACGGGTGAGTCGGACCATCAGCTGGTGAGCTTCCTCTTTGCTGTTCTGACTGTTCCTCACGAACGAGATGGGCTTCTGCAGACCGTGTTTCTCCAACACCTCAGCAACACTAGTGAGAGACAGAAATGTAAATAAAAGTGCCTAAACCGTTAAAACTGGCTTACAGTATTTGTGAAGCCCTATAAAACAATGCTGTACAAATATAAATGTCTCTCTATGTACACTACACAGTTCAAAAGTTTGTGAAGTTTTCGAAATAAGTCTCTTGTGCCCACCAAGATTGCTTTATTTAATCATAAATACAGTAACATTGTGAAATAGTTCAACTGCAAAGAACTGTTTTAGTTTGTAATATATTTTAAAATGTAATTTATTCCTCTGATGGCAAAGCTGAATTTTTAGCAGTCATTGCTTCAGTCTGCAGTGTCACACTGACCTTCAGAAATGGCCCTCAAGAAACATTTATTATATCAATGTTGACATCAGTTGTGCTGCTTAATATTTTTGTGGAAATCATAAACAGCATTTAAGAACAGTAACATTATAAATGCCTTTACTGTCACTACTACTGCAGAATTTTACTGGATACTACCAAGTGACATGATTTTACAGCAAAATAGTATGATTGGATGCACAATTGTGGATATACACAAAAAAAGAAAAAGACTATTTTGCTATCCTAAATATGCACAATTATACTGTTCTTAGGATTTTATTATGTGCATATTATGAGTTTCGACCCACCAGTTAAAAACCTCTGTGGCAACGTACATCAGAAGACATCCCTAACCACAGCTATATGCTAACAGCTGCTCAGAAAAGCCAACAGACAGAGGTGTCTGAATGAACCTCAGTGAGCTGAACTGGTGCCGTGTCTGGCTGAGATGCCCTCAATAAATGTGGATGCACTGTCCCTTGGGAGCATCTAGCACAGATGTTTTCGGTTTCATTCCTTTCTTCCTGTCTCACACTCCTTCCCTTATGTCTCACTCTTTCTCTCTACAATCTGCTAGAGTCAGAATTTCTTTTTTTTTCTGTTTCACTTACATATTTTTGCGTTTCCCTCTCTTTCTTCCCACTCTTTTTAACTCCTCTCTCCACCTGTGTAGCTCTTTAAGTCTTTTCCAGTGATTATGACCTGCTCCTGAAATGGCTGCTTAAACATGCAAAACGTTTTACCTTGTAATTGTATTTTGTTTTGGAAAGCTTTATTTTACTTTACAACATTACTAGTGCAATGACTAGTGTTAATCGCATTAATGTTTATTTTTTTCTCATGATGTTATAATGGTTAAATGATAATGCAATATTAACAATATCATCTCACACACACACATACATTTATTTATATTTATATATATATATATATATATATATATTATATAAATACTGTAAATTGTGTGTGATAAAATGTATGCAAAATTTACAGTGATAAACTGTGTACTGCAGGAGTGTAATGTGTTCATGTCCAATGTCATGTGAATAAAACAATCAACATTGTCTTCTAAAGCCACTTTTTGTAATGTCTACTTGTGATCATTAGAGAATGTCGACATTGATTTCTTTCAAAACAGCAAAGAAAATCCGGTTTTGATATGCCCTCTTTATCATTCAAACAGAGAGCAGGGGGGATAAAAGAAAACACTGGCAAAGACACAATTCAGATACAAAGAGGGGAAAGGGTAAATCTTGAGAGACTGAGAAAAACGAATGATAAGTTAGAGAGCAAACAAGAGAAAAAGAGTGAAATTAAGGCTGCAGCGACTGCGCCCTCCCAGGCCAGTCATAAATATTTGAGAGAGAGACTTTCATCATCCTTTCCTCCAACAGAATTCTAATGGATCTAAAGGAATGTGTCTCTACGGAGCCATTACAGGCTGATCACGTCACCTGAACTGAGATTGACACACACGCAAACAGACGCAAAGACAAAAACACAGAAATACATGCAAACATGGTGCAGCGTACAACATACATACAAACATGCTTTGTTCATACAGAACAGAGCAGAACTCAAATTTTTTGGTTTGTCTGACTCAAATCAGTTTTGGTTTCTTGTAGTCTGCACAAACAAACAAATAAATGAATAAATAAAGGCCAGTGTTTATAAATCAGATCCTGAATCCAATCTGATTTTTTTTGGAATGTGTCTCAGTCAGCCAGGCTGAATTTAAAGTAGTTTATTTTGTCATTCAGGAAGTATTGCATATGTAACATAACACAAAGTGTGCAAAATGGTCTCAAGCGGTGTCCGAATACACTCATTTCTACTCCATCGTTCCTAATTTAGCAAACTAACTGACGTTGTCTACGTAGTGAATGGCAAATGAGTGAACACTTCGGCAGTTTTTGGACAGTATATGCATGAATGCGTAAAATGCCTCTGTTCTCTCATGTGCTGCATGAGGGAGATGTCATGATGGACGTGAGCAGACCAAAAATGTCCCATTTTTCCATTCTCTCTCCCCACAATGACAGCTATTCTCAGTAGTTATGTGAGAAAGTCTTTTGACACTGTGCTGAAGCTTACATCATTACACACTGAATACTGACTACACCAGCGGCTCTCAAACTTTTCAGGTCACGTACTACCTCTGATCAAATCAAAACATCCAAGTACTGGCTAGACACAACAATGATCTTTTCATTTCCATTAGCTTTGATTGCTGAAGTGCTGTGAGAAACATACACATATTGCTGCATTCAGATTAATATTGATAATTCTGCAGTTCAGATAAACATGTTGCTGTAAGACCCTATTAAGTCCTTTGACTGGCCCTTTGCAGATGTGTGGAAGGACCCTACAAGAAAACATACATGCATCACAATAATGACATCTAGAAAGGATTACAATGTATTTCTGTGAGTTAATATGCAAAGTTTGCAATCCAATTCAAACACATAAATAATAAATATAGCCTACTCTGGAATATGAGGTAATGTGACCAATCTGTCTTGAGGTGTTTGAAACAGACTGGTTATGTAATTGATAAGCTACTGTGCTCAGAGTTGAGTGATGAATCCAGCGTTTCAGAGTCAAAATGAAGGCCCCTTTTAAAAGCATGAAGTCATGAAATCAAAATGGAATATCTCGCCTTTTATACTGATTCACATCTGGCATTCTTGAACTAATAATGTTGGCTAGGAAATACAGTTTTGAATTTATAAAGCTATATTAAACTAGTAAATAATTTAGAAATTAGAAATAATATTGAAAAAATAAATAATACATGATATAAAATATTTAAAATAATATAAGCATTTTATAAAATTAATCTGCACACTACCATGCAAAAGGGGCCAGTATGATTTGTTTTAAAGAAATTAAAAATATATATTTTTATTCAGCAAGGAGGCATTCATTTAATCAAAAGTAAGAATGAAGACATTTTAAATATTACAAAAGATTTCCGTTTCAAATAAATGCTGTTCTTTTAAATGTTCTATTCATCAAAGAATCTGGAATGAAACAGTTTCCAAAAAACAGTAACTGTTTTCAACATTAATAATAAGAAATGTTACTTGTGCATCAAATCTGTATATTAGAATGATTTCTAAAGAATTGTGTGACGCTGAAGGCTAGAGTTATTGCTGCTGAAAATTCAGCTTTGCTATCACAGAAAAAAAAATACATTTTAAAAAATATTAAACAGAATATTTTATTTTGGTAGCATTATTTCATACTATTACTGTTTTAGTATACTTTTCATCAAATACTAGTAGCTTTAGTGAACATAAGAGACTTCTTTCGAAAACATTTAAAAACCTGACCAACCAAGTGAAAATTATGAAAGACTTTAATTACACTGAACGCTCGGTCATGTGTCAGAGACACCATAGAGTGACATATCTGCTATGCATATAAATGCAATTATAGCTAGATCTAAGTTCAGAGGATCATTTATACCATAGCAATATATCGCCAGCCCTAAAACCGCTCTATGGTAAAACATTAAGGCATTAAAGACCTGACAGTATGACTTTCTATAAAGCTGCTTTGAAACGATGTGTATTGTAAAAAGCACAAATAATACAAATAAATTTGGCTTGACTCGACTCATTCGGTCTCTTCTTACCTCAAGTGTTTCTCAAGAGTGTCCACCTGGTCATGCAAGGCTTTTGTAGTGTCTGTCTCTGGTCTGGGAAAGAGAGAGAAGCAAACAAGATCAAAGATCAGCCATCTGAACACACACAGACTGCATTTATCAAAAGTCACTTTCAAGATTTTAACCTTCCATTATCTAATAAGTCACCAGATCTAAATACTTGTTTTCTATTTGATCACCAGACAAGGTCAACACACACTACAATAGCAAGGCTAGTTAGCATTGTCCAGTTAGAATCTGCTGGCAGATGTTGTAACAACACTATCTGGACCCAAAAAGCATCTTTCTTCACAGACAGCCATTCAACAGTAGCAGAATATTCTGACTAAATGAAATTGCTTGCTAGAAACAAGCAAGCTGCAAATATTTAGTTAAATTACTGACAATATTTTAGCAGCTGAACAACTGCCATTGAAATGGAACAATATAATCCTTTTTTTAGGTTTGTGTTTATGTGGTTTTTTTTTTTTTGCTGTGCCCCTTGTGTGAACTTGTGCAGAAATCATGTGCAATTCTGCTTGAGAGTTAGGTTGCCATGGAGATAATGTCTGAATTGCAAAAAAAAAAAAAAAAAAAAAAAAAAT
>NW_015544175.1:1330735-1344173 GCF_001515605.1 Sinocyclocheilus anshuiensis
GAAATTGAAAAAAAAAAAAAAAAAAAAAACCTTGTTGCTGACAAAACTCAAACTTCTTAGGACTAAACTAGACTTGATATGTTTGCAATATTTCCCTAGGCACTTTCCAAGTTTCGACATTTTACTAAAAATTTTGTTGCATGTTTTGTCGTAGTCTCTTTGTCGCAGCTCTGGATAAACCCTAAAGCATTGATCCCAGGATAACAATGGAAGTGTAAAAACACATTAGGGTCTTGCAAAGGTACAGAGAGATTTTACAGCAACAAATTGACTGAAAGTGAGAATGAGAATGAGAAAAAGGCAGATGGCATTTGTAGAATGTATCAAAATAGTTTTTAGCAGAACAATGTCGAACCCTCAGGATATAACTAGGGCTGCACGATAAATCGCATGCGATATTTAATGCGCATCTTGTCAGTAAAGCCAGTTCTGTAAACAGCAGTAAATCTCCACGTGCGTGTGCTTTCACATGGAGCAGCATTTACTACACAGAGCCGTTGTTCACTGACAAGCTGCGCAAAATATGATCGTGGTTTTGCGCAGCTTGTCAGTGAACAACGGCTCTGTGTAGTAAATGCTGCTCCATGTGAAAACACACACACGTGATGGAGATTTACCGCTGATTACAGAACCGGCTTTACTGACAAGATGCGCATTAAATATCGCATGCAATTTATCGTGCAGTCCTAGATATAACTGACGCCAAATTTCGCATATCACATTATTTTTAGCGTAAATTTGTTATTTTGTTGCCCCACAAGAGAAATCAAGTGCTAGAAAAACATCAACCCTTTGCACAAACGCTAACACTTCATCTACAGTCCAAAGACTGCAGAAATGTATATTTAATATCAAAATATGCGGATGAGTGACAGGCCTCTCAGTCTCCAAGACATCTAAAGGCAGCAGGGATATAATAAGGAACGCTGAGAGGTTTTGAGGGTTCACACTTTGAAGGCAGAAAGACACACGCTGTGCTAATAATGAGCTAATCAGGGGCTTACTGACAACTGTGCACACATGTGCTAATTGTGTGTATGGCTTTTGTGACTGCAGTGCCAGAACAAGTTTTGAAGTTGAGGGGCCAGTTCAAATGACATGCTTTGGAACCACTTTGTACGAAGTGTCTTTAATTACTATGTACTAACATTTAAACTAACCATTTGATACAATGCTCTTATTGTGAACATGAAAGTTTTACATTGTACTTATATATTTAAAATACCTGCATGTAATTGCGTCCGTAATTTCTGCATTTCTACATCTATACTTGCACTCCTGACACAACCCCTACTCCTTAACCCATGGTGAAACCTAAACATACCATAAAACCAGTCCCAAACATTACCTGTATCCCACCCCAAAAGCAGCAAAAGTGTTGGGCCATACAGCATGAAGACACCAAGTATTTTTTTGCTCACATTTTTTTTAATCATTTTAAATAATAATAATAAAAAGAAACGTAAATTAAAATATAAAAATGTAAATAAAATTAAACAAAAAAATATGCACAACCATTTAAAAGTATGAGGTCAGTAAGATATTTTTATGTTTTTGAAAAAAAAAAAAAAAAGATTCTTATTTGGCTGCATCTACTTGAAGTTGTGAAATATTACAATTTAAAATATCTGTTTCTGTTTTGATATATTTAAAAATGTAATTTATTACTGTGAGGCAAAGATTTTTTTAGCAGCCATTATTTCTGTCTTCAGTGTCACATGATCCTTCAGAAATCATTCTAACATGCTGATTTGGTGCTTAAGAAATATTTCTTATAAATATTAGTTGAAAATGGTTGTGTGGAAATTGTAGAAGTGCTTTGTGACGAGTGGGGGCGGGGCCGAGAGCCGTGGGAACGGAGCGAGGCCGGTGGAGTAGGGATATGCCGGTATCAAATTTTCATGTTGCGATTAATTGCTAATGCTTTTATTACGGTATACGGTATTATCACGGTATTGAAATTTAGTTTTAAAACCGTGGGAACGGAGCGAGGCCGGTGGAGTAAATGCTAAAGCACGACACCTGCGCCACTCACCGGTCTCGAGTCCCACGGAGGAGCTCCGGAAGTATAAAAGGAGGAGTGACGACAGTGTTGGACGAGAGAGGACCAGGCCTGGATTTTATTTTGTGTTTTGGTTCTGTTTGTGCGTGACAGTCGTCCGCGGGGGGCTGTCGCTCATTATCAATTACTCCACCGGCCTCGCTCCGTTCCCACGGCTCTCGGCCCCGCCCCCACTCGTCACATGCTTTTTTTCAGGATTGGTTGATAAATAGATGATTATTTGATGAAATCTTTTGTAAAAATGACAATAAAAAAAATATATAATTTGATCAATTTAATGCATCCTTGCAATTTCTTGCAAATGAAAAAAAAAATTTACAGACCCCAAACATTTAAATAGTAGTGTAGAAAATTACCATCACAATTTTGAGTGAAAGACTGAATCAAAAAATGTGTTCCCAGTTGTGTGAGCTCACCCATATCCTCTCTCTGGTAGACATTCAAGTATATCGTAGCAGAGTGCAAGCTGGTCATCTCTCTCACAGCTGTAGATACACTCTAATGCCACGGACATAAGCTGATCTGAATCTCCAATGACTTTTGGATGACACTGCAAGTAAAAAAAAACAAAAACCACATAATAATTGGTAATGTGTAAATTACTGGCAAAACCTAGTAAAGAACCGCCCTATATAGCAATTATGAGGATCATTGGCTTTTTAGAATGTCTTTATGATGCTCAAAAATGCTGTATAGGGAGGTTTTGAAACAACCAACTTGTATGCCTATTTAACAGAACATAGCTTTGTATATACTGTGTATGACCTTCATATGGTGTTAATATTCAGCCATTTGATCGCATCTCCTCTCAGACAATAGTAACTCACGCACAGATGCACACACAAGCACACTAAAAATCATGTTAGTGTGGATTAGATTGGATTTTATTTCACACAACATTGAATGTGCAAGGCTGATTCACAGACACACACAAACACAAAAAGAAACACAAACATACATACACAATCTCATACACCTGATTTCTCTCCAACTGCTTTTATTCATTTCCTGTGAGGGAAATTGATGCCTCAGATGTGTAAGCAGGTCATAAATTTGTATCATGGCCTTGTGAGACAGCATGTGTGTGTGTGTGTGTGTGTGTGTTTGTCTGAAGGTCTTTTGTGGCTTTGGACTCAGAACTGGAATGGCATCCCTCTTTTATTAGTGTATCTGTGTGTGTGTGTGTGTGTGTGTGTGTGTGTGTGTGAGAGAGAGACATATCATTCAAATTACTTACATTTATTAATTTAGTAGCTGCTTTTATCCAAAGTTACTCATTAATGAGGAAAAGCACATGCAATTTATCATGATGGAGCAACAACTTTAGTAGTGCCACACTACTGAACTTTTAAATCAGTAATTCAGATCAGTACACAATATTGTGACTTGTGTACTTGTTCTGTTATGCTTGTGAGGTTCAAATTTCTGAAAGTGTCTTCACTGCTCAATACATGGGCCAAAAATGTCTTAAATAAAATAAAGTGTCCAAAATGTGTCTATTAGGAATAGGAAGCATTTATGATTATTGTATCACGGTCATGGATTATGGTATGGCCTCAGGACATGTCTCATAAGAGCATGTGTACAAGTTTGTGAGTTGATTTACTGGCCAAATTTATGAGATAATTTAACAAAAACTCTGGGGAAATCTAGGAACACCCACAATTCGAAAATAATAATAGATGATAAAAAATATACTTTATAATAAAAAATAAAAAATTATATATAATAACATTTATAATACATTTAAATTAAATATTATATATAAAATTATAAAAAACTGGGTAATTGCATACAACAAGTAAATAAATAAATACATTTATTTATTGTATAATATATTCATAAAAACTTTAGTTAGTTAGTTCATTTTAGTTAAACTTTAGTTGAATGTTTATAAAACTGCCTTTGTTTGGACAGTCAAGTACGTGTAAGTGGTTTGGCTTACATCTGGCTTGGAGTGCTGGAACATTTTGAGTGGGAGTGTAAGATCATCTTTGGCGAGGGTGACCAGATATTCTCTGAGCAGAGCAGAGGCAGAGCCCACCCGCTGTCCCTCACAGCGGTGCAGAAACGGGACCATCCACTGGAATGAATTCCTCACATATCGATCCTCACTGGACTAAAACAGAAAGCAATCATGAAATCGGTAAATGACAGCGTCTTCTGTTCACTTACAATATTTTAGGCAGGAACACAATACAGAAGTTGTAAAGGAACAGGTCATGTCGTTCCAAACCCACATGATTTTCTTTCATTAATAAACACAAAACGAGTAGTTCTGAAGAATGTACTGGTTTCTGTTTTTCCAATTTCAATAAATAAGACAGGAGTATCAAAAAGCTTCAAAAAGTGTCCTTTTGCATGAAGAAATCATTCAGATCCTTTCTGAAGTGGTTTTTATCTCCTTTTATGTTCCACAGAACAACACGAGCGTGAGTAAAAGCTGACAGAATGTTCATTACTGATTGAATTAAGTGTTCCCTCAGAAAACATTAAAAGTATCACTAGTAAACAGATGCTAAGACGGCGATTCATCCACTCACAGCATTTCTCCTTAAACGAGCAAATGAGTATTAAATCATTTTTAATGAAAGCATTAAATCCAAACAAGCCCGCTGGATGTGCTTATTGCAGTCGTAATGAGACCACCCCTGTAAACACAAATCTACATACACTCTCACAGAATCTCTCATTGTCTCTAGTGCTCCTCAATGGAAAGAGCTGCTTAAATATACAGTTTGTATGACTGCTGAGCTGCGAAACGGGTGATATGAGGTGTTTACAGTGCAGCTATTGACACTTCAGACAAGAATAAAACATTATACTATGTCAGTACTACATATAGTCTGCAGTGATAAATGTGAACATAATAATACAAGTGAAGGAGGCTGTAGACAGCAAAACAAAGAGAGCACAGCCTCAAAACATACATTTTTCATGAGAAGGCGGAGCTTGTCAATGTCCCTGAGCTGCTGCAGCTCCTTTAGTGTGAGACTCAGGTCACATGACGTCTCGTACACCAGTGTCTCCATGGTAACCAGGTCGTCGCACAGCACCTCCAGCCCAGGAATGTTCTGCTCTTTTCCCAAACGCACCAGAGACAGGGCACAATCAACCTGTGTGGACCAATCAAAAGCATAAGCAATCTAATAGAGATGCACAACATAAATATGAGTGAAGTAAAAAATTAATTAATACAAATTAATATTTTCTTAAATATTTGTATTAATATTTTGAATCAGTTTTTATTTTATAATTTTTCATTTTTAAAGACTTTGTCAATTTGAGTGGTTTTAGTTTTTTTATGTCTATATTGTTTTTATTCATTTATTATTTTCATTTTCATTTTTGTAATTTTATTACATCAAATTAAACTAAATTAAAATTAGAAAATGTTTTGCATTTAATTTCAAGTAACAAATATATTTTTTGTGATTTTAATTTTAGTTTCAGTTCAAATGGCTAGCATCATTCTACTTTCATTTTATTTTTTTGACATTTTACTTCATTTTTATAAATAAACTAATCATGAGGAAAAAATTAGCCATTAAAAAGATCTTTCACCATCATTTAATGATGAACACACTGCTGGCGTCTTTGAAAAAACACAGAAATCCATTAAAAGAGTGGGTAAAATCTTTTAGTGAAAATCTATGAAAACTGTCAGATCACATCAAACAGAGATGCAAAAATATAAAAGACTGACAAATAAAAGAAAGTATGTTTGTTTGTTTATGATTTAACGCCATGCGAGCTACCTCGGCTATATTCATGTCGAGAACGAGGTTAGTTAAATTAAGTTTTTTAATTTGACCTTAGATAAAAATTGTAAAACTAAATCTGGCCTTACTTCATTAAAAATCTTTCCATAAAAGTCAACAGAAAAATAATGAGTTCTGACAGACTTTAAACTATTACTATCCATCAAAATATGCGTCAAAGATATTGACATTCTGGCATAAAGAACATAAAGGAGGATCTTCACCCACCAACAGAAAACTATGGGTTAGTCTGGAATGAATAAAAGAAAGAATGCTACAAGTAAAAATCCCCTAACAGATGCGTAAAAAGTAGAACCAGTCGATGAAATCCAAAGCGCCTCAGCAGCCCATCAATACAGTTCAAATCATGAGCTGACGATTGGCATTCCTCTACCAGTTGACAGGCAGAGCATGGAGCCAATCAATAGTGGATGCCTGCATAGAGGAAATGATTGCTGCTGTTTTCTCACCTGGTAGGAACCGAAACCCTTGACATTGATTAAGTTAACAAGTTAACAAGAGCCAAACACCTCCGGAGCAATGCTGCCTTCACAACTACATGATACAGCACTCCTATTATGAGCAATGCTGCTTAACAGAACACTAAATCAGGATTACAACCAGTACGTGTATTTGCCTTACAAACAAATTATTGCAAACAGCACACATTTGTTTATGCACACCTGGCTTTGGTTGAACAAAGTATTGATCTCTACATGCACAAACGTCCACCAAACAGGCAGGCAGAGCTCAGATGAACAGATCTCACACCCTTTTATTACACTAGATTTCTTTTTTTTTTTTTTTTTTCAATCTGCTCCCAGGCGCCGCCCGTCCTCCTTCCCTCACTTCACATGTCAAGCTCTCTCAGAGCAGCCCTTTCTCCTTGCTTTAACCTCTGTCCTGACAGAGTGATGTCTCTTCTGCTCTGCAGCACTTCCTGAAACAAGGCTATGTCTACAGTTGAGTGATAGCAGTTGTCATAATGGTCACATTCAGTGAGGACAAAAGTTTGAGACTAGTCAAACAGCTAAATTCAAATTCTTGTCCTAAAAAAGAAAATTATGGACATACAGGCCGAAGACCAAAAATGTTTCCTTTAAATAAGACTTTATTTGGAACAACTAAAGTTCTTCAGGTGGGATTACTGCCAAAACATCTAGGCTCCAATGACTTTCAAACTTAGAAAATATTATTTAAAATATTGCTCAATAGATGGCTTTTGTAAAATATAAGCACATAATACAGTAGAAAGTGCTTATGAACACATAGCAAAGGACAAGCTGTCATTAAAGCAAAAGAGAACAAAAACTAAGATATTATGAAATGCATGTTCACTTTTCAATTTAACTGCACTCAAAATCGTATGCTTAAAATACACTGATAAAAATTATTCTGTGGTGAAGTAAATACTATGGAAAAATAAATGTAATTTCTACATTAATTTAGTTGAGGCCAGAATAAAAAAAAAATTGTAAATTTTTTATCAGTACTCAAATCAAGCTTGTAGAAATTAAAGTTTGAACTTATAAGTATATTTTACTTGGAATTGTTTGTTATGCTTACAAATGGTGTTTTACTGTTTTTGAGTTGTATTTACACTATTTTATGGTGGCTTTTGCTATTAGGTTTAGTATCTTGCCGTTTTGTGACATCTGGGGTTCATTTTCTACTCAAAATGACCCATTCATACACAAACACTAGCCACAGATTGTTACTGTCATTGTATATTGTGTACCAAGTATTGAGGTCTCTGTGTTCAGTTAGGTATTAACTATATTGTGTAGACATACTATCTTAAAAAGTGTAACAAGCTGTCTACTGCCTTGTTTACTTAGATGTTTCCAAGTAAACCTTATGCTTTAATAGTATGGCTTTTTTCAGTGCTACATTGTTGAGAGTATAGTTTACAAACAATGATTGAGTAAAATGTACTTGAGTATTGCAGAGTAAACTTCAAATGATTAAGTAGAAATTACTCAAACTCTAACTTGCCAAGTTAAATTTACTTATTTTTACATAACTTAATTCTATACTTAAATTTACTTTAAAATGTGTGCGCAAAAACTTGCACAAGAAAGATTAAGTACATTTTACTTTTTGTTTTTTGTATAATTTATAATGACAAAAAAAAAAGTACTAAATCAGAAGAATGCAAATTAAAAACATATTAAATCGGGGTCTCACACTTTTGGACCCCACTGTAATTGCAGCTTTTAGTAAAATAAAAAGCATTTGCCAAATTGTGGAAAATCAGGTTTTTTTAGAGTTTCTTTTAGAGCTGTTCTTTTAGAGATATGTATCTTTAAAAAGCATTCAAGTAAGAAAGAAAGAAAGAAAAGGAAGGCTGGAATAAAAGTACGAAGGAAGAAAAGCAAGCAAGAAAGACAGACAGAAAAAGACAGACAAAAGAAAAAGACAGAAGGAAGAAAAGAACAGACAGAGGGGTTCAGAAGCTCAGTCTGGTCTAATAATGGTTCAGATATCTCTCCATTAGGAGCGCCCAGAGTGGACAGATACAGTGTTATCTAGTGCCACATTTGATCCACAACATTAACAGCCCTCTGGGACAGCAGTAACTGTCACTCTGGAAGGAAGCAAATCTTCTGTGAGTCAGATGTGCATCTGTATGTGTATCTGAGGAGGTTGTTTGTTTTTCAGCCGGGTAAGGTGTCAGTCAAGCAAAAGTGCAAAAGAAAACGGTGTGCTTTGATACGTGTTTGATTGTCAGCATCTGTCAGCATGTGCACTTGTGTACCTGGTGGGAATTGCTCTCTATGTCCTGTGCCCTGGTCAGGTACCATTCAGTCAGCAGTGTGATGGAGGGTTTAGCGCTACGAAACCTCTCTAGTTCTGGTTGCTCCTCAAACAAGAAGTGACAGTCATCCACTGGGTTGGGCTCCACCACTCCTCTAAAGAAAAGAACACACACAGTCATCAGTGATAAACAGAGATTTCAACCACCACAAGCACCAATGTGATCTTACCTGCACTCAGGAACTTCACACCAGTCCAGATCTCTGTGTCGGCTCTCCTCCCAAGGAACGAAAGCCAAATTACCCTTCTTATCCACCCTAGGAAGAAAGAAAGAAAGAAAGAAAGAAAGAAAGAAAGAAAGACCATAAGAACAAAAAAAATTAACCAACAACAGATTGTTATCAGTAACTAAGAAAGGTTTATGCAATCAATAATGAAGCACAAAGATGAAAAATACTTGATCAAAATAGAAAATTCTGGACACTAACCACAATTAATGGTGACTTTTTGAAGACAACTGAAATATCAAGCCACTAACTAACCAACCAACCAACAAACAACCTAACTAAAAAAAAAAACATTTTTTTTTTTGGTGATTTTCCGAGGACAATGGAAACTTCAATAGATCAAAACAAGCCACTAACGAATTAAGTAAAATTATCGGTGTCCTTTCAAAGACAACTGAAAGAAGAAGCCCATAACTAAGTAATCAACCAACAAACTAACTGATCAACAAACAAACAACCTAACAAACCAATTAACCACAACTTTGGTGTCTTTTCAAAGAAAACTGAAACTTAAGTAGATCAAAAATAAGCCACTAACTAAAATTACCAATGTCCTTTCAAAGACAACTGAAACAGAAAGCCACTAACTAACTAACCAACCAACAAACAATAGAACAAAAGAAGCCACTAACTAACTAAAATTATTGGTGTCCTTTCAAAAACAATTAAAACACTAAGCTAATAACTAATGCACAAATAACCTAACTTACTAACCACAATTTGAGTAAATTTTTTGGTGTCAAAAAACAAATGAAACTAACCAACAAACTAAGCAACCAACCACAATTCTTGGTGTCCTTTTAAAGGCACTTAAAAATGTTAAAGCCTGTTGAGGACCAACTCTAAAGTAGTTCTATACTAAAATAAATTTCACAAGAACACTCTCAAACTAAAATGTCAGAAATAACAAGCTGATTCAGAAGTTACACTGAAAAAAAAACACATTTTAGAGATGACAAAGTGCTTTAGTCATCAGAGTTAATGTATCTGGCTCCACTGAGCCCCTTCTTAAGCTGAGCGACCTCCGTTAGTGGGCTGAAAACATACTGGAAATGGACAGTGATTTGGAGACGAAAATGGAACAAATAACAACCTAAAAATGCTAACAACTGGATATAATTTGTAAAGCTGGAAACACAACCAAAGAGACAAAAAGAAAAAACTAGGCTGTCATATTCTCTGAACAAAATGGTGATTAGTATTTGGCAATGCAAAAATGTGGTGGTAAACTTGCAGTACTTTCCTTCATATCATGACCGAAAAGCACAATTTTGTTCCTCACACAGACAGTATGCACACACACTCCTTCCCAAATGAGACAACTGTTTTTATAGACAAAAGCAAGGTCATGCATGTGCGCACAATAAATTACTACCTTCCAAACACAACTCGTAAGCCTAACATTCAGACCAATAAGAATCCCAGCTATACAACTAATAAGACTTTTACACATAGTCCAGTTCAACAGGGTAGGGTTGCACCAGCCATTCGTAAGTTCATACTTAAATTAGAACGTTAAGTCCACACTAGAGGCTTAGTAACTACTAGCTAGTTTGTAACTAAATCTGTACACTATTTGGTTGCACCAGTTGTTCGTAAGGCAGGACGTAGCAAGTAGTTCGTAAACTTTCCGTAAAGTAGTGTGTAGTCGCATAATATGACGTTTACCCTAAATCATCCAATAGAAAATTTCAAATACGCGAGCAGAACTTGTTTAAATGCTATGAATTTTAATTTATCCTTAATTTTAACTTCTTTTGCCTCACGTATACTAACGGTAAAAATATAAACAAGTTTCCATTAAAAACGATACATTAATAACATTAGTCTATACAGTATGTAAGCTATTTTTATATGTAAATAACATTCAGAAACTGTAATTGAAATAAATAAGGATCAATAAATACTGAAAGAAAAAAAAACTAAGAAATGCCATTTATATATTATTTCATCTGACATGCGCAACAGAAGCACACAGAGGCGCACTGTAGATGGGGTGTTGAAGACGAGCTAAAAAAGAAACAAAGTACGTTTATTCACATATTGTTCTCTCTCTTAATATGTACGTGAGTGTAAATGTCAGCAGCATCATATATGCCTAAAGGATTGAAGGTTATTGCTGAGCATATTGATGCAGTTCACTCAGTCTGCTATTTTATTCCAAACGTTACTCCTGACCAGACGCTTCGGGAAATATTTAGATTATACGTAGAGTTACACTTCAACTACGTGTAATGGTGCAACGAAAAAATATTTAGTAGTGCGTAAGTTGTAACTTCGTGCCCATTTACGTCAAAACTAGGCTAAGTTGTAACTTATGTACAGCTGGTGCAACCGGCCCCTGATCCTGATCTGAGGCCTAAAACAAAACAAAACTAATAAAATACTTGAACAAATCACGAAAAATTTGTGACCAGTGGGCCAAAAACTGAAAATCAAAATGCGAATTTTTAATTACTGTGAAATGTCAAATTTGTTTAGTTTAATACATTTGTTCAATAAATATTATAATATTCTAATCTTAATAGGATTATATTCAATTAACTAGAATGTTAAATTCTATCACTACTTTACATATACACAAATCTAACCCTAAAGTCTAAAAGAAAACTTAATTTGGCTGTTTTTTTCCAGCAGAGACGGCAGATGGCGAGAGACTACTGGTACGGCGAGAGTCCTGCAGCAGCGCTGTTAGCGCTCACAGGCTGGGGAGAGTAGGAAACCGGCCTCCAGCTGCTGAGCTGTGATGGATGTTCACTGCAGAAGCGACTGACCTCCATAAAAAGAATGGGCGGAAGGAGGGTGACCGAATCCAATACACTAAATCTATTCTGTCACCCCCATTACTGGAACATTAGGGGTGTTGCAAATGCCCTTACTCTGTGTGTCTCTCTCTTAACACACACAAACCTGTCCACTAAATCAGTGCACTCCCATACACACATACAACAAAGCGTTTAACCACCTACCTAACAAAAAACATTGCTAGATTGCAATATGTACAAAACAGAGCAGCACAAGCTCTTAGCAAGTTCTCATCTCAGTGTAAACGCAGGTATAGAAGCTATTGCCTGTTTCCTCTGTTTCGATACTTTTCGTGTATATATTTCAAGCGAGCAATTACATCAGTCTTTCATGTCTGAGTTCTGAGGGTGTCAAAAGAGACAGCACAATTTTAGAGTGTGTCATCGGCGAACAAGATATGTGCGAAATCCCTAAGGACGTCTTAACCGACGCCACAAAAGCGTTCACCATATTAGCACTTTCAAATCTGTAAAATCTAATTTCTTCTAGCTCAACTATGAGGTGAAATGGAAATTAAGGCTAAACTGAAGTCTATTTTTAAGATGGCTCTCAAAACATGCTGTTGAAAGTAATTATGACAAATCATTCATGCAATACTACAGATGTTACATACAGATGTCTGCCACACATGATAAATTGCTCATGAAATACACATCAAGCTTAACGGAGTTTCTAAATTAAACCGCTTTTTCCCCATTTCGGAGAACGAACAAATGGCACTGAAAGCAGTGGGGCAGCACAAAAATAAAAGTGTCGGGATGAACTTGCTGGTAACCTAGGTGGTTGCTGGTAACAGAGAGGTCAGTGATTCAATCTCAGCGACTGTCTTGGGATATCTGATGTTTGACATTTAAGACGTCTGAGCTCAAGATGTGTCCGCTCTTAAATATAATGGCTCAGTTACACATTGTACTAGACTCACATATCTGAGGTCTTTCGGAGGGAGAAAGCTCAGATATGTCTGTCCTGAAGATGTAGGCTAGTCCCTGACTTTAATCACCTCCTCACTTCAGGATATTGCTATAAATCTTTCATTCTGAAGGAGCTGAAAACGGAAAACTCAACCAGGAAAAATTCTGTCTGTCAATATATGAAACATACTGGAAATGCAAACAAGAAACTGGAGTTAAATAAGCAATAATACATAATAAATCAATTTTCCCCACACTTTATGGACTTGAAATTGTTTTTGTTGCTGAACTGCAGTATTATACTGGTGTTTACGTTTATGTTGCAAGAACTGACAGTATTTCACTTGTATGTCACATTTAATGATAATTCAATTAAACAAAGCATGCACATTGCTTTTATTAAATGCCCCATCTAGGCTTGATTTATTATTAACTTACCCAAAAGAGGGTCTTTCATCATCGTTTACTGATAAATGGGGGGCTTGTGTATGTCAGTTCAATTAATTATTTTATTTTAGTACACTATACATAATACAGAAAATTAAAACATCAAGCTGAATAAATGTTAATGTTAAACTTAGAATTAAAAATTAACTACAAAAAACATTTAATCACACATTTGATGTATTAACTTTGTCATAGTCATACGCATTACCGTTCAAAGGTTGCTGTTTTTTTATTTTAAATGAACACTTTTATTCAGCAAGGATGTGTTAAATTGATCAAAGGTTAGTCCTTTTTAAAGGGGTCATATGATGCTTTTTTAAAGATCATTATTTTGTGCATTTGGTGTAACAGAATATGTTGACATGCTTTAATGTTAAAAAAACACATTATTTTTCAAATACTGTACAT
>NW_015544175.1:1344351-1344637 GCF_001515605.1 Sinocyclocheilus anshuiensis
TTGCAACTTCAGGGATCTTATCTATTCACGAACAGCTTGTAACACTCCAAAGAGAAAGGAAAACTTGAAATCGCATTATATGACCCCTTTAAAGAATTTGCCTCTGATGATTCAAACGTGAGTTTTGAGCAGTATAGAGTAGTGCTTGTTGTTTGTCATTTCTCCGATCACAAATGCAGACATGGATTTTATGTTTATGCGGCGCGATGGAACACGTAAAAAGACAGTATAATCCGTAATTATGTCCCCACTGGATGCAACAAATGCCTCGTTTATAATGGGTTTT
>NW_015544175.1:1344796-1380438 GCF_001515605.1 Sinocyclocheilus anshuiensis
GGCATAGAGGAGAAACAATAATGTACAGTATGTGGAAAATAATGTGTTTTTTTAACCTTAAACTGCATAAACTCATTTCATTACACCAAATACACAAAATAATTTTATTTTTAGCAAAGTCATATGCCCCCTTTAAGATAATAAAATAAGAACGGTTTCTTAAGCACCAAATCAAAATATTAGAATAATTTCTGAAGGATCATGTGACTCTGAAGACTCCAGTGAAAATTCAGCTTTGCCATCACAGAAATAAATTGCATTTTAAAATTAAAAATCTTACCGACCCTAAACTTTTCAACGGATGTGTACATATTCCTTCAGTGTTTATTTTTAGTATTTCTGGCCCAGAGCCTGCAGGTTACTTCACAGCCTGCAGTTATTTCATAATCTTAAGGTCTCAAAGACTAAAGCGCAGATGGAAAAGGTGCACTGCAAAATGTCTCATTTACATAACCAACCTGTTTAAACTAGCACCTCATTCAGTCATACAGCAGACAGTACCTAATAACCTCTTTCAGTGGACCCGTCATCTAAAAATGACCTTTTCCCGTTAGGCTCTTTCAAAAAGATTTATGTGGGTTTTGTTTATCCTGTTCACAGTAGATCGGCATCTTCCAATAAGTAATTCTTACCCTGCCTTAGGCAGAAGGTCAGAGTACTCGTGAGGAGAGGTGGTTTCTGGGAAATTGCAGAGAATGGCGAGCCGATGCTGGAGCAGCTCAGAGCCGTGGTAAGTGAAGAGAATGTCCAACGCCTGCACGTTACTCTCCTGGGAGGGAAAGAGACGAGGCGAGAGGAACAAGATTGATAGAGATAAATAATTAATAGACGATTTATGAAACAGAACTAACTACGGACAGCTTTATACTCTGCAACAATATTTCCCACATTACAAACCCCCAGAAGCCTTTGCATTGGGCAGGTGACCATATTTCAGACATCTACACTTTAAAATACTAACAGAATATATGGGGAATCTATATTTTATTCCACACGCTAGCAAGGGCGCACACACTTATCCACAAAACTGTGAAATGGTGACTATAACTCGTGCCGCGGGACCCCGTTACAGACGCTCGCGTCATGAACTGAGAACAAAGGAAGAGAGATTTACCCTTGAATACGTTCTTGCTGACAGAACAATATTCTGATTGCGGAACTTCTTGAAAAACTCAGCATCAAATCGCTGCTCTGCCGCATGAGGTCCACCCAGAATCTCCTGCAGAAAATGAAAGAATGATGAAAAAAGAAGGATAAAAGACAAGAGAGAAAGAAAGCAGAACAAACATGACAGTTCAGGAGAGGGTCTCGCACGTATACGCCTGAGGTAAATCCTCCCAGTCCACAGTGCTGGCATTTATCGCTTTGACATTTACAATTAAAGCCTTTAAGTCAACATGGCCACCGTGTGTATGTGTGTGCACGTGTGTGTTTAATGTCTCAGAGGCCTGGTTACATTCAGAACTATTCCCACTGAAATCAATTACAGATGAAGAAGACACTGACAAAGGCCATCCATCACAATCTGAGCAGGACATTAACTATGCGACAGGATGAAATGACGACACTCTTCTGCTGATGACTTTCAAATTGAAACAAAGCATTAAGAAATTAACTCGCTCACACATCAATTTATTCATAAAATGGTAAGATAAAATGACTAAGATTATTGAAGATTATTATCCAAGTCACACCATTCACTGTGGGTTTATAGTTTCAGGATGATCAAAGTTACTTCAGAAGGTGGTTTGTATAATTTTATTATCAATTTATAATTGACCAACCTTTTCTGCAATAAAATAGTTGTCATGTAGAAATAAGCAGGCTGTTGTTGCTACTGTGCCTTTAAGACTTCTGTATGGAAATTACCTTGGTTATAATTGGCCTATAATAACCTTCACATACAAGTATAAATCACATCAAGGGATTGGAATGACAGCAGCTGAATACTAAATAGGTGCTGACAATCTAAAACTAACTATCTGCCAAAAGTGGGTAAATTGAGAAAATTTACTGAACATAAATATTTATCCAGACAGGAAACATATATACATTATATATATATATATATTATACTGTATATATATATATGTGTGTGTGTGTGTGTGTATATATATTAAAAATATAAACAATATATTAATAAAAATAATATATTAGTATATTATTAGTATATAATAATTGTAGCGTCTGGACCAATCAGACACACCATTTTGCATGTGCTTTAAAGCCTTGCCGGTTAAACATTTAATTCGCATGCTGTTCTGACATGCACTTTTTCTAAGTGCATACACCTGAAGAGCGCATACACTAAAAATCCTGTCAAACAGCGCCTGATTACTGGACTAAGTTATCTTTCGCCTCTGATTGTGCTAATACTGTCAAAAACACACAAGGTTTACAAATAAACACAGTTGGTTATGTCTAAAGTGAAAGTAAAGACAAAAACGGCCGCGTGCTTGTATATTAGATGTGTGCAGGTCTTAAAGTGACAGCAGACTAATACTACTAACCATGCTGCTGCTTGCCATTGAAGGGAGAGTTCACCCAAAAATTTAAATTATTTACTCACTCTCATGTTGTCTCAAACCTGTATTAATTTCTTTCTTGTGCTGTACAACAAAAGAAGATATTTTGAAGAATGTGGGTAACCAAACAGTTGCTGGTCTTTGAATTCTTCAAAATAACTTTTATGTTCAACAGAAGAAAGAAACTCAATCAGGTTTAAAACAACTTGAGAGTGAACAAATGATGACAATTTTCATTTTTGGGTGAACTATTCCTTTAATGTTAATAAAACACAGAGAAAAGGTGAAGTCACCAGTGCATTATAATAAAATACAATTATATTCAAAACGTCTATCTTATGCAGTGGTTCTCAAGTCAATTTATTTTGTTCTACAGATTTTTTAAATATTTTCTCCTGAAAAACAAGTCCAAAAAAACTAATTAAAAACTCATTAGGAAGTCCTTTTTTGCAGCGTGTGTTGCCACAGAGTTTTGAAGAGAAAAAAAGGCATACTAGAGAGATCAGAGCAATAATTGTTAATTTTGGAGTAAAGGGTAGATATGATATGTAAATTTGGGTTGTATAAAGTGCTACCAGCTTAGTTTTAAGAAATGGTCTATTTGGACTGGGGAATAAGAGCAAAAAAAATCCTGTTCTCTGATATATCCTTTTTAAACCCAAATTGGTTCCTTTTAAAGCCAAATTCTGGAAGTTTAAATCTTTATTGAATACAAAAGTACAGTTTTTTGGAAAATGTTACCTCATAAGTGGCCAAGCGGTCCAGATAGCAGAGAAGCTTCAGTCTACTTCTGCAGAGCTCCTTCTGCTCTAGAGTCAGTCTGGAAGAACATAAGATCAACAGGATTAAACATGCAAACACAGTCTTATCTGGAGCTTATCGGCATGCATCCACTTCAGAGAGCCGCCGCTAATATCCATGAAAACGGTATAATGAAATAAAGCTTCACACACTCTGGGGGAGGGGTGGAGGATTTGACAGGCATGTGCGTAGAGGCTTACAGATATAATGAAAGGCATTACAAGGAAATACGGATGAATGGGACCATTTGTGATTGAAGAAAAAAAGGGGACCAAACAGAGGGAGAACAGTGCTGAAAGGGTTGTTGAAAATGAGCCATTATAGACCCAGATTAGGTCATCAAAGACAGGCTAATGTGAGGCGACCGCTGCCTGATTGCCTGGATGCCCATGCGAGCGCGCTTGTGTAGCAGTCAGTGTGAGAATCCACAGAAGGCAATTACAATCTCATTTCATTCTCCCTGCATTACTGTGGAAACCTGAGCTTCCCCTTGTATGCGAATGAGACTCGCACACATGCACAGATCATTGGACTGGGGGAGAATATTGAACTGCATGATGTTATCGCAATGCAAACATGATAAAAGAAGATTGAAAGAATAGCCCTTGCATAAACACACTCGCTCGTGGATGCTTAGCGCACATCTATCGCCCGGCCTCCACACGCTAGAGCGATTCTATTCCAGAGGTACCGAATGTAATGAAACTAAAGCAGAATTCAATGGCGTGTCAAGGGTTTATGGATGGCCTGACTGTAGAAGAAGCATTTTAAAAGTGCACTGAATCGGCACACAGCTGTCAGTTCACTTAACAACTTGTGTGATGAAGGTCGCTTGTCTTTAAAAGTGCCTAAACACAACATACCAAACACTGACATGGTCAAACTTGGAAAAAAAGAAGAAGAAAAAAAAAAACTATAATAACCATTAAAAATGTACAAGTCAATGGAATGATTGCATAGCAGGCTGGTTTAGAGAGGAGAAAATAAATAGGCTATTGATTTGTCACAGGATAAAAATGTAGTTTTGAAAAAAAAAAGATGAACTGATTAGTAAAAGCTAACATTCCTAACTAAATACACAGCATTTTGAAAATTTTGACAAATTTTCCAACAAAATAAGGATTAAAAAGTCATTAAATGGAGGGTTTTAATCGCAGAAACAGTTTTAAACAACAAGATGGCACACTAATTTACATCAAAATCTAAAGTGCACCTGATGCAATGCGTTACTTCATTTCAAGCAACACTGCATTTTTGCATCTGAGCCCCTTTAAACTCAGCAGTTTAGGGCTGTTCTGTCTTTCTGGCCTCAAATTTAAGATAATATCTATGATTTATATGCAACATAAGCTTTTTAATTGGTAATAAAAAATATAATTGACTTCAGACATTTTAATGCTAATTTAAATTTAATTTGAGAGCTAGGTGTAAGCCCAAATAAAGTGGGAGAAATGGTGTGAGAGACAATAAACAAAGGTGCAATCAAAAGACCAATCAGCATGTAAACTGTTCTAAAAACAAACTGCCAATTGCAGCCAAGTAGGTAAATATTACAGGTAAATAGCATTATCATGATATGTTGTTCCAGCTTATCAAAAAAAAAAAAAAAAAAAAAAAAAAAAAAATCTTATGCTGCCTTCAAAGTGCACCTGGAAAACCCATTCCTCCAAATCGGGTATTCGTTATTACAACATGACACACATTCAAGACAGAAACATAACAGGGAAAAAACCAAAAGGATTAATTACATTGTGAACAATAAACCTAAATAACTGCATATGAGATCAAACTGATGAAAATTATTCATAACACTTATTTTTACATAATATTTAACAAAAAAAAATATTAATCTTCATAAGGTGTCATTAGTGTCATCTTCATTAGTGTATTAAAATGCAAAATAGAAGCATTGTCACTCGTGGTCTCAGACCCCGGTTCATTTTATATTTTATAAATAAGGTTTAAAATAGGCAGCACACATAAACCTGAGATGATCTCGAAAAATACTGTATGTTTGAAAGGAGCTGAATTAACTGCAGGCAGTGTCATTTTCAACTGGGAGAAAATCGCTGTGAGACTGAAGCCTGATTGACAGGCAGACATTGTTAAGGGGAATCGCTATCAAAATATGCAGTTTAGCTGTGATGGTGAAAAAAGAGAAGAGCACTGAACTTTCTATTGCTCTCTAACACACACACACACACACACACACACACATATATACACCTTCAACTAAACCCAGCAGTCTGATCGATACTACCCCATTGCTATAATGGCGGCGTAGTTAAAAAGAAATTAACAGAATGATAATTGTCTTTTCTGCCTTTGCATAACCACAGCTGAACGTCGGGAGAAATTGAAGTACACACCATTAGAGTCGCTCTCTCTTTCTCAATGTTGACGTGCCTGTCTATTTTCTCTCTCTGTCACTCTTTATCTTCTTTCTTCATCGTCTTTATCATCTCTTTTGCTCTCTAAATGCTTTTGTTTCTCTTTTTCCTTCCATCTCGCCACTATTTTTCCTTTTTTCATTGGTTTTCTCTCAGTCAATCGCTATTTCCTCCTCGATGGAGTAAAAAGGACATCATGCATCATACACAGAGACAGACACTCATAAACAGCCATATTTAACACACACACATTAAATATACTGACTGCATACAAACAAACAGCCTGAGGAGTAAACACACAAACACACACTCTGGTGTCAGACCGCTGGCGGAAACGTACAGTAATTAAGTGCAAATTAGATACAGTTCTGTGTGCTATGCATGGAGAGCGTGTGTGTACGTGTTTAACTGAGTTACGCTATGAAAAACTTGGCAATTTTATCCGTGTAAACAAGTGTGTTTTGATTAGTGCAGTGTTTACAGCAAATGTTAGCCAATCTACGATTTTTTTGTCTATATCTTCCTCCCTATAGAGTGTGTAAGCGTTCATAATTTGTGTTTACCGAGGGCTCTTTCATTAAAGGCCTCTTGGGTAAAGCACAACAGAGGCATAAATTACCTTATGCAGATTAGAAATAAATCAATAAACGGCTTTAATTTTATCCTGCACCTCTTCCTCTCGATTCTCTCCATTCCCATCTGTGATGTCTCCAAGATCTCTTCCACTGAATTTAACTTTCTGATGAGCTTTGAGAACATCTACTAGTGGTGGGTCATGTCCAACAACCAACTAGCGCATAAGTGAGGTCGACTAGTTTATCTGTATTTTTTTCTTTTTATCACTACATTTTAGCAGTGGTGCTTTAATTAGCGCGCTGAGAGCATGCTGTGCTTTAGCTCTTGGGCAGATTGCATGGTAAAACTATTCAGGATAATTCCAATAGTTATTAAGTCAAGTTAAAAATAGTCCAACTTTTAAAGATGCCATGAAATCAAATTTAGAGTTTTGTGGCGTTTAGTACGTGACTATGTGCTAGTGCAGGGGTTTTTAAACTAGGGTCCGAGGACCCCCAGGAGGCCACCAAGAGTATATGGACATTTTAGGACAAAAAGGATTTTACAAAATATATGTTTTGGATATAATTTTGGAATGTCAAAAATAACATGTTAAGTTTAGATTTATTTAACCCAATTTTTAGAAATACATTTACAATACATGACGCTTTAGAACAAAAGGTATGTGAAAAGTGCTGTATGAATAAAATGTATCTGCAAACTAAGTTTATAAATTTAAATTCACTCAAATAGTGGACAGAAAAAAAAAAGTACACTAGGGCTGGGCGATATGTCAAAAATATCGTATCGATAATCGCATTTAAAAATATCGCGATATCCGATAATATCGTCTACCTAAGCCCCACCTCTACCACACCCCGGCCCCGCCGAGACAACATTGCCGACATGCACCATAAACACACACCATGTTCACTTGGTCTTAATTATTGCCACAAAGTTTGGTTTTACTTTTCTTAGTTTGTGCTTAAACTAACAGAAAATATTAGCTTTGCTGTTATTTTGGTGCTGCTAATAATTTCCACTCTGTTCTTATCAAATTTGTGTTTGAAATTAATTTAGTTTTGTGAGGAGAACTGTTGAGGAAAAATAATAGAACCCAATTTTAAGTTCATCATGGTGAAGTTGGACATTCTGGCAGTGATTGTAAGAATGATAAATGCATGTTGATGTCATATAATAATGTCTTGAATAAAATATTCATATTTTCCAATGTTTCTCTTTTTGGCATTATCGCCTGTGTAGACACATTTCATGATGGCAAGTTTAATTTCTTTGATAACAATTGCAGCGTTGTTTTTAAACTTGTAGTCAAGCTATAACGTATTTGATATTTATCATGACTAAAATCATGCCGGGATTAAAAACGAATTGAGCAAAAACTTTAGTTTTTTCCCCTTTCTGGTAGCCTACTAGTTCGGAGGTCTCTTTTGGTCCATTTTTAACAAAAAAATAACTGCTTTATTTATTTAGAAGCAGGGTAATTTAAATGTCATTTTTGTATTGTAATTTTTATTATTTTTATTTTATTAATCAAAATACAGCGCCCACAATATAATATTCAGTGTTGGGCTGCCGAAACTCCAAACGCGTGCATGTTGAGGGGCGAGCTGAGAAGCCTACTAATGTCTTCATCCGTTGGCAACATCTTCATAGTTTTGCTGCAAATGAATTAGTATATAAGAGGTGGCTTTTGTGCGTGCGCTTTGTGTGTGTGTGTAAGAGAGAGAGAGTGTGTGAGCGTGTGTGTGTGCATGTAAGAGAGAGAGAGTATGTGAGTGTGTGTGTGTGTGCACAGCGCGGAAACCAGCGTGCGAGTGCAGAAGTGAGTTTTATCTCGTCTTCTTGCAGCTGAATTCTTGTTTTAAAATCACAATAAATGCACATACAGAAATCGAGAAGCGGAATCTAAATGTAATTTTATAAGTAATTTGATTCCTGAACTTACGCATCTGATCTGATTTCCGAAATCGGAATAGCTTTTTGATTCTTAACCTCCTACTAAATTATTTCATTCTTGCATGCAAAAAGACCTGTATGGTGACTATGGGGCTATGTAAAATATTTTTTGCAACTTACTAGGTTTATCATTTGTCATTTTTTTCCGATAATGTCGATAATTGTCTGTTACCTGACTTTTGACATCGCGATACTTATGAGACATCGTCGATATACGATAATATCGTCATATCGCCCAGCCCTAATGTACACTGTCAATATACTGTATGGTCAAATACATACAGTATACTACGTAAATAAACAAATATTTTCCAGGTAGCATTTTAAGAATTTTACTTTGATTTAATACTTTGACAAATTAAGAGGCATTTTTTGTTTAATTATTAATTATGTGTGGAAACAACATGCCTGTAAAATACTTCTCTCATACAATATATTGTTTTATAGGAGGGAAAGGATCTGAAACCCTGTACTCCTAAAAGCTGGCAAAATACATTATTTGTTATACATTTTTATATACATACACATTATATAGGATTTTAAACGCAGCCTAATTACAGAGGGTTTCCTCTAGAGATCTGTTCAAGCAGCAAGCCGACTAGCAGATTCTTCAAGTATGTAGTCAGGCATATCACTAACATCTGCCCAATTTACAATGACTGTGTGTGTATGTGAGAGAGCCTACCTGCTAAAGTCCACTTTCTTGAGGAGCTCCTGTCTCTTCTTGGCTTCCCTCTCCTTTCTTTGCTCCATCTCTTCCTCTGTGGAAACGGAGTCTTCATATGGAGCATCGTCCAGGTCCAAATCGCCTGACAAAATGAATCTATGACAATAGACACCCTGGTTAACATACAGCCAAAGAGGAGATCTCTAGATCTGTGTTAGGATGGGTCACACACCTGCCCTGGTCTTCTCCCTCACCAATGGCAAACAGTGCTTCAAGGTCGGTTCCTTTCAGGCCATATTGCAGGAGCTCTTTGGCAGCATCCACATTCTCTGGAACCCTCTCCACACACTCATGCAGGACCCATGATCTTTTCTTTATCTTACTCTGTGGGGGGAAAAAAGGGAAAATTTAAGAACTACTCATACTAAGCACAAATTTTGGTCACAAATTTGATTAGTCAAGATAGAGTCAAGATGTAAAAAAGAATACATCCCTTGGGAACCCCACACTTCAAGTGCAAACAAAGAATAAATAAATAAAAACAAATTAAAACGTTTGCATTAAAGCAAAAGAACAACTACAGTGCTTTGATTTTTTTTCCTGACATTTTGGAAAGAAAAAAAATGCTTTTGATTTGCATGGGTTATTTGCATTGCAAAATATTTTTGTTAGAAATATTGTGGTTGAGGAACGACTTTTACCAAGTAGTCCTGAATGGAAGCGATGCTGACTGTAGATTTTCTCCACTGTCTCTGATAGACGAGATCAGAATCCAGACCATATGCTTGAGCGAGAGAGAGAGCCTCTCCATACTCCTCATTATCAATCTGTGAACACACACACACAAACACCAGATAAACTTCAACTGAAAGCACTTGGTCTTATTAATGGTCCATCTAAGACTCATGGACCTGTTAATATTATAGCAATAAAGTACATCTATGAGGAGCTAAGGTATCTCACAAAATGCTGTTTTGTTGGCATCTTCATGCTGTTTCAAACGCCTGCCCAATTCCCTCCAACATTCATCTTCTCATTCCACACTCGGAAGGTTTTGTGAAGCGACTATATGTAAAAGGCTAAGCTCATGAATATTAATGAACATGCTGATGTTGCTAGGTACTCTTCAAGGTCTACGTAATCTTTGTAGATCATCTGGTCACGTTACATGAATTGTTATTCTTGTGAAAAGCCTTCATCTTGGTGCTATTTATAATGTGCAGCATGAGGGTGAGTTTGTTTGCTTTTTTAAAAGTCATACCAGCTTCTTTGGCTATTTTTAAGGCGAAAACCATACTTGAGATAAACCAACCTGAGAATGAAATGGAACCTAAAGATATTTAAAACCCACTTTTCCTAAAAATTCTGAAATGAAACAGAATAAAACTATTTTCTCAGAGGAGTAGAAATTTTACAATCCCATGAGTGATTGACTGAATTTTCATTTTTTGGTGTACCATCCCTTCATAGGGTACAAGTCGGGTTCCAGAAGTAAAAATTCCATGTATTTTCTCCATAGGGGAATTGATTTTATGATAATTTTTAATGCTAAAACTCTTGGTGAAAAACTACATTAACCATGATTCTGCTAAGAAATCTCCATCAGAAAATAGCAAATCACATCAAAAGAACTCTTTAGTCCCATGAAGATCTGTGAATGGAAAAAGTCTGTCTCCCTACGCACTCAAAATACTTTTTTTTTTTTATGGCAGTTTTAAGATGACATACAGGTAAGATTATAAAATCATTTAAACCCAAAACTATATTTTATGTTCAGAAGTTTATTTATTCGGTGAGTAATTTTGTAATAAGCAGGATAATGTACAGTCATCTGCTCATTATAATGACTCTACCTTAAATTTCAGCCAAGTAATTTTGGTTGAGTGGGTGGTTTTGCTCCGTCTGGTTGTTATAGTAACCCACCTTCCTCTGGTAGAGCTCCTCTGGCGTGGTGGACCTCAGGCTGACCAGGCGGTAGTTCTTGATAACAGTGCGTGGCCATTTTCGGGGAGGGGCGAAGCGTTCCATCTCAGTCACGTAGTACAGGCCCTGCTTCACGTATCCAAAATAACGTGCCTTGGCCGAGGACTCTTCATCCGAGTCGGAGTCATCATCACCATCATCCTCTTCACCCATCACGCTGCTCTCCAGACGAGAGCGCTTATGGGCCAGCTTTACCTCACACTGAGAGGACAGAGAGAGATCAAGAAGATCTGCCTGGCTGACTCAAGGACAATGAAAAGTTAATGGAACTTTCTGGAACAATTTTTTGACTATTTAAAAACAAAACAAAAAAACAAGATTGGATGATTTTGAATATTGACTTGGAAGACTAACAAACACTGTTTCCGCAGGACATAAAACCCATTTTCCTGGCAGTACCTGTTTGTTTGTTTCTTTCTCACACACTGAAAAATCTATCAAACAAACTTCACACAGTCGACACCACAGCTGTGTGCTGCATTTCCCTACGGAGTGAGGAAACCGTCAACCGAACATACAGCCAGAATAAAAACCGACATCTCTCTCATGTTCTCACTTTCCTTCTTTTCTCATCCCTCTGTACTCCCCCCTCCAGGTTCACATCTCTCAAGCTGTGAGAGCTTTACATCATTGGTAAGCACCAAAAAACAATGAGGTGGAGATGGAAGAGATGAGATTTTTTTCTTATCTGAGGATGAGGAGCGGTAAAGCACTTTTATGATGATGGCCTGAAGATAGAGAGAGAGTGTCGGAATAACACGACTTCCTTTACATAAGTAATTACTGTCATCAGCGGCTACGAATGAAAGACAATGTTCTTGAGGGAGAAGTGTTTTGTCACTAGGTCTTAAAATATAAAGGTTTTCTTTTGACAATGTTATATTATATTATTGTTTAAAAGTTTGGGGTCAAAAGTTTCTTATGCTCACTGGGGCAGTAAAAAGTAATATGGTGAAATATTAGAATCTAAAATAGCCATTTTCAATAGATTTAAAATTTTTGTTGATGTTGTTTGTGTTTTTCAGCATCAAGGTTAATATAGTTTTGAATTTTTAAATTAGTTTTATTTTAATATCGTTTTCAAATTTGCTATAAAATTCAGTTAAGTTTTTATTAGTTTAATTCATATTTGTGTTAGTTTTAGTTTAGTTTTTATTTTGTGAACGCATTTTTATTTAGTTTTTATATAGTTTAGTTTCAGTTTTAGTTTCAGTTTTAATTAAAGTTCATATCCAATGATGTGTGTTGAGATATTTAGTATGAAAAAAAATGTAGCCTGATTTGGTTATATGTCTTTCCTTATTTAACCATAGGCTAATCATGATATTGTGACTGTGGTGTCTTGCTCACTTTTCCGTTAACAGCCGTGCATCAATCAAACTAATCACTAACCATCATCTGGGGACTAATGAAATTCAATAATAACGGCAATCGCATTTAACAGTAAAGGCTTATATTTGAATGTTCTTTTCATTTATGAAGAATTATAAGCATGTGTATTATGTGATTTAGCCAATGCACATTTGTTCAAAAGCCTGGCAGAATGATCAGAAGATGCTAGGCAAAAGTTGTGTTGTTCACAGAAAGAATGAGCGTTCTCAGTTTTCGTTTACGAAAATAACCTTGTTCAGCAGTCATTACTCCATTCTTCAGTGTCACATGATACATGATCCTTCAGAAATCATTCTAATATGCTGATCTGGTGATCAAGAAACGTTTCTCATTTTTAACAATGTTGAAAACAGTTCTGCTTATTATTTTTGTGGAAACCATGATACATTTTTTAGGATTTTTTGATGAATAGAAAGATAAAAAGAACAGCATTTATTTGAAATAAATATATATTTTTAATAATGTTAAAGTCTTTACTGTTACTTTTGCTGCATCCTTGCTAATTAAAAGTATAAATCTTTCAAAAAAAAAAAAAAAAAAAACTTACCGGCCACAAACATTTAAACAATATATTATACTAGTCTAATATATGAAAAATGTCACAGGATTCTGAGTTTTGAGTCAATCAACTGGAGAGTAAAAATCAGTTTTTTGGAAATCATTTCCCTACAGAGACACTTATTTAAACTAGCGAGACCAGGGAGGATCACAAAATACAGTAATCTTATGTCTTTGGGAAACATAATGGCCAAATAAAAAAAATAAATGTATGATGTTTCTAAATGTTTTACTTTGAGCAAAATTATCACTGATATATCAAGAATATTCAATATATTATTAACACTGATGAAAACTGATACATATACAAAGACACACCTCCAAACTGAGGAAGCCCCCATCATGGGCCGAGGTGACTCGCGGTGAGGTTTCAAACCACTCGCAGGACTTGCCAAGTAAGTTTTTGAGTGTCCGCACAGAGGACACAGTGAGAGCCCCAGAACAGCGGGCTAAAATCAAAGCAGTCTCACTCCACCAGCTCACATCTAGCAGAGACTGGTACTGCTCCTTATCTGAGAAGAGAGAAAGAGAGAAAGAGACAGGTGTTGAGGAAGACAAGACACAGAAAAAAAAATCTCAATATTATAAATAAAACATTTCACAGACATTCATTCATTTAAAAGTCACCATTCCACAGCTAAAAGTGATAGATGATTTAGAAACATCATTTTCAAAGAAGAAACGGAGAAGAAAGCAGAAACCGAGGACAAGCAGACAGACCAGCTTTATGAAAACGTGTGATCTAAACTCACAATCAAAATGTCACTGCCTGAATTTAACGCCTCTCCACGAAGACACAAGACGCAGGGCTTTATTAAAGCATTATTCTCTCTCCCAACACGTCTGTCTGGACTCACTACATAATTAATAGTGCTAGGTAAGTGTAGGAGTAGATACACATCTAAAGTTGAGGGTCTGGCTACCTTTTATCTTCTTTCTCTTCTCCAGCGAAGTCTTCCATTCTGGGTTGATCTCGTCAAACCCCAGCTAAATGAAAGAGAGGACAAGAAAGATTGTGTAAAAAAGGATAGCTAAAGGTGCTTTTTTCTTTTTTTTGAAGTGACAGAATGCATGCTGAAGAGAAAGTCGTGGGCAAATCAGTGGAACATAGCAGCATGACATTGGAAGTCTGAACTACAAAAAGTGCTACAAAGAGAGAAGACATACAAGCAACGTATACGCAAGAACAAACAAATCATCTTATGACAGTGTTAAAAGGTGTTTTCATTTCTAGCTGTGCCCTAGAAAGCAATATTAAAGCTGAAGTGTATCATCTTTTCCCATGTTAAAATGTTTTCTTCTATCCTAGCTTTTTGTATGTTAACGTTTTACACAATATAATATAAAATAGAAAAAATATATATTTTTAATTTAATATATACTCACATGGAATGAACGTAATCAAAAGCTGTTGTATTCTAAATGGAAAGGGTCACCTCATGGAAACAGCCATCTTGGAATCACATGACCAGCCGAATACTACTTATTTTTATTTCTGTAATTCCTCTTATTGGAGACTTATAAACAATCATGACTGCAAACAGAGCATTTCTACAATGGCTTTGGTAACTGTAAATATACGTTTTTTGTGTAATGCTACATGCTCACCACTAGCAATAAATTGAGTACACCTTTAAAAATCAGCACGAAACGGAAATTACGGTTGTCTTCTCAAACAAAAAAAAACGTAGAGGACTTGATTTTATCCATCGGGAATTGACTGGATTGTTGAATTGTTGTAATTTGCTAATTGCTGCAATAATTATGTTACTGACAGGTTGTTTGGGGGGTGGAATCATTGTTCCTCCCTCGTGTGAGAAGAGATGTCTGTGAGGGGGAACGTTAATGTTTTTGATTAAAGATTACAAAGGCACAGACAACCGCTAAATTTGAATTTTGATTTCCTGGTGACTTTTATATGCAGAGACAACTCAGCCATTGCACATTGATTGCCCTTAAAAGTGTAAACACTGTAGTGCTTTTAAAACTTTGCTTTATTTGTTTGAGAATCCTGACCAGCCCTGCACGGCAACAATGATTCAACCAATGCCGTGAGTTTGAGGGCGTGATTATCTGATTGCTTGACCAATGACAGGCAAACAGAGTGTTTGAGAAACCGGTTTAAAAACAGTTAATTACATTGGTTGGAACAGTGGCACAGAAATGCATACACATCAGCTTTAAGTCTCTGAAATTGAGCACACACACACACAGAGTGATTTTATTACTTGTTCCTCTTGTTTCCAGCTGCCTCTCAGTTTGAATGATGGAATATCCCAGAGACTGAGACTGCCAGAGAAGTGGATCACAGCCAGCACTGTGCCATCAGGAGACAGACTCATTCGGAACACACCATCCTAAGTAAACATACACGTTCAATTAGGCATTACACTATTTATTCAGAGTTCTTAGAAGAATGAAATTGAGCTTTGGCTTTTCATTTTATATGATGTCATAATGGCCCAGAGAGACAGAAAAGAAAATGTAAGCAAAAAAATTGAGTGAGCGACAAAAAAAACTTCACCAATCTAACTCACCTGTTCACTGTTATGCCTGGAGAAAAGTCGAAAGCTGGGCATCCTGAAGAATCCTCGCCTCTGGGACTAAATAAGAAAAGGAAGTGATGATTCATAACATCCTTCATGATATCATGGATGCATTTACATACTTAAATTAGTTTTACTTCAACTCATTCCTGTTTAAAAATCCAGGTTAAACTGGTAGCTGGTTTTTAACTGCAACAAAGCAGCTACCAGCTGGTCATACTTGCTTAAGGTTATCAAGCTGGTTTCTGGAACATGCAAGCTGATAACTAATCACCAAAATGGACAAGTTAGAAACCAAAGAGATTTGATCACTTTATATGACAAACAGATTTAAACTTTTATTCACATATAAACGCACATACATATAGTACATCACATATGGTAAATATAGAAGCTTGTGCATGTGCCGCACTAGAACAAACCTCACTGGTTCTCGTGCTTCATGCACGCATGTTTGAGCTTTTGTGTTTACCATATGAGATGTGCTTTATATATGCGTGTCATTTTTAGATGTAAATTAAATCTGTTCATCATATTAAGCAATCGTATCTCTTCACAAGAATAAGTTTAAACCGCTCAATTCATATGGATTCATTTCACAATGCCTTTATGGTTCTTTTTGGGTCTTCAAAGTTACCTGGATTTTTAGAGGAGAATGCTTTTCAGTCTTTAACAGACTTCTCGGCAACATATTTAAGGTGTGTGTGAAAGGTCATGGTGGGTTTTCAAACTGAACACCCACCATAATCTCTCACTCGTTCAGTAACACTATATCAAGCTAAGAACTAAAAAAATAATTGAACATTGAACAAATATGAAGAATATTAAAACAGGTTCCACCAATTCAATTCGAAGTCACACGATTGGACCTGTAGGAGAGAATAAACAGCTAGAGGCCTCAGTACTAAAGCTCTTATTAAGCCTACAATGCCGTTTCCTGAGCTCAGTACATAAAACCTTTACAACCTTAGAAAACCAGAAATGAGCCTGTGCTTTCAGGTTTGTGAAATACAGTGATGTGAGAATGGATGATTGTGTATTCTGAGCAGCAGTCAGTGCAGAAGTGTCTTTACTCCTTGAAATATCTCCGTTTCTTAAGGGGTAGAGCAGCCCTTACAAATGCATGGACTACTAGATTTAGTATCGTTCTCATAAAATCCAATACAAAAGCAAGCACTGAACACACTTGGAGTTAGGGATTTGTCAAGGAGAAGTGTGTAATAGTTTTGCAAAGTGAGCAAACTACCAATTTTCTACTGGCGGCTGATAAAATCTAGAAAAGAAAAAAAAAACAAAGCAATAACCCACGTAATACATAGGGATCAGAATATCATAAAGACTGTAGACTGTAAACGGTGAACAGGAGACTACATAAAGTTTATTTTTTTACTTTCTCAGTGGGAAACTAGTAAGATCAAAGATCCAAACCATGATCAGAGACCTGATATGCCTTTCTTTTTTTTCTTTTTTTTGGTGAAAGAGTGCATGTCATGGACATGGATGCTGTATCATTAGTACATTAATATTCCTTTATATGTCCATCGACAGACTCACTGCACTGATGTCGTCCTCATAGCTGGTGACCTGTTTATAGTGAGGTGACCCTGACAACACCCTCCACGCTGTGATCCCGCAACGGCTTGCCCTGGACACATTACTGTCTCCAGACTCACACCCTCCCACCAGCAGCAACCTGAGGAACACACAAACACATCAGCAGCATGAGTCAGAGAAAAACACACACACACACACACACACACACACACACACACACACATAGAGCACCTCAGCCCGTTTATGAGGCTGTAGTGGTCCATGAGGGGCTGATGAAACAGGAAAGGGATCTGATCTGATCTACACATGTGAACAGCATATACAAACAAATGTACACACTAGAGGTCGACCGATGTATCGGTTTTGCCGATTAATCGGCACCGATAGTTTTTTGCTGGAACTATTGGTTATCGGCAAAAATCCATGCCGATAGTTTTCCGGGTTGCGTCCGTTGCTAGAACGGCTGAGAAGGGTCTGCAGTCATTATACAGTACGAGAGCGGCCTCTAGTGGTTGAAATCACTGACAGCACGTGCTATTTGTTTAGACACGTGATACTGCACGCTGAACAGAGCGGGAAAGTTCAGACGCGGATTTAAATGCAGCCGACAGAAAATCCTGCTGCGCCACAGAGCGCCATTCACATAGTTTTCCATTAAATTACATTATATTTGTCCCGAATTGTTGTTAATGCTTCATTTATAGAGCTATAATATAGATCGCGGTTTCTCTTTCCGTTTGCTCCGTTTTTTAAACACCGAACTTCACACTCATCTATGCCTCATTGTTCGTTCATTCTTGAAGTAAACTTGTGTCCGTTTGGTGATTAAATAAACTGTTTTAGACCGCTGCTCGAATTGAACGCGACGCGTCCGGAGTGTGTGTGATACCGGTGAGTTCTCCTAGACTCAACGCTGCACTTTTATTTTGATTAGATAATCATCAAGTGTTCAAGAATAGAAGAAGTTAAAGTGTGAGAGTATACATACAATATCCATATGTATATAATTTTAATGCTATGGCCTTTGTGTATATATTTAAAGATGTGCATCTTTAAGCATGACTGTTGAAATGAAATGGTAACACTTTAAAATAAGAGTCCATTTGTAACATTAAGATTAATGAAAGCTGTGTAATGAAAGTATTGTTCCTTGTTAGAGTGTGTTAATTTCAACATTTTTATTATTATTATTATTATTATTACTACTACTACTAGTATGGTTCAGTACTGTTTTTTTAATAAAGCATTATTTTAGTTTTTGTTCAGTATCCATTTTAAAAACTATCGGTTAATTAATCGGGATCGGCCAGTGTGGTCCAACCTAGCTATCGGTAAAATCCACTATCGGTCGACCTCTAGTACACACACACTCACATACACCTCTACACACAATATAAATACTGCCCCCATGTGGCAGCTAAAGTCTGAACTATTTTCTTCTTAAAAATCAATAAGCGCTGCCTAAAACACAAGCCAGAGAGGATTTCAGTTCAAACATGTATAGTGGGAATAACACAAATCACAAAAAGTATGATCCAAAGCCGGCTGATTTTGTGTTCGTTTTAAGAGAAAAACATCCCTTTGACAGTCACACACACAACAAAAACAGCTTCTAGATGGGGGTCTCACCTGTGGCCAGGATGATATATTGCTGTGGTAATGCCATTGGAATAGTGGGCGGAAAAACTGAAGGTGTGATTCTCTTGAAAACCCTGATTGGTTCCAACACTGGGAGCAAAATAGGAACAGGAAATCAATAAATCAACATTATAATAGTCATTACCAGGCCAGATGAATAAAACTGTTACATTTTTTTGAATAAGAATACTGAATAAGACACTGTTCAAAAGAATAATCAATTAGACAAAGGCTCAACAATAATGGTTTTAGATTACCTAGTCAGGCCAACTGTTGTCCAACATTTTCACTGGTCCAAAATGAAATGAAAAGAAATAAAATAAAAAATGTTTCCATTTAATGTTTAGCAAACAAAATGTAAAACTACATTTTTTTTAAACTTGCACAGTTAATTTAGCGCAAACAATTACAGTAGGATGTGTGCATTGCTTAGCTGTCTTGATTAGAATGGCAATTGAAGTTTGCAAGTTTGAACGGTTTCAAAGAGCGAAGGGCAAATACAATCTCTGATTTCTTAAGAATTGAGTGAGAATATGGTTTCCTAAGGAGCTTTGTGTCAGAAATTCTCTTGAAAGAACCATTTCGTCCAACATTTCTAAATGACTTTGAAAACTTCCTCAAAGTAATGCTACTGCAAACACTTCCATTCAACAACATGAGGGAGAGAACGAGAAAAAGCTTTCTTTGGGGCTTCAAAGCCTACAGCAAAGTTGAGGAGAATGAAGCAGATCGTTTCATCTGCCATTACTCTCGCAGACAGACGATGGAAACTTTGAAAACTTGAGCTGACTGATTAAACAAAGAATTACAAATTGGAAACTGCAGGCAATCTCATTAATACTCAAAGCTAAGCCTCCCCCTCAGTACAGAGATAAACAAATAACGCAGGCTTTTGGGTTTAGTTGCAGAATTTCTGGCCCTGAAAGAGTCAGAGGGAATTAGAGAGGATCGCCAAGTATCTGAATCATCGAAATCCTCTCTGGTGGCCTTGTTCCAATCTTTCAATATTTGATCCATGTATTACGACACAAATACTCTTATCTAACATCCCATAACACTCCTTAAACAACACCGTGAGAAAGATTAACACTTTCTTATCCTGCCATGTCCTCTCAAACTTTTGATGATTGGCACAAAGTCTGGCCCCCATTGCAACTTTAGGATTTAAACACCAGGCCAAAAAATAACAAACCCATCCATTTAGATTCTAGCCTACCATATTGGCAAACTCTTAGCATTTTTGTCTGCAATGTGCATCAGATGGTCCTTGAGAATGTTGTCTAAAGATCAGGTTTGTGCTTTCTCAGCAGACACTCATAAACCTTTAACCCACTTCTCTGACTCTCTTGGCTATTTCATGTATCATATGATATAATTTTCTGTGTTCCAAAACGACTATCTTTGCATGAACAGGTTACTCTCCAACAACATTAATATAGTTTGAGATTTTCATATTTAATATTATTATATAAATATTATTAATTACAAATATAATTTACATTGTAGTTTGGGTGTAGTTAATATATATTTGAATATATATTAAATACAAATGTATAATGTATAATTATATATACATATACAAATAATATAATACAAAAAAACAACAGTGGTTTTAAATAAAATAAATAGATAATCAACAAATTGAATAGTTGTTTAATAAAATATTATATATAATTTTTATATTATATATGTTTTTTGTATATGTATGTAGAATTACACATTATACATCTTTATTTAATTATGTTATAAATATATATTGTGTATCATTTTAATATATAAAATATAGGTATGATTTTTTAAATTATTTTATTATTAAGTATTTATTTTGATGATTACTTTTTAATTTCAGTTCGTTTTTAACCCACTTTTACTTTTTGTTTCATTTCAGTTTTTGTTTGCTTTGCATTATTTTATTTCAATCCACAAACATATTTTTTAAACAATCAATCAAGAGTTTTGTCTTAGTATAAAATGACAACCTTGCTCTACAAGTACCTGACTAGGTAACTCTTGAGCTGACCGCTGTAGGTGATCACCAGCAGCTCCGCTGACCACTGGGCACTGGCGGTGTATTCCAAGAACATCAGGCCGGCTGCTGCATAGCTAAAATCTCCCGGGAAGCTCATAGCCTAGAGAGACATCAAAAAAGATGAGGTAGAGTTGGAAGCAGAGTTTGAAAGTGACAAAAATATATGGAGTGTGCAGGTCATTACACACTCAGACTCTGTTACAGAGAGAGGGCATCTTGTGAGACTAAACTAATAGTTTCTGACAGAGAGATGGAAGAGTGTAGAGTAATGCGGGGGAGGATGAGAACCAGCATGATAGAGAAAGAGAGAGAGAAAAGACAGCAATAGACTGACTGAGACCTCACTAGCAGTGCAATCAAAAGAAATGCAGAGGGGGGATGAGGGGGGATTTGAAAAGGTAAAAGGGGCAAGAGAGCTGCCTTTCTGATAGAAAAATTCTGCAGAAAATGTCCTTCAAGTGCATTGGGGGCTTAGAGCTGAAGGGAACCAGAAAATGTGTTCCTTGCTTGGGCAACAGAGTGGGGAAAGGCCCCTCTCGAGAGGATCAGGCCTACAGACAGAGAAAGAGCAAGAGAATGAAAGAAGAGCCAAGCAGCGCAAAAAGCCAGAGGGCAACGCAAACAAGCCTGAAATTCAGTCATTAGGAGCCAGTCATTACAGCTATCACTTATACTGAAATAGAAGAGTGTTCTTACTGTGCACAAAAAAAGTTACTGTGCGCGGAAAGTGGAACCAATGTCAGTAGAGTAAGAGTGTGAGAGAGAGAGAATGACAGGAGGTGAGAAACACAGAAGGACAGTATGAGTGACATACCGGTGGTATAATGAAGAGCTCGCTGCCCATCAGGTCAAAGACTCGGACCGTACCGGTGCTGTCAGCGTATGCCAGAAGAGCACAGTCATGACTCCACGTGACCCTGCGCCAGTGAGGGTTTGGATCCTTGGGTACTGCAGAAGGAAGGAGAAAATAACGTTGGATTTGGAAACTACGGTTTAAAATTTTGGGGACAGTAAGATTTTTTTTGTCAACGTTTTTAAAAAAAAAAAAAAAATACAGTAGTCAACATTTGAAATCCTTTCATCAAAGTTGTCCTAAAACCAAAACAATACCCGTTCTTGTGTGATCCACTTCAAATGTTGACTACTGTATATATGTGTGTGTGTGTGTGTGTGTGTGTGTGTGTGCGTGTATAAATATACATACATGCATACATATATCAAAAAAACTTTAATATTGTGAAATATTATATTCTTACAATTTCAAATAATTTGAATACATTTTAAAATAAAAATGTATTTATTCATGTGATGGCAAAGCTGAATTTTCAGTAGCCATTACTCCAGTCTTCAGCATCACATGATCCAGAAATGATTCTAATATGAAGATTTGGTGCTCAAGAAACATTTCTGGTTATTATCAATGTTGAAAACAATTGTGCTGCTTTATATTTTTGTGAAAACAGTGACACCTTTCTCAGGATTCATTTATTAATAGAAAGTTCAAAAGAACAATATGTTAAAAATAATAAAATAAAATATATACACCTTACTGACCCCAAACTGTGTAAACAAGCAGTTATATTAATAAGATGTTAAAATATTTTAATTATTCTAATTTCAAACACAAATTAAAAACATGTTGAAAAAGAGGTGTATTCAAGTCCCTATATGTACAGTATGAACAGTATTTTTTATGTAATTTTGAATAAAGTAAGAAATCAGGAAAAGAAAACTGTCAAAATAGATTTATATATTATAATTAGATTATAAATAGATTCATTCTACTGACATCTGTACTCAGTTGTACTCCATCTCTCTCCTCGTCTGTCTGCTAAACAGGTGCTCATATATTTCAGGTGGATGAAAAATCAATAAAAATGGGACTGTTTTAAAAAAAAAAAAAAGTCAATTCAGCATCGGCCTGTGAGGCCAAGCTAAATTTTGTTTTAACGACCTCCACTGTCAACAGTGAGGAAAACACAGAGTGATCAGCCATCAAACCGTTCACTGCAGTCAAACAGCACCTGATTCGGTGCGGGATGAGCCCTAGGTTTTCAATTAAGGCTCAAAAGCCCAGCGTGATAAAATCTGTACGCTTAAACACTAAAGTAACACTTAAACACCAGCCGCATGATACAACAGCTTCAGGGCCTAGCAACGGTTTCATCCCCACAGCCTCCTGCAGACTACAGACCGAGACCATCCAACCACCGTTCATCAGACAGGAGGGGGTTAATAAAGCAGACCTTTGATTAAAAACATTTTGGCTTTGGTCCAAGCTGCACCGCTGAGATCAGACGCACACCAAGAAACAGCGCACATCAAAGCAAGCGGTTGCCATAGCAACCTTATCATCAATCCAACCCCTGAAGCAAGCAGTTGCCATAGCAACCTTATCATCAATCCAACCCCTGAGGTGATGGAACCTGAGAAACGCAAGCTGGCGATTTCGATTCAGGTAGAAATGCACAGAAATATCGGGAGAGAGAGATTCAATAATTCACAATGAACGGTGGCACTTAGCAAGATAAATATCGGTAGGGGAAACACTTAAGCAGGGTCCATAAATCACCTCTCAGCTGTTAAAAGCTAATTAATCTAAGATGAACGCCGGGGCCAATATGCCTGAATTTGTGGGATGAGTGTACTGTATGCTATCTGAGCAGATTCGCACACCGTAAATCTAATTTAAAGGGGTCATATGATGCGATTTCAATTTTTCCTTTCTCTTTGGAGTGGTACAAGCTCTTGGTGCATAAAGATCTGTAAAGTTGCAAAGACTAAAGCCTCAGATCCAAAGAGATATTCTTTATAAAAGTTAAGAGTTGGCCAATCACAGCACACCTCGCTTTTTCAGAACGATGAGCTTTGTAAAAATCGACACATTTCAGAAAGGCGGGGCATAGAGGAGAAACAATAATGTACAGTATGTGGAAAATAATGTGTTTTTTGAACCTTAAACCACATAAACACATTTCATTACACCAAATACACAAAATAATGTTCTTTTTAGCAGCATCATATGACCCCTTTAAATACAAAAAAGAGGGGGAAAACAGAGCGCTTTTTTTTGAGAAAGGAAATATGCGAGGTCAGCAAAGCCACCCGGTTGAGTGCGTACATGATATAAAAATGTCTCCCTGAGAGTGAAAACGTAAAGACCGCTGAGTCACTTTAAGCTCTCGCAACAAGAAACAAACCTGAGGGACTCGCAAATTGCATTTGGACGCAAAGCAGAGCAGCCATTTATTGTAACCAACTGGGCTGAATGCTGCTGATCTGTAATGGTCTGTGCCGGCTTATATTCCCTTTTGAATTATTAACCATTTGGTAGTGACATCATATGACAGGAGTCATGTCATCAATCACGTCATCTGCTTGTCCATTTTTCTATTCCTGGACCAAAATTACTGATGACTCATGCAGCAATACACAGATTTGTGTTAGGGATGCATCATTTATGGGTACATTATTAGTGGCTAAAAACTGATATTACTTACAATTTTTCATATCAGCCAATATTGGACATTTAATGGATTACTTCAATTAGATTACCTTTGCCATAATTTAACACCAAAAGCATTCATAATACTGTACAGTGTACATTATAATATTATGCCTAAATTCACCTGTACTAATGAATTTTTTAAACTATGTTTTATTGTTAATTTATATAGTATTTTATTATTATTATTATTATTATTATATATTTTTTATTATTTAGTATCAAGTTTTAATATCAGCCATTTACTGGTTATCAGTATTTATTTTTATATAAATATTTTTTATATTTAGAGTAGAAATACCATTCACCCTAATGTCCTGCCTATCTGCAACTGACAAGAACGTAGAAAATGATGGTTCAACTTCATAGACATAACCGACAGCATAAATCAGTTTTAATTTACTATAGACACATATCGCTGCTTATTATTTTTCTTTCTCGTCTAATGCTCTTAACTCACACATCATTCATTTATGCACAGATGACTTCTTAATGAATGACTGAGAATGTATATGCACTGACTCTTACATGTAGAGACGAGGAAAGCATTCCCATTAGGGTTAGACCACAGAACACACATTTATCTGGTACATATAAAACATCACATTCTGTTGCACAAGACGAGAGAGGAAAGAAAGAAGCGTGAATATAGAGCATAAAAAAAGACTATGCCAATCAAACACATCCATGACACATACTTCACACCACTGGAAATTCTGCCTTTATAGAAAATATTGGCTGAATGCAAATCTCCATGAAATGAACTGAAATGAACTAAGACAGTAAGAATGAAAGTGAATTGAAAGCAGACTTGCATGTCTGCAGGCCTAGTCTCTGAATGATATTGCTCATAAAAAATTCAACACAAATCTAAAGCTATGAAAAATATAGAGCAGGGAAGAGAATAACACGTAAAACAGCCTATTTAACCAAAGACTGGAAACTCAAAGCGGCAGATTTCAATCTTTGAAACGGCAATCAAAGATAGGGAGAATAAATATAAATGTGTGTGCGTGTGTGTATATATATATATATATATATATATATATATATATATACACACACACACACACACACACACACCATATACGTCACCTAATTAATATTCATGAACCAGTCTGAAAAGGTTTATAATGGTATTAAGTTCCAATTAAATCAGCAAATATTTGCTGAGAACGTCAAAATTCACAGAAACTTTCTGCTATATGCTACTAATTTTGTTGAAAATCTGGGGAAATAGCCTGGCATAACCACAAAACAAAATGTTTACTGTACCTTGGCATTTTCCTTTGATGGATCCAAAGTCATCTCTAGCTGACCTAAAAGACAGCAAGAAGCCCATTAGAAGCGTTTTGATAATCACATATGAGTGTTTTGAGTTCCCATCAGCCTCAGTAAGTAAATATAGGAGAATGTGGAAAAAAATATAGATTTTTTTAGATTAACCAATTTAGAGGTTGTTTTCAGAATTTCAGGCTGGGAATTACTTAGACCCTGAAGCATGACACTTTCATTTCTGCGCGAGCGGATTAGCTGGTGCTAAGCAAAATAAATCACACCCACTGAAACGGAATTGTACATGAAAACACATACAAATGTTTAAAAATACATCATCTGCACCAAATCATCAATCTCAGAAGTAGCTTTGCTCAGCTGAACAGCCCCTGAGACAAGAGGGTGAAAAATTAACCAATTATAGAAAGGGCAAACATTTCCAATCAATGTGCAGAATTACCTAATTTCCACGCATTGGTCCTGAACCACAGCCAGAAGCTTCCCATTACTGGATGGGGAAAAAATAAATAAACAAAATGGGAGAAAAGAAGACAGAATGACTGTGTAAGCAAACGTGGGGCCAAAAATAAACATTTCTAACACAGAGAGTGTTGTCTTCCATCTGGAAATCAATAGCTAATTAAAGCTCGCTGTCTCTGCTTGTATTGCACTGTTTTGCATAACTAGATAACTGGCAGGAACAAGAAGAACAGTGAAGGGAAAAAAATGAGTTTGATTGAGATTACATGGCTTGCATCCACAAACAGACGTTTAATTAAATTTGGATCTCTCACAGCAAGAACCAAAACACACAAACGAAACCAAGAAAACAGTGTTGTTGCAGTTAAAATTAACCTAAAACAACTTTAGAGTCTAAATTAGGGGCAAAATACAATGATTTTTTGGTGAGACACAGCATACACTTTAGTAATGCAGAGTCAATAAGGTGTGGATGATCAATATACAGCAAATGCCGATGCATCAAGTGCAAAAGAGCTTTTCACACTGTGAATGAACCTGCCAGAACCTGCCTGGAATAGACTAACTCAAACTCTCTGAAAAGCTTTTATACAGTATGTCTGTATGGTATATACAGTAAAACTGATGGTATTACCTTGCCAGCACCAATTGCCAGTTCAACTGTTTGGTTGCAAGGCGAACCAGTCCAGGTGGCAGAGTTGAACTGGAGGGGCTGAAATACAGAAAAAAGTACAGAGACTCACACACAAACACTAACAGCTGCTGAAATTTTACAGGTACTGACTACTGAGAATAACTAGGTACTTTGTTTGCTTTCTATAGTAAAGATATACACAGACATTCAAAAGTTTGAGGTCAGAAAGATTTTTTAAGAACTGAAGACTGGAGTAATGGCTGCTGAAAATTCAGCTTTGCTATCACAGGAATAAATTACATTTTAAAATATATTAAAATAGATAATAACAATTTTAATAATTTTTACTCTCTTTTTGATCAAATACATGCAGCCTTGGTGAGCATTAGAAACATGTTTTAAGAACATTTAAACATTTTATTGACCCTAAACTTTTGAAAGATATTGTATGTGGTGTAATATCATCATATCTAATTATTTAAATATGGGAGAATCACTATCTACTGTATTTCCAATTCTAAATACACAGCTACTGTATACTTCACTGTAAATACAAAAAGCAGAGACAATATCTCACCTGTACCAAAGGTAGTGCAGAATAAACCTGAAGGGCCCTGTAAAGACACAATATTTTGACTATTATTCAATAATCTCACAACCATGTTAAGGCAGCAATGCAATTGTTGGGGTAATGCAATTCAGCTTATATAGACTTTGCATATAATCAGTGTTGTTGTTGTTTTTAACTAAAACTATTAAAAAAAAAATTTTGGCAATTGAAATAAAACTGAAAATATAAATATAAAAACAAATCAAATGAAAAATGAAAACTGTTACATTGGCAACTAACAACAACAACAAAAAAAAATACTAAAGTACCAAAAATGTATCAAAGTAAATAAGTACTAAAGTTATAAAAATAGAAACATTATATAGAACATTATATAGAAACATCAAAAAAAAATAATAATGACAAAGGCTCATAAAAAAAATACAAAAACTTACCCTAAAACGCAAATGACGTATATATTAAAAATGCTAATTCAAAATATTAATATACCTACAATTATATATAACTAATTCTAAAATAACTCTGAATGAGTAAATCATCTTAAAACTACAAAACAAGGCATTATTTGAATGGAAAGTTGTTGTATTAAAAATTAAGTGCATAAGCATTTCAATTATTTCTCACGTGTAAAAACAAACTAACCCCCAGAATCCACACTTAAAACACAAATAATCTGACTTAAGTAGATTTATAAGCAACTTGATTTGGACTAAAATTGCTAAATAAGATGTGATTAGGTCGTATATTATTCAGATGGAGTTTATATTACCTTGAGTAAACATATCTGTCAAATAAACACATTCATACTGATACACTGTTCTCTGTAAAGCTGCTTTGGAAAGAAACACGTGAGCTGCCTACCAAGAAATTACAGTCACGTTTTACCTAACTTTTGAGACATATTCGGTATGCATGACGAAAAATGGCATCTTGCAAACATTTGCACGTGCTGCGTCTCATGTCTGCACTTCATACCTGTTACTGCCTTTGCAACGATTGAGGAGTTGTGTTCCTTCAGTCCACGCAGCTGAAAATCAAACACAAACTAACGAATGATCTCACAGACTGTTTTTAGCAGCGGTCATCAGCCGAAGTTTGAACTTGAACCTGCTCCTCAAAACTGCAGCTGGTGATTATATTTGACAATAAACCGAAAAAAAAATTATATATAATATATATATATATATATATATATATATATATATATAGGATATATAGGAGTTGCAAGTCATCATAATGGTATTTATTACATAATCATATTACCAAGAAAATAAACCCTGGATGATGATGAACTTGGATACGTGGCTTATAATAACTTGCGCAGAACTGATCTGCTTAATTACATGTATTATTTTAATATCGGGTGCAAATAATCATTTAGTCAAAGAAAGTGCGTATATTTAGACAAACCTGCGTATCTGTTTCGGGTGGCCATTCTGTGTTAATAAGTAAATCATATAAAATATTCTCCTCTTCGTCTTCTAGAATTATATCACCTGCCATGTTTTCTCCACGTCACACTACGGCGGTCTGCGAGGTACATATTAATGTACCGATTATCTTTCATATATTACGACTGATTATCTATAGGTTGTTTTCTAAACGTATCTGTTCCTAAAACATGGTTTTATTATTTTTTGTCGCTCTAGGTGGTAAAATTAACCTTTTATCTCTTTTGTTAATAAAAACAAGTTCAGCGGAACTGAAGCGCGGAAGCATAATCCGCACGGACCGTTTTTTTATGTAGCACTCTGCCAAAACAGAAACCAGCACACGTTACATCCGGTGGAGACACTCGCAGGAGTTTGACACCATGGCAGCGTTTGGCGGTGAGATTTACCTGTCAACATTTTAGCAAAACTATAAGAATATGTATTTAGTTATATATTGAGTGTGGTTTAACTATTTGCGATCTTGATATCTTTTCGTTTTGCTTTATAGAAATGGGAGTGATGCCTGAAATTGCACAGGCGGTGGAAGAAATGGACTGGCTGTGAGTTAGACAGTCTCTCCTGGTTCTTATACACATCATAAATGCATTAATAAGTTAGTTATCTGTGCATTATTAAAGTAGTTAATGGTTTGACCCTCTCTTTCAGGTTGCCAACAGACATTCAGGCCGAATCTATCCCACTGATTCTGGGCGGAGGAGACGTGCTCATGGTGAGATCCCTATCCAGCGCAGTGTCTGTTTGTGCATGATCACCACCTCTGTGCTCACCTGTGTGTTTGTGTTTACAGGCTGCTGAGACTGGGAGCGGAAAAACTGGAGTAAGTGTGCAACCGTAGACATTAATAATTGCTGATTAGCGCAGTGTTGGGTTTTCTGTGTCTTTGTATTTGACCATAAAAACATTTGTGATGACACACATCAGAAGTGTATTTTATATATAAAGGAGCAGTGAAATGTGAACACAAAATCAATGTGGTCTTGTAGGCCTTCAGTATTCCAGTTATCCAGATAGTCTATGAGACCCTTAAAGACCAGCAGGAGGGGAAGAAGGGACGCAGTGCTGTTAAGACAGGAGGAGCAGGTATTAAACCTTCATCTATATATCAGCATTTAACACATTTATGTATATAGCCGGTCTTCGTTTACATTGATGTTCCATGGGTAAGAATTACTACAGGATGGCGATACATTCCTATTTTTCCCTGGGATTTTTCCCTTTTGAACACAGCACAGTACAATGTTTTATAAGTACAAATGTTGGCTTGGCAACTAATTGAAATAAGTTGAGGTACTGAAATTATTAAAACTGAAATAAAAGTAAATTAAAGCTAAATAGAAATGTAAATAAATAAATCAAATGACAACAAAATTATGAAAACTTAAACTACAATTAAAAATAAAATCGAATTCAAAATATTAATAAATACTATAATAGTATATAAATAATACTTAAAAAAGACAGAAAAAGAAATGCATTCATCAGAAAACAATAGCATCTACTTTACCTCCTTGTCTGAAGTATATTGAGACTGCTAGATATAGAGGATTTTATTTCAGAAACTACTTTCCAGACATTTGCTCTCAAAAGATAATTTTTTTGGTTTTGATTTATTGATTGTTCCTTTTGGATTTCTTGTCCATTCCAGTTTTCAATAAATGGCAGATGAACCCCTATGACAGAAGTCCTGCATTTGGTAAGTATTTAACACTCATATATATGTGAAAGGCCTAGCCTGGTTTCATTCTGAACTTTTCATTGTGATTCGGGAAGCTTATTTCAACTACTTTGTTGCAACAATATTATTATATTACATTTTGGCTTTTCTCCTTCAGCTATTGGTGCAGATGGCCTGTGCTGTCAGAGCAGAGAATTCAAAGAGTGGCATGGCTGTCGTTCCACCAAAGCTGTCACAAAAGGTAAGAGAACATCTATTTTGTGTTTTGTTTCTTCCCAAAACCTACGGATTCCTGGGATTTATTCTGCTGATTTTTCTCTAGGGAAGTATTATTATGAAGTAACCTGTCACGATCAAGGGCTGTGCAGGGTGGGCTGGTCTACTGCCCAGGCATCACTGGACTTGGGTATGTTTTAGTACAACCTCATTACACTGATCTGTCAACTCCATGTCATTACTTCAGTAATAAGAATGTTTGGTATTCTGTTTTTACAATCTCTTAGGAACAGACAAATATGGATTTGGCTTCGGAGGAACTGGAAAGAAATCTCACAATAAGCAGTTTGATAGTTATGGAGAGGTAAGGTATGACAAGGATATTTGATTTGACACTCAAGTTTTGGTAGATTGACATGATTTATGCCTTTTCTAGGAGTTCACTATGCACGACACCATCGGATGCTACGTAGATCCGGATAAAGGCCAAATGTCATTCTCCAAAAATGGTAAGGCTTGTTTTTAACATATGCCTTTGTAATGGTTTTAGTGAATGATTTGATTTAATTTAATTTAAGCATGTCGTCACACTATGCAGAGCTATGCTGAATTGTCATCCAGATTAGATAAAATAATGTTATACACTACCTTACTGAGCAAGTAAGATATATATTAACTAACTAACTAATGCTTTTATTCAACAAGGATGAAATAAATGTATCAAATGTGATAGTAAGGATATTTAAAGTGTTACAGAAGAGTTCTATTTCAAATACAAATTCTATTTCAAATACTTCAAGGTCTATTTCAGATGCTTTTTTTTGTATTTTATTTTAATTCAAATAATCCTGAAAAAAATGTATCACTGTTTCCACAAAAATATTAAAAGGCACAACTGTTTCAAATAAAATTGAATAAATGGTGAGCATAAGAGAAAAATCTTACCAACCCCAAATTTTTCAATAGTAGTGTACCTCTATAAATGTACCACAATATTCGTTTTAATATCAGTATATAGTGCAGCCCTAATGCAAATGGGAGCCGCTGTAACTGATTCCTGTTTGTCTTTCGCAGGTAATGATCTGGGTCTGGCTTTTGAGATCCCTTCACAGCTGAAAAACCAGGCCTTCTTTGCTTCCTGTGTGCTGAAGGTATCTGACATATACACAGCTTGTTGTTGCTACGTAACATTTGTCTTACAAAACAGCTTTTCTGAAAATGTGTGTTTGTGTCAATCAAACCCAGAATGCTGAACTGAAATTCAACTTTGGTGATGAACCTTTCAAAAACCAACCTAAAGATGGATATGTGGCCCTGAACCAGGCTTCAGACTGTCATGTGGTCAAATCCAGCCAGACAGGTGAGCTTCAAATCACATTCATTTTTCACTGCCTGCAGGGCTTGTATTAATGTTTCTTGCATTCTGTCTGTGATGTGTATTTGTCCTCAGGCAGTGCTAAAGTGAGTCAGGTCAAATCCAGTTCTAACGCCCCCAGATCTCTCATCATTGAGCCGTCTAAAGAGCTAGCTGAACAAACCCTCAATAATGTCAACCAGTTCAAGAAATATGTTGATAACCCCAAACTGAGGTGAGCTGAGAGTAACAGAAGAGCTGCAGTGAGTTTCATTATTGTAGTGTCTGCAGAGGGATTTGGAGTTAACTGAACGTCATGATGTTATTGCAGGGATCTTCTGATCATCGGAGGAGTGGCTGCTAAAGAGCAGCTCTCCATTTTAGAAAGTGGAGTAAGTGTACAAATCTTAAACATGGGGTCTTTTATTATTTTTTGATGTCAAAATATTATTTTGTGAAAATATACTAAGTTATCTTTAATGCTAAAGCTAAATTAAAATATACACTAGCATTCAAAAGTCTGGGGTTGAAGATTTCTTATACTTTTATTACTTAATACTTTTATTCATCAAAGATGCATAAAATTCATCAAAAGTGACAGTAAAGACATTTATAATGTTACAAATAGATCCTGTACTTTTGCACTTTCTATTAATCGAATCCTGAACAAAAATAACACCAAAAAAATACAAAATATTACAAAACATTCTCAATTAAAATATTAAGCAGCACAACTGTTTTCAACATTGATAATAAGAAATGTTCTTGAGGACCAAATCAGATTTCTGAATGATTTCTGAAGGATCATGTGACACTGAAGAAGACTGAAGTAATGACTGCTGAAAATGTAGCTTTGCCATCACAGGAATAAATTATACTTTAAAACCTATTGACATAGAAAACAGGTATTTTAAATTGTAATGATATTTCATAATATTAATTTTGTACTGTATTTTGATCAAATAAATGAAGACTAGATGAGCATAAAAGACTTCTTTCAAAAACATTTTTAAAAATCTTACTGACCCCACAGTTTTGAATGTTAGTTTATAAAATTAAATATTAAATTATATAGATATAACTTCAGTAAACAAGTATGTACAATAATGATTATTTGATAGCATTGTAACCAAAATATCAATTCAAATAATGTTAAAATACAAAAGTTATCACAGACCAGTTTTAATAAGGCAACACTTAATTTGATACAATATGTAACCCTCTCGCTCTCTCTCGCTCTCTCTCTCTCTCTCTCTCTCTCTCTCTCTCTCTCTCTCTCTCTCTCTCTCGATAGTGATTTAAGACTCCTGTCCAAGACCATAATACAGAACATTAAACAAAGTTTATAATACTATGCATCTTTCTGTGTTTATACTTTTTTTTTTTATTATTGTCCTTTTAGGTTGATATTGTGGTTGGGACCCCAGGCAGACTGGATGATCTCATATCCACAGGAAAGCTGGATCTTTCCCAAGTCCGCTTCCTGGTGCTGGATGAGTGTGTATGTTGAACACTTACATTCATGCTCTGTACAGTTTTACATTAAAGGAATGCTCTGGCTTAACTACAAGTTCTGTTGACAGCATTTGTGACAAGTTGTTGATTTCACTGTAAATACCTCAATTTGTAAAAAAACAAACAAATGTCTATCATCATCAAGATTGTGGGTTAAATCTATCTGAACATATGGGAAAGTGCAAAAAAAAGAAAAAACCTTTGTAATTTCTGGCTGAATAAATGTGTTCAGGATGGACTCCTCACAGCTGGCTACACTGACTTCATCATGAGGATCTACAACCAGATCCCACAGGTTACTTCAGACGGCAAAAGACTGCAGGTGATCAAAGCGCTAGATTTCTACTTACTATAGAGTTGTCAGCTGCAGTTCTTAATGAATTAATTACTGTATGTGTTGTAGGTGATAGTTTGCTCCGCTACACTGCACTCATTCGATGTGAAGAAGCTCTCAGAGAAGATCATGCATTTCCCCACATGGGTGGATCTGAAGGGAGAAGATTCTGTACCAGAAACGGTCCATCACGTGGTGGTGCCAGTCAACCCAAAAAAAGACCGAATTTGGGAGAAACTGTTGAAAAACCACATTAGGGTACATATATTTAACACTAGCAAAGATCTCACTTCATTCTGCCGTTTTAAACTCCGGAATGTCGGAAAAGTCTAAATCACCGATGTTGTGTTTTCACAGACTGATGAAGTTCATGCCAAGGATGACACACGACCTGGAGCCAACACTTCAGGTAAGAATAGCCAGCCATTAAGAACATCATGGTGAAAAATCTGAATATTTCTAGGCTCATATTATCAATTGTGAACAATTCAAAAGGACTTTGACTTGGTCTGATATAAAGGTCTTGCAGTGAATCATGTTATATGGCTTTATCAGAGATGTGGTCAGAGGCCATTAAGATTCTGAAGGGAGAGTATGCGATCAGAGCCATTAAGGAGCATAAGATGGATCAGGCCATCATCTTTTGCAGGACAAAGATCGACTGTGACAATCTGGAGCAGTACTTCATCAAACAGGGAGGAGGTGAGGCACACAGCTCGGGCTTTTAGCTTCGTTATCTAACAGCCATTATATATGATCAAGTCTAGATGCAAACATTTGGCTTTTCCTACAGGTCCAGACAAGAAAGGACACCCGTTTTCTTGTGTCTGTCTTCATGGTGACAGGAAACCAAATGAGCGCAAATATAACTTGGAGCAATCTGTTGAAGTATCCTTTCATCATCCTTACTTTAGAAACAGGAAGTGAAGTTTCTGATTTGCACAGATGTGGCTGCTAGAGGAATTGATATTCGTGGCGTTCCTTATGGTAAGAAAGAAAAATTTCTCAGTTTAATGAATTTACCTTCACAATGGTGTGAAATATATATATTTTTTAATGACTGATTATAGAGTTGTCAGCTGCAGTTCTTAATGAATTAATTACTGTATGTGTTGTAGGTGATAGTTTGCTCCGCTACACTGCACTCATTCGATGTGAAGAAGCTCTCAGAGAAGATCATGCATTTCCCCACATGGGTGGATCTGAAGGGAGAAGATTCTGTACCAGAAACGGTCCATCACGTGGTGGTGCCAGTCAACCCAAAAAAAGACCGAATTTGGGAGAAACTGTTGAAAAACCACATTAGGGTACATATATTTAACACTAGCAAAGATCTCACTTCATTCTGCCGTTTTAAACTCCGGAATGTCGGAAAAGTCTAAATCACCGATGTTGTGTTTTCACAGACTGATGAAGTTCATGCCAAGGATGACACACGACCTGGAGCCAACACTTCAGGTAAGAATAGCCAGCCATTAAGAACATCATGGTGAAAAATCTGAATATTTCTAGGCTCATATTATCAATTGTGAACAATTCAAAAGGACTTTGACTTGGTCTGATATAAAGGTCTTGCAGTGAATCATGTTATATGGCTTTATCAGAGATGTGGTCAGAGGCCATTAAGATTCTGAAGGGAGAGTATGCGATCAGAGCCATTAAGGAGCATAAGATGGATCAGGCCATCATCTTTTGCAGGACAAAGATCGACTGTGACAATCTGGAGCAGTACTTCATCAAACAGGGAGGAGGTGAGGCACACAGCTCGGGCTTTTAGCTTCGTTATCTAACAGCCATTATATATGATCAAGTCTAGATGCAAACATTTGGCTTTTCCTACAGGTCCAGACAAGAAAGGACACCCGTTTTCTTGTGTCTGTCTTCATGGTGACAGGAAACCAAATGAGCGCAAATATAACTTGGAGCAATTCAAGGTAAAGAAAAACTGGAATCAAATTTAAATTTGTGTGTGTGTATATATATATATATATATATATATATATATATATATCAT